>NC_061115.1:190549849-190596217 GCF_002878395.1 Capsicum annuum
GTGACTAGCGGTTAGCCTCAGGTCGTGACAAAAACATATGCCTTACAAAAGATTGATGGCTCACAACTTGCTAGATGTTGTCTTGAATGAATCCTAATGTTGGGCATGATCGTAGGAGAATGCTTCAGAACCTATATCAAAAAAAGACATAGCATCCAGGGATAATAAGTATGACGAGTACTAGCATGCGACCTAGTGAAAGGGACCTAAAAGATTTATAAAATAATTTATTGAATTCATAATATAAACCCATAATAGAGAAAATAAGAAGCAAGTGACATTAAAAATAAAAGAAATATAATCACTTGAAAACCTTCAATTCAAAACTATATAGTTGTATCGATATCTATTAACCCATGGGCTCTATAGGTACAGTACATACCCAACTGGCGCGGCCTCAATCAATGTTTGCCGTATGGATTGAGATAACCTGTGTTTTCCATATGGATTGAGATAACATAGTTGGAAAATTATAACATTAACATAGATTGTAATACTACTGCCCAAAGCAAGCATATAATGGTCATCCATTTTTCAGGATAGGGACCTTCCCACATCGGCAAATGCAGTTTCGGGTGTTGGGTCACGTAGACTTAAATATTCTCAGTGAACTACATAATTCTCTTTAATCCCAACAAAAAAAGTTATCCATGACAGTTATCCACAGATTCTTTCATTAAGACATTCACATTTTAGTATCGTCATACCAAGACTTGTAAGTCAACAATATCATGCCCAAAACAATCATTATCATTAAATATTTATGACTCCAAACCCATCATTTTGAAAACATAAGCATAATCATAAATGAATTTCTCACAATAGTTTCAACACATATTTCTTAATACAATATGTTCAATGATACAAAGGACGGGAAAATATTAATGTTTCTTATTCAATTCAAAGCTTTCAAGAGACTTGATAATCATATGTTAAAATATTCGGACATTTAACATTAAATTTCAAGACATAAGGATTCATCATTTTCTAATAGCCATTCTAGTCTAAATATACCCAAATAAAGATATAAAATCCATTCATAAAGAAAGAGAAAGTTATATCAAAATGCTCAACCCTAGTTTCAAACCATCAACATAATATTCGTAAATACTAATTAAGTCATTACTTTAAAGTACTAGTTGAAGTAGAGGTTGTTCATCATACCTTGTTAATGAAACTAGAAAAGAAAACCTTAGAAAAGAACCATAAGCTTTGAATCTGGGAATAACTATTGCAATTAGGAACCCTTGCTTGAAATTGATATGAACACTTAGTTAACTTGGATTCATTTCTTATAACCTTGATGATTAATGTGGTGATAAAACATCGAGAAGAAACTTTAATCTTTGATCCTTCTTTAAAATTTATGAATGGAAGTTTGGGGTTTTGGGTAGCATGAGGCATATGAACAAGGTAGGTATCTTAGTAGATGATGAGCTTATAGGGCAGGTGGTGGAGGTTAAGTGGGCCAATAATAGAGTTACTTTGATTAAGTTGGTCATTAGAGCATCTACGGTAAATGTTATTGGTGCCTACGCTCTACAAGCGGGCTTGGACGAGGAGAAGACGTGTTTTAAGTGTTTTGGATGAGATGGTGAGAGGCATCCCAGGCACTGAGAAGCTTTTCATTGAAGGTAATTTTAAAGGGCATAGAGGGTAATCATCGAGAGGCTATAATGATGTGCATGGAGGTTCTTAGGCCTTTGGGTTGGTAGTAGCGACTTCGAGCTTCCTGAAGAATGAGAAGCACCTTATAACCTTTCATAGTTTGGTTGACAAGACTTAAATAGACTTTTTGATTCCTAGAAAGGGTGATAAAAAGATACATAGAGAGTGAAAATTTATACCTATTGAGGTTCATTTGACCAACATAAAATGCTTGTGATAGACTTGGAAATCAGGAAAGGCAGAAAGAAGAATGGTGGGGAAGAAAGGCCCAAGATTAGGTAGCGAGCTTAACTATGGCTAGTGGATTGGAGATATGGGAGAAGTTAACATTTAGGGGGCTTGAGAGAGTAGAGGTATGTCGATACAATATGGAAAACTACTCCCAGTTTCATTAAGAAGACAGTCAAAGTGGTGTTAGGTGTCTTGAGAGGCAAATTTGCCAAGCACCAAGGGGACCTAGTGGTGAAATAATGGAGTTAAAAGAAAGGTGAAGACTAAAAATATAGCTTATGAAAATTTAGTGAGAGAAAAGATGATGAGGAGAAGATGAGAAATAGGGAAGAGTATAAGTTAGCTAGAAAAGAGGCTAAGTTAGCAGTTGCAGTAGCTACGATGATAACTTTTGAGAACTCGTCTGTACCTTTAGATGATAAAGACCTTTAGATGAGAAAAACAGGGATAAGAGGTTGTATAGGCTTTCCAAGTATGGTAACAAAGGGATAGGGATCTTTACCAATAGAAGTGTATCAAGGTGAAGGATGAAAAAGTATTGGTAGAGAACCCCCTTATTAGAAGGAGGTGACAGTCTTATTTCCATAGATTTTTGAATAATAAGGGGGGGCAAAGGTTTCACACTGGAAGACTTAGAGAACTCATAGAGGTGTCGTGATTATGGTTATTGTAGGCATATTATGGTTGATAATGTCAAGGGGCTATTCGTAGGATACGTTGGGGTAGGGCAACTGGGACAAATAAGATTTCAGTGGATTTTTGGAAGAGCACTAGCTGGGCAGGTTTGGAGAGATTGATTGGGTTATTTAAAAGAATTTTTAGGAATCAAAGATTCCAAAGCTAAGAGATAAGAGTATGATGATTCCATTATATAAGAACAAAAGAGGATATACAAAGTTGTAACAACTATAAGGGGTATTAAGTTGTTGAGTCATACTATGAATGTTTGGAAAGGGTGGTGGAGTTGAGGCTGAAGAGGATTGTGATAATTTCTAAGAATCAATTTAGTTTCAAGCCAATCCATTTAACTACTGAGGCCATTTACCTTGTGAGGATACTAGTTGAGCAATATAGACAGAGGAAGGAGGACTTGCACATGATGTTCATCGATCTTGAAAAGGCATATGACTAAGTATCTCGAGAGGTTCTATGGAGGTGTTTTCGAAGGATAGAGGTATTCTCATGACATACACTAGGCTGATTCAAGACATGCATGATAGGGCAAAGATGCGTATGACAACGTTAGGAGGAGATTCAGAGCACTTTCCTATAACATACACTAAGACACCAACCCTTGAATGTGCCCTGTCAATACATCTATCACCAAGGTAAATAAAACCATTACAAAACCATTTTATCCTTTTCACATTTAATGCAATGTAAAGTTTCAAAGATAGACAAATTATTTTGAATCCATGCTCAAAACCAAATCAACAATGTGGCGAGAGGCTCATGTTATCATCATGCCAAAATCCATAATCAATGTAAAGCCAAGTACCAAATTCCACCATTATCATAAACACAATTTCCATTCATAGTACATCATTTAAACCATGAAGAAAAACCATTAAATCAAAAGAAAAGCCATCACCAAAAGATACTCCTGCTCCACGTATTTTGGTGAGTGAAAGGAATTTCTTCTTATCACCAGTTATGTATCTAGAGCATGCACTATCTAAATACTAGTGTTTCTTTTCTCTCTTCCCTACAAATAACTATAAGGGGTTAGATTTAGGAACCCAGACAAGAGTGGGTCCTTTCTTATGAGTAATGGGATGAATCAAATTTCTTCTAGCCCACTGAGGTAATAGGTTGTGCGGCCTATTTCTCTGACAAATTTGATTTTTCCTATTATTGGTTTGGGATATCATGGAGTTAGATTTGTTTCCAAATTTATACTCTTTGATCTGCTTATAGCAGTAACTTGATATTCAGTGGTTGGATGTCCATGATTACCACATATGTAGCACAAATCCTAAATAACATTAATGCTTTTGTAAAACCTCAGTCCAGCCATTTCACTGTGAGTTTTTTCACACTATTAATGAACAATTCGTGATGAATGTGTCCATCTGTTAGCCCTTTCAAAATCAATTTTCAATTTGGAGACTTCTTGACTTAATTTGCTCACCTTTTCCTTTTCATCACTGTATTTTTATTTGAACTTAATTAGTTTACATTCAATATTTTCTTATTCTTCAGTTTTGACCTTTTTCCTTTTTCCAGAAAGAGTCAATTTTAAGATTTTATATTTTAAAGTTAGATTTGAAGAATCAAGTTGACCAACCAATTCTATAAGAGTGCGATTCTCCTTTTCAACAATGTTCTTCCAAGTTTCTAGCTTAATAAAGTCAAATTTGAGACTTGTAAGACTATTGAACAACTCATCCCTATCAGAAGTTAATTCTTAGAAATCATCAGTTAGAGCACTCATTAAGGAGATGAGTTTTTTTAAGAAAATAAATGCATTTTTTCTTTAAGCTCAAGAACACTTACCTCAGAAGAAACATCTTCTTTTATGTCTGAATCTCCTAGAGCCATGAGTGTAGTTTCATAAATTTATTCATCATCATTTGGTTCATCTGAATTAGATCCCCCAGTGGCTACCATAGCATATTCTTCCTTCTTTTTTTCTTGGCCTTTTTCTTCAATTTTTTCTGAGCTCTTTCTTTTTTCCATTCAATTTCCCAGACAGTACAGTCCCTAATTTGATGATCATTTTTACCACACTTGTAACATCCAATAGGATTGTCATTAAAACGTCTTTAGCTACATGTTTCTTTCTTCTTTTTGATGAATTTGCTGAAGTTCTTGGTTATCAAGTAAACTTGTTCTTCATCTAGTTCAATTTCTTTATCACTTTCAGATGCCTTCAAGGACAAGGTTTTCTTAGGAGCTGCTACTTCCTTTTTGATTTTGTCAATTTTCATTTCATATGTTTTTAGATTTCCCACTAGTTCATCTAAAGTCATTTGAGTGAGATCCTTCGCTTTCCTAATGGCAGTGCCTTTAACATCCTATTTGGAGGTTGGTAATACCCTTAACACCTTTTCAACTTACTCCTCAATGAGGATTACTTTTCCTAAGAAAGTTAATTCATTTGTTAAGGTATTAAGTCTTGTCATCATCCCATGAAGAGATTCATTTTCCTTCATTTTATGTGCCTCATATTCAGTAAAAAGAAGAGCAATTCTGACCTTCCTTACCTGACAGATGCCGTCATTTGCACTAACCAAGGAATCCTAGATTTGATTGGTGGTGGTAAAATTTGACACTGTTGTACTTAGTTGGACCTTGTCCATACACTAAAATATTTTTAGCCTTCGCATTCTTCCTTAAGGTAGTCAAATCATCATCAGTAAATTGACTTCTCACCTTCTTGACTTGTTCACCATCAACCAGTTCATTGGAATAGTCGGACCATTTTTTATCCTATCCCATGACTAATAATATTCACCTTGAAGAAATATTTCCATCCTTTCTTTCCACCAAATAAAGTGAGATCCATAAAAGAGTGGAGGTCTAGTAGTGGATTGACCTTTACTGTGACTAGTAGGTAGTGTAAAATTCATCATAGTGACTTTTGTCTTAGGTGCTAATTTTTCTTAAGAAAACCTCACTCTTATACCACTTGTTAGAGTACATGCCCTGCTGATTAGTATATTTTAGCCTAGCTATTTCCTATCAATAAAACAGGTTGACTAACGTATTTCAAACTAGCTAAAACAATAAGTAAATAACACAGTGAATTGTCACGTGGAAAACACCCATCTCAAAAAGGTATAAAAAACCATGACCTGTACCTCTACAGTATTTAACCTCAATCAACTAAATCACTTGAGCCTCAACAATCAACAAATTATAAGACTTTTGTAAACTAGGAATTGAGAACTTCTAATTCCTACTTCTACAAAACACAAACCTTCCTAAGGTAAGTGTTCCCAAGTCTTCGAGTTCCCCAACTTGAAGACAACAAACCTAACTCATTTTATACTTCACTGAGACTAGAAATTAATAAAATAGTACAACTCAAGATCCAACCTAATACATAAACTCTAAGACTCCTTAACTCTAAGTAATAGGAACAGGTTCAACTATGACTCCTTCAAGCTTTGGAACTATCAAGATAATTTGCCGATGGTTGTTATCTTTGTAGGTGCATATGTGACTATGTGATTCACTCCCTTGATATAAAAATAACTTTACAAAAAGTCTTGTAAGTATTTATATTCTGTTGGACTCTTCAAATCATCAGTGTTTGTTGTTTATTCAAAGTCCTTCAACAAGTTAATCTCCTTGTCTAGGTAGAACTCTTTCAACAACTCAATCATCAAGTGTTGAGTTTTACTTATCCTCAAACTCTTTTGCACTTATCTCCAGTTGTTGTATTCAATTATAACTTTTTTTTCACATGTGATCAATCATTACGCTTTTATCAAGTCCTGATCTCAAGCGTCCTTGTCTTCATATTCTAATAATGAACTTGTGTTATTATGAATCTGCAACTAGGTCAGTGGACCACTTCAACTAACGTGTTTCATTTTTTATGTCAATCACCAAAACCATCCCAACAATGCAATTTATGAAAGAGTTTGCCACCTTATGTTAAAATCTTGAAAATATGATGTTTTTGTATAAGTTTTCATATGCTTCTGGAATAAGAACTCTCATACACTGTTTAAATATTTTGGTGGTCATTAATGTGTTTTTAAATGAGAAGGGCTATGGACATAATATGATGTGAATTGATATGATATGGCTTGCAAGTTTTGGTACAATTATACCTATCACGAAATGCCCTTAACATAATAGAAAAGAATTTTTTATTATGGATTGTGGTTTTTTAGAGGATAAAAATGGGCTTCAAGAGAGTTAGATGTTTACCCAAAGAAGGCACGAGTTCAGATAACTCATTGCCAAAAATTATATTTTACCAATGCGGGTTTCATGATATGAATGTAAGTAAGGAGGCATATTTTTCATGATATGTATGTTAGTAAGGAGGCATACTTTTTCATAACATAGTGTGTTTGTAAGGATTCATACCATGTTTAATTATGGACCCTAACTCTTGCGGCAAACTTGGGTTGGGAGTTTGGCCGCTGAGTCAAGTTCGGATTCCATATAGCCCATGGTATTGTATGAAATGTAAGGTATACCACCTCGCTCAGAATTAAAGCAAAGAGTTGAGACAATGTTTTACAAGCATAAGTGAAAGCTTTTTATATTCATGTTTATATATATATATATATTATGATAAATTATTTTCAAAATGCTCTCAATTATGTTAAATGAAGTATATGCTCTCCAAGTATTGACACCCCCCATATTTCAGGTTCTTGTGTATAGTCTCATGGCCCATCACATTAGTAGAACACTTGGGATGTGACAGAATTGATGATCTATCCATCTTTCAGAAGGCATTTACTCATAATTTGAGTCTTTCAGTATATGGTCAAGCCGGGGGCCTTGTCCCGGCCTAGACAATTAGTATTCTGTAGAGGCTTTGTGGATGAGTTTTGGTTATTACATTGTCATGGCATTATTGAAATATTTTGATTTTCAGATTTCCTTGATTTAGTTATATCTTTCACACTTTAATTTATGTATAGATTTTGCTTATGATAGTGTACTAAGGGGTCTCTCGAGCCTTCGTGGTTTGGGATTCCCATCACATCCAGGGCCTCAGATTGCTAGCTGAAAATCCAGTTCTGCCTAGCTGAAAATCCAGTTCTGCCTATGCAACGCCTCTTGGTATGGTTGAGTCATGTTAGAAAATTATTTGTGATTTTATGTTTTGTACTTCACATCATCTCTTATAGATTTGTAGTTGATATATTATGAGACTTGGGGGTAACACTATGGCTTAATCTTAGAGATCATTGGATTTCACCTTCTGTAGGATGTTATTAAATCCTTATTTACGCAATCCTTATTTGATCCCTTAATTATTGGTTGATATCATGTGACTAAGCCTAAATTGTATGCTTTGTAGTGATTATTCTATAAAATGTTTCTCTCTAACTATGGATAATGAAGTAGCTAGTATTGACTCACCTAGTTTATAGTGCCTACCCTATTTTGGTTATGGTGAAGACAATTTTTTTGGGTTATTCTAGGAGGATTAAGTATTATAATTTGGTGGGTTATAGATCTGTTTAATACCTTTGTTAGCCGGATTGGTGGTTCTCACTATCACTTTAGATTAAGATCAACTGTCTACAATTCATGTTGAGTACACAATAATTTTTGTGATCACTCTTTCTTTTCTTTTATTTTTCTTGTTTTCTACACTTCGTTGAGGTATTAGATTTCTTAGAAATTTTTAGATCATTTTACTTCATTGGTGTTGCGGAGATCGAGGTAGTGACAGATGTACTTCAAGCTTACCCTGATCTCTTTTTTACTGTCTTGAGGTTACTTTAACAGACAAGATATCTTAGAATACTTACTACAAATCTATATTACAGACTTGTGTTAGTGACAACCAGACCTATGGATGTATCATGAATATTATTTATCCTTTATTTATATTTTGAGTTTATTTCCCTTATCTTTCGCTTCTTTATTCTTAAATTGTATTTTTGGGTTGGAATAGGCTTACCTATAATGGAGGGTGCATAGGTTCCATCACATGCCTATTTTGGTGTCAGAGCCTTAGGTTCAATTGTCTCATTAGATTAAACCAAGTCGAATGGAGTCTTGCGGATTGGTTCAGAGACTTTTATTATCTATCTTGAAGAGGCTACATGACTTTAGACGATTCTCACTTCTTCATTCTATTTCGTGCGTTCATAATTTCATATGAATCAAAGGCATCTTATGCACTCTATCACAGATGGTGAATATGCGCTAGTACGTAGTTAGTGGTTCAGATGTCGTGCCTTTGATACACGATAGGAGTAGGGTTCAAGGTATTGGTTAGATTAGGATGGGAAGACTAGTTAGATATTAGGTTAAAGCTTCCTCTTCAAGTTCTAGAGTTGTCATTAGTGGCCGATCTAGTGAGTTAGAGGGGTCAAGGACATTTTAGTCACCATCCATGACCATACCTATGCTTGACGATTTATTTTGGTCTGAGTAGGGTTTTATTGAGAGGGTGGCTTCTATTCTAATTCAATATTCTATGTTAGGGCCTCATACTCCAAATGAATCTGTGACTCCTACTGGTAGTCCTAGTGTTGATGAGATATTACCAGGGATTGCTCTATATCTAGTGAGTTTACCCTTTATATCCATGATAAGACAAAGTAGATATGTAGAGTTCTATGTACAAAGTAGATATGTAGAGTTTATAAAGATAAATTATCTAAGGTTAAAGTTTATATGTTTTTTCTTGGTTTTCGTGAGGGATCACACAAGTTAGGTTTGGTGGATTCTAATAGTGTAGACTTCACTGCATTTCAGTTCTTTAGGCCAACTAGATAGTAGTGGGGTACTTGTGTAGACTGTAGGACAACTGGATCATTTTCTCTTATATGGGATCAGTTTTCTTGAGTTTTTCTAGAGGATTTTATGTAGATATATGAGAGGTTTGATGCTCAGAGGGGCCAAGGATTTGGTGATGATAGTGTTATTCCTGGTGGAGGCCAGGATTTTCATGATTATTCTTGGAGAGTATTAAATCAGAGTGGTCATTTGAGTTCTTCAAGCCTATTTAATCGGGTTCCTACTTCTTTAGGGTATTTTGTGTGTGGTGATTTTAGGCACTATATGAGGGATTGGCCATAGCTTAGAGAGAGAGATACTTCCTCAATTGCTCCAGCAAAATTCAGATCCGAGTATACCATTCCACATGATGGAGCCGAGAAAGGAGTTTCTAGTATAGTAGCCATAAGTATTGATTTTAGTGCACCATTGTTATGCCTTAATGGTGTTTGTCTAGTTCTATATTCTCCTATAGGTTTATTTGTTTAGCTCTGAGTCTTGGTACGATTCGTGGATTTTTGCTGGAGATGTTGATGTTTGCTACCTAAAGATGTTTCCTTAGTAGTGCATTAGGTGTGCCGATCCTATGTTGGTAACTAGTTTAGATATTACTAAGTTTATTAAACACGATTATAACTCTAGAAACACAAGAAAAAACAAAAATCAAAAACTCAAAATTTGACCTAAGACCAAAAATGTGAATAGTAACTTTTTTTTTTTTTTGAATTTTTGACTTTTGACACTACTTTTTTTGTTGATTTTCAAGATAACAAATCCAAGATTGACTTCATAGGAATGAAACAAGTTCAGCTCTGATACCAAAATATACGATTCTCGCCATGAAGTCTCAAATCTAAATGCAGAAAAGTAAAGATAGAGGGATAGGATATCTAATATAGTAAGATAGACACAAATATGATAACAAAAGGGCAATCAAACGGTGTATCAAACCCAAAAACCTCCCTTAAAGATTATCAAATAGAACCAAACTCTTACATAACTGCAAAGGGGATTTAATCTTACTTACAACCAACATTTTTAATCAAAGATCAATATTTGCTTTTCCAAGATCGCAAACACACTCAATGGAGGTTCACGAATTCATCATTATCAATCAACAAAACTAACTAAATAAGTCTAGCTACCATGTATTTATAGATTGGCTAAATATTACATAATTAGGACCCAAAAGTGACCCAAATGCAAGAAAAGGCCCACTGGCTATTTTGACCTGCTCTTGAAATGCTAGAGCGGATCAAAAGTGGATCCAAAATGCCTTGGGTGCATGATCCTTCCAAAGGGATTTTGAACACTATTTTGCACTCATTCGATATCGTCATAGTCTTTTGACCCTTCTTAATTGTAATGATCATACATGTGGCATCTTTTTAATATCACTAAGGATTCATTAAACACCTCAGCATCATATGTTTGTCATCCAAAGGTCCGAACGCATTGGGTCTTATATCATATCATGAAACATTTACCATGTTCAGATCATATAAGTAAGTTTATTTTCTTACATACTCAGTACATTCAAAGTACTAATCGCATACTTTCTTTTGCATTATATTGTCTCCTAATATATGTCGTGATGCTCGACATCCAAATCAGGCCTAGTACGATCTCTTTACGTATCAACACCAACAGATTTAGTGATACCTTATCATGCGAGGAATGGAGTAAACATTTCATTTTATTTTATCTTTGTCATTTTCAGTTTTCTGACAATTAGAGTTAGTTGGGGGCTTGTCCTAGTAACTCATCTTCGTAGAGGTTTTTCAGACTTACAGTTAGATATTCATCTTGTGATTTTAGATTTGTTATTAATGATTTGATTCTTTTGAATATTTAATATATTATTTAGTTCGACTTCTGCATAAGTGTTTTATCAATTATTTTCTATATTCTTAGTATTTTTCCATGCCAGGGGTTAGCTTAGAGTTACTTGTAATTCTAAGTGTTGTGTTACCACTATCGAGTAGTCTCGGGTTTTAATACTGTAGACACATAATTTTTCCACTCTCAAAAGCCTAATTTATTCATTTACCCTAACTTTATCATGTACCTCACCACCATGTGATAATCCCCCCACTAAAAACAAAACTAACTAATTCTCAACAAACTAACCACTTGTTCCAATAAAAAGTAGAGCACTCACCACCCCAAACCACCTAACCCTAGCCCCTACCCCATATACCCCCTACCTCACCACAACAAATAGAGATTCTACAAATTTCTATTTTCCCCACTAGAATACTTACACTACACCTCACCAAATAGAGACAGGCACAGAATACACCTCAGGCGATTTCATCTGCACACACATACTCCAATTTAATCACACCCAAAACACTCTCACACTCACAAACACTTTCATAGGATCAACACTCACACCCATATACATGTTCTACACACAGCTTCTATACAGTGAATATACACATAAGCTACACACACAAAAGGGGAAATTAGACACAAGAGAGGAGAGAAAATCCTCGAGAAAGAGATTGAGAGAGGAATTGAGGAGGAGTACATGTGAAAAATTGGAAGAAACTAGTGAATGAGAAGAGAAAAAGATTGAGGTAATATGAAAGATATAGGGAGAAAGAGGAAGAAAATTAGAGAGATAATCAAAAAAAGATGATGGAGAGAGGGAAAAGAAAGGGTAAAGAGGAAAATATCATATCGTACAATTGGGGGAGTTTTCATTTTTTGGCTAAATTTTGTCAGAAATGCATCTGCACTGGCAAAACAATTTAATCGGTGAAGTAATCCCACAGGGAAACAACGAAACTAGTGCCCAATTACTCCGCTGCCACCACTGTTACTGTTCCGGCGATGGGGTTTTTTGCCAAAAATGAGCCTAAACCAATCAAAACCGTCCCAAAACGTTGAGAAAATAATGGCTTTGTCTTTCAGATTTTGAGAATCGACTGAGGCCTGTTTGTGGTTCGTTGGTCCATAGGGATCCATCATTAATAGTCTACCCAATCACGATATCAACTTCAGAGGGACTATTTTAATTGAAAGCAATATTAAGGTCTATTTCTTATCTCATTCTCAATTAATTTTAAGGCTTGGATACCTTATGTGGTGAATTCATGATGTGTGCACCTTGCTTTATCTTATTTGATTGGGTTCACATTCTTAACGACTGTGGATATTAATTGATTGGTCCATTTGAATTGATTAATTGAACAATTCAAACTCGTTTGAGGTAAATGAAGTTGGGGCGGGAATTAAAAATCAATAAAAGTGAATTTGGATTAATTTTGATTCATTGATTGTGTCAAACTCGATAGTATCATGTTTTAGGTGGAGAATCGATAGGCAAATCTTAGTTTTTGGGGTAGGCAACTCGTAGGATTCTATATCTTCGAATGTGTGAATGTCTGTGTTGAGTGATTTCTCTACTTTCATCATATTTCATCAAATGTATTCATTCACTGGGGAATGCCCTGAGGACACATTGTACTTATTCATCGGGGAATGCCTCGAAGTATCATATATGCAAAAGAGGTCCATGACCAAGGCCCGAGGCATCGGGTAAAGCATAGTTAGGATAATTAGAGTAGTTTAGGTTTTCATTTGGATTTTTGTTTTATTATTCTTGTTTTGTATTAATTGGATTGGACACTATTTTTGGATTTTATATTATTTTGGGTTTTTATTTTCTCGTTTATGTGTTTTGTTTTCTGATTTATACATTTCATAGTGTTGTACTAGCTGCAATACTCTATGAAGCAACCATGGTCGAACCACGGGACCGAGAGATGCCTAACACCTTTTCCTCGGTCAATAAAATTTTTAACCAAAATCTTTGTTCGTAGATTAGTTTTTAGAGTCGACCCATTTTGAGAAAGGATTTTCAAAGGTGACCTAACACACTCAATTTATGCCAAGTGGAGACTCTGAGTTTAAACATAACCATTCTTTTTCGAAGAAAATTTTTCTTTTTGTCACTTAATAATAAAACCCTTTTCAAACTTAAAATTTATCTTTTTGGTTAAAAAAAGGTGGTGTGACATCTCTAGTGACTCCGCTGGGGACTTTTAAGAATTTGAATTTATTTTTTGAGTTGTATCGGCTTAGTGTGACTCTATAGGTGTATAGACGCCTTGTTTATAATATCGTGTGTTATTATTTTATCATTGTCAAACATTGTCTTTTCTTTCTTCTTTATATTTCTATTTTTGTCCTTTTGAGTCTGTCATTCGAACATAAAATCATTTTTTTCTCATGTGTTTGAGTCAAGTCCATGTCAAAACAAGTGAAAAATGATCTCAAAACATGCTACAAACTTCTTCAATTTCACCAAGCAAGTCAAAAGGCCAGCACATAAAAGAAACATGATTATAAGTTAAAACAAGACAAATAAGAAGTTTTGTCAGAAAACAAGTTTGGGGAATCAAGGGAATACCAAGGTTCGAAAGATTCATGTGAGAGACATAGAAAAATGGAGATATAGTGTTTGTTTCAGACTCACTTTTAGTAATCTAAATTTGGGTCAATGGTACAACAAGTCGATGACATATTCCATTAATTGAAAGCAAAATTAAATAGGATAAGTGCAAGAGAAATTACCTCAAAAGCCAAAGTCGCAAGCCAACCACCCTATTTTAAATTCACAAGTTTTCTTTATATAAAACAAGAAAACTTGCTACCGTCAAATCAAAGGCTTTAAGTGAAAAATATCCAGAGCTGTAATTCCTCGTTTCTACAAATGCAAGAAATATTATTGCTGTAGAGGTTTGGCAATCACAATTATGTTAAAATGCGTCATCTAGAACCACTAAGAGGCACACTCTCTAATTTGGATCTTTCATATCTCATGGATAGGAGGTGCACTTCGTAATTTGAGTTTTTAATCCTAAAGATGCACTTTTAGTTAGAATCTCCCACTTTTAATCTTAGGAGATGGACTTGTTGGTCTCGATCATTCAATTTTATCCTCAAAAGGTGCATTTATTTATCATAATCTTGATTCATCTTTGCATTATGCATTTTTGCGAGTAGTTGTGATAGGGTTTGACAACCACAAAAGCTTTTGATGATAAACTGGGGCAAAAAGAAAATTTAATTCTAATTATTTGGAACTTCATTTCAGGACCCTCCTGGACAATGGGACTTTAATCTCTGTTCAGGACCTTCTTGAAAAATAGATTTTTTTAAAAAAAAATGAAATATATCTCTATCACAGTCTTTGTTTGGGATAACTTTTATCTAGTTTTGACTTTGATTTCAAGAACTTGTCTGAAGAACAGGGTGATGAAATTAAAAGTCAGGAGCCCTCCTAAATAATATGGTGATGAAATTGTAAGTCAGGATCCCACTTGAAGAACAAGGTGATGAAATGGCAGGTTAGGAGTCCGCCTGGAGAACAGGGTGATGAAATTGTAAGTTAGGAGCCCTCCTAAAGAATAGGGTGATGAAATTGTAAGTTAGAAGCCCGCTTGAAGAACAGGGTGATGAAATTGAAAGTCAAGAGCTCGCCTAAAGAATAGGGTGATGACATAGAAAGTCAGGAGCCCGCTTGGATAATAAGGCGATGAAATTGAAAGTCAGAAGCCTGCCTCAAGAATAGGTTGATGAAATAGCAAGTCAGGAGTCCACCTGGAGAATAAGGTGATGAAATTGAATGTCAGGAGCCCTCCTGAAGAATAGGGTGATGAAATTGTAAGTCAAGAGCCCGCCGAAGAATAGGGTGATGAAATAGCATGTTAGGAGCCTGCCTGGAGAACAAGGTAATGAAATTGAAAGTCAGTAGCCCAGCTGGAGAACAAGGTGTTGAAACTGAAAGTCAAGATCCCGCCAGGAGCATACTTGAAGAACAGAGTGATAAAATAACAAGTCAAGAGGAGCCTACCTAAAAAACATGATGATGAAATTGAAAGTCAGGAGCCCCCCTTAAGAATTGGGTGATAAAATAGCAAGTCAAGAGCTTACTTGGAGAATAGAGTGATAAAATTGAAAGTCAGGAGCCTGCCTGAAGAATAAGATGATGAAATTGCAAGTCAGGATCCCACCCTGAAAACCAGGGTGAAGAAATTGAAAAGTCAAGCAACAAGGTAAATAAATTGAAATCCAACCAACAAGGTGAAGAAATAGAAAGTCAGGAGCCCGCTTAAAGAATAGCGTGAGGATTTTAAAATTCAATTTCAATGTTCAGAATTCCCACATAAAAATACATGGTCAATGTTCGAATTCATCTCCACTACCAAATTTTGTATGGAGAAAGAATCTATTCTCATGTTCAAACCAAAGAAGATCAAATCATTTGTCATTTTTGAAAGCATCGGAGACCCAAGACAAGAATAAAGAGATCTTGCATAGATAGGACTATTGTAATTTCTACTATCTTTTTAACTTGTAATTTTTATTTTTGATGTAATGACATAGCTACAAACCAGAAACTCGACGGGACCTCACTTGACTCTCCAACTCGGTATAGCCCTTCTCCTTTTTAATCCCATGTGACTTGACTTCTGTATAACTTGAGATAGGTAGATGCCATCAAGACTCGGTTGCTGTTCTTTCTTTGATTTCATTCATTGAATAATGGTCAGAATATTCTTTCTCGTTGTCTACTTCTTTAACTAGAAACACTTTGTGTTTACACCCAAAGAGAGGCATGATGTAGACATATAATTTTGCCCCTCCCAGAAGCCCAATTAATCCATTTACCCTCATTTTACCATGTACCTCACCCCTATGTGATAATCCCTCTATTAAAAACAAAACTAACTAATTCTCAACAAACTAACCACTTGTTCCAATAAAAAATTGGACAACTAACCACCCCCTAACCACCCACCCCCTACCCCATATACCTCTACCTCACCATAAAAAATAGAGATTATACATATTTCGGTTTTTCCCTACTAGAATACATACACTACACCTCACCAAATAGAGACAGGCACAATACACCTCAGGCGATTTCATCTGCACACATATACTCTAATTTACTCATACCAAAAACACCCTTACACTCACACATACTCTTATAGGATCGACACTCAAACCTATATACATTTTACACACACAACTTCTACATAGTTAAAAATATACACACGCTACACATATAGAAGGGGGAAATTGGATGCAAAATAGGAGAAAAAACCAGCGAGAGATAGATCGAGTGAGGAATTGAGGAGAAGAACATGTAAAAAAATTAGGAGAAACCAGTAAAATGGAAGATAAAAATATTAAAGTGATCTGAAAGAGAAAGGGAGAAAGAGGAAGAAAATCATAGAGATATAGAGAAAAGGGACGAGGGAAAGAGGGAAAAGAAAGGGGAAATAGAAAAAAATAGATTGCATAGCTAGAGGAACTCTGATTTTTGGACTAAATTTCACTAGAAATGCATCTCCACCAGCAAAACAATTCCACTGGCAATGTAATCCCACTGGGAGATGCCAAAACCAACACCCAACTACTCCACCGCCACCATTTTTACTATTCTAGTGATGGGGATTTTGGCTAGAAATAAGACAAATCTGATCAAAACCATCCCAAAACATTGAGAAAATAGTGGGTTCATCTTTGGGATTTCAGGAATCAAGTGAGGTTTGTTAGTGGTTCGTTGGTCCGTGAGGCTCCATCGTCAATAATCTAACCAATCATGGTATCAACTTCAAGAGGATTATTTCAATTAAAAGCAATATTAAGTTCTATTTCTCATCTCATTATCGATTAATTTAAAGTTTTGGATACCTTGTGTGGTAATTCATGATGTGTGCACCTTGCTTTATCTGATTTGATTAGGTTTGGATTCTTATTGATTATGGATATTGATTGATTGGTCCATTAGAATTGATTAATTGAATAATTCGAACTCGTTTGAGGTAAATAAAGTTGGAGTGGCAATTAAAATTCAATAAAAGTGAATTTGGATTAATTTTGTGTAACGCCTCGGAAAATGGGTCCCCGAGCGTCACACGGTGCTTGAGGCTACGAGTATCCCCAAGCTAACCCTTTGAGCCATTTTCATTCAGTTCAACACAAAGCAACGGGGTTTCCATAACTAACCCATAAATATCAATAGAGTAATCATCATCCAAGAATAAAAGAATTTCAGAAAGATATCAAAATACGACTTATTAGTCAACTCCCAACATCTATACTAGTCTAACAAGCCTCTAAAAAAATCAATAAAACCAGCGATCCATTGAGACATGCCCCAACTGACTCATACTCAGTTATCAAATATAAACAATTCCATGAAACCAACATCAGACACCACGTCCTCAGAAAATGAGGATGCACTACAACAGAGGATATAGAACAGCGTGCCCAAAGAATCACTGTCGAACCTAGAACTGAGCACCTGAACCTACATTCTGAGAAAATGCAGCACACATCCGAACATGTGGGTCAGTACCATAGAAAGGAACTGAGTATATGGGGGTGTATGCAGTTGTATAAACATCATCATCATCATAAATATTTATAAGAAATATGCAGGATGTATGAAAGACACACATAGCCCGAAGAAAATCATCATAATCATGAGAGGATGAAATAAGTACAATAACACATATGACTCATTATACAATTTGTCAATCACTGTCAGTTCATCAATAATATCAATTCTCATAATGTAAATATCATTTAAATATTTTGAAAGAATAACTTTCACAATTCCACTTTCAAAACACTTCACCATTCACCATAGACACAAGGAAACACACACACACACTGGGAGATCCTATAACCGACATAAACCATGTGAGCTACATGGAGTCCAATGTACAACCCACATTGGGGAGAGCCGTCCTATCCTTTCCATCAGAGTAGGACTATCGATATCAAATCCACACAAACTAGTGATCACTATATAAATCAGCCTCAGGCTCACTCCTACGGGGGAACGTAGTTCTAGGGAAATAAGGTCGCCTTATACCTCCCACTCGGTGCTAAAGATTTCTCCCGGACTTAGCTCAGATCATTCCAAAGATAATCCACAGCAAAACAATTTCAGTAATATATAAATATACATTGAGAGTCATCATGCTTCCCATCTATCAAAATCAACCATGTTTTGGATTTCTTTCACACTCGAGTTCAAAACAACTCCATTAATACAAAAAGCTCAACTCATTCAAAATATCTCAAATATTCAACATCAACGTGCTTATAACACACACTTTCTCAGAAAAACACAATTTCCAATGGGGATTCATGACCCAAATATCAAAATCATGATAAATATCGTTCAAGATTCATGCTTTATATCTCCACACAGGTAAATTCATCTTTCAAAGTCATAAACATCAAGATTTCATACTAATCATCATAAGATATGGTTTCATGCTTCAAATTCATAAAAATCAAATAAAAATCATGCCTTTGTAAAGAAAATTACTTTTGGGCACAAGAACGAAAAAGAGTTCTTATTTAAAAACCCCACATACCTTGAATGATGAAATTTAGATCGATACTCATTTTTGAGATGTTAATCGTGCCTTTGAATGATGGTTCTTGGAGTTCTTGAACTAGGAACTTGGAATCTTTATTAAATTTGCTGAATTAATGGTGAACTTTAGAGGTTCTTGAAGTTGGATGTAGGAGCTTAGGGTTTTCTTTTTGATGGAGTTTGATGAAATATAACATATAATGCTTCTAATAGGCTTTAATATAGGGTTTGGATGGATTTTGGGTGAGGGAGAATGACCAAAACGCCCCTAAAAATTAAAAAATTCTCGAATTTGTCCTTTGATGGACTGTTTTGATAGTTTGAAGTAGATCAACCATAACATTTTAATCCGATATTCAAATTGAATGAAACCAATTTCATTAGAAAGAGAACTCTTATATATTTCCGTTGATATATAGTATCTCACCCAGATCATTATGTACGAGGAGTTATGATCATTTGAAGTTGACCTAAAAATTTACTTTTGGTAGGCTGAAGTAGATCGACCATAACTTTTTGCTCCAATAGACAAATTGGATGAAACCTATTTCATTAGAAAAAGGACTCATAGATCTTTCCGTTGATATATAGTAGATCACCCAAATCATTATGTACAAAGAGTCATGATTATTTAAAGTTGGAGCAAAAATACCCTAGGCCTCAGTACTTTTTCCTGCACGTTTTACTATTCACTACTATTCACGGTTCGATTGGAATGTTCATAACTCGTCGCTCGGGTGACCGTTTTGGATGATCCACATATATTTGGAAAGCTTATTTGATACTCTACACAATGGTGGGTCATAATCTAAGACATTTAACATGAAAAATTTATAAGTCATTCTAGAAGATAGAACCCAACACGTTTACACACAAAATTTCAACAAAAAATTTCCCGGGGTATTACATCATCCCCCCCTTGGAAACATTCATCCTCGAATGATGCTAGACATGCCAAGATTAGATAGGGAATGGTGCATACAGCTGAAACCATTCGTTAGACTCATCACCACATCGTTTCTCACTCCTAATGCAACATAGAATGCATAAATTCAAGAAACTACAGCTGAACACATAATAAATGACAGCTGAACTGCTGCAACTTTTATCAAAAGTGCATAATTTAGGAAAGAACGGTACCTTCGTCTTTATCAGAGTTCGTGAAAAATAGGTGCGGGTACTTGGATTGCATATCTGCCTCAGCTTTCCAAGTTACACCCTCAACAGATTGGTTTCGCTATAACATCTTGAGCAAGGGAACTTCTTTGTTCCTTAGTCTTCGGACACTGAAATCAAGAATCTCAACAGGAATCTCATCAAAAGAAAGATTTTCTTGAATGTCACCATTCACAGAGGAATCCACTACCACAACATCGCTAATATGCTTTCTAAGCATGGAGACATGGAATTTTGGATGAACAGAGGACAACTCGAAAGGAAACTTGACTTCATAAGCTACCTTACCAACACGGCTAAGAATTTTGTACGGACCAGCATAACGGGGACTAAGCTTTCCCTTTGTTCCGAATCTCTTCACCCCCCTCATGGATGAAATTTTTAGATACACTAGGTGACCAACTTCAAACTCAAGGTCTCTCTTTCTAATATCCGCATATGACTTCTGACGACTCTACACAGTTTTCAACCTTTCCCTAATCACCTTAAATTTTTCCATAGCCTTAAATGCCAAATCAAGACCACTCACAGCCGTTTCACCCACCTCTAACCAACCTATGGGTGATCTACACTTCCTCCTATATAAGGCTTCAAACGGAGCCATGCCAATACTAGAGTGGAAACTGTTATTGTAAGCAAACTCTATCAACGGTAAGTGATCATCCCAACTTTCTTTAAAGTCAAGTGTACAAGATCTCAACATATCCTCTAAGGTCTGGATAGTCCACTCAGCCTGACCATCGGTCTGCGGATGAAAAGAAGAACTCAAAAGCACTTGGGTACCAAGACCCTTCTGAAAAGCTTTCCAAAATTGCAAAGTGAACTGAGTACCCCTATCCGAAATGATAGACAAGGGAACTCCATGAAGTCTGACTAGCTCTCGGATAAAAAATCTAGTGTAATCCTCAGTAGTATATGAAGTATGAATAGGCAAGAAATGAGCAGATTTAGTCAACCTATCAACCACAACCTAAATGGAATCATGATGGCATCAGGAAGGAGGTAAACCAATCACGAAGTCCATATTTATCTCTTCCAACTTTCAGGTGGGAATACTAAACTCTTGCATCATACCACCAGGTCTTTGGTGTTCAACCTTAACCTATTGGCATGTTGCACACTTAGCTACAAACGCTGCTATATCTTTCTTCATGCCACTCCACCACCCGCAAGTCTCGGTACATCTTGGTGGCACCAGGATGAATAGAATATCGCACCCCATGCGCTTCAGCCATAATCCTCTGTCTCTGATCATCAACATTTGGGACACATAATCTACCCTGCAATCTGAACACACCATCTCCCCCTTGGGAGAAAACCTCTACTTTTTGTTCCTTGACTGACTTCTTCAGTCTGACCAAACTAGCATCTAAGTATTGCTTTTCCTTCACTTCTGAAACCAAGGAGGATTCAGAACTACTCTGAACCCCTATACTACCTTCAGCAGAGTCAAACAACCTAACCCCCAATCTAGCCAAACGATGTACATCATGAGCCAACTCTTTCTTACCTTCTACCACATGCGGAACACTACCCATGGACACTCTACTTAGGGCATCCACCACATCATTGGCCTTGCCTGGATGGTACAACACACTCATATCATAGTTCTTTAACAATTCTAACCATCGTCTCTGCCTAAGATTCAATTCTCTCAAGATAAACACATACTGCAGACTCTTTTGATCAATGAAAACTTCAACATGAATACCATACAAATAGTGTCTCCAGATTTCAAAGCAAACATAACAGCAGCCAACTCAAGGTCATGGGTGGGGTAATTTTTCTCATGGGGTTTCAACTGCCTAGAAGCATAAGCTATCACCTTACCCTTCTGTATCAATACGCAACCCAACCCAACTCTCAAAGGATCACAGTACACCATAAAACCATCAATACCATAAGGCAAAGTCAAAACAGGGGCTGAAGTGAGTCGAGTCTTCAACTCCTGAAAACTCTTCTCACAAGATTCGAACCACAAGAACTTCACTTTCTTTTGGGTCAACCGAGTCATAGGAGATTCTATAGAGGAGAAACCCTCAACAAAACGGCAGTAATAGCCATCTAAATCCAGGAAACTTCGGATATCAGTCAGAGAAATAGGTCTAGGACAATTTCTAACAGCTTCAGTCTTTTAGGAATCAACTCTAATACCCTCGAAAGAAATGGTATGACCCAGAAAAGCAACTAACCTTAGCCAAAACTCACACTTACTGAACTTGGCAAACAACTTGTGATCTCTAAGGGTTTGCAAGACAGTTCGGAGATGATCAGAATGTTTATCCTCACTATGGGAGTACACCAGTATATCATCGATAAACACTATTACAAACATATCTAGATATGATCTGAAACTCGATTCATGAGGTGTATGAAATCTGTTGGGCCATTAGTTAACCCGAAAGACATAACAAGAAACTCAAAATAGCCATAACGAGTTCGGAAAGTGGTTTTCGGGATGTCACACTCCCTAACTTAGAGTTGATAATAGCTAAAATGAAGGTCTCTCTTTGAGAAATAACTTACACCTTGCAATTGGTCAAACAAATCATCTATTCTCGGAAGGGGGTACTTATTTTTTACGGTGACTTTATTTAGTTGGCGGTAATTAATGCACATATGCAAAGAGCCATCTTTCTTTATCAAAAACAACACAGGAGCACCCCAAGGAGAAACACTGGGCCTTATGAAACCCTTATCTAGTAGATCTTTGAGTTGCTCTTTCAACTCCTTAAGTTCTGCAGGGGCCATATGGTAAGGAGGAATAGAAATGGGCTGAGTATCAAGAAGAAGATGAATCCCGAACTCTATCTCTCTCTATCAGGAGGTATCCCTGGGAGATCATCCGAAAAGACATCAGAAAACTCATTGACGACGTTAACAGACTGGAGAGTTGGAGTCTCAGACTTAGTGTCTTTGACTTTAACCAAATGGTAAATACACCCCTTGGAAATAATCTTTCTAGCTTTGAGGTAAGAGATAAAATGACTCTTGGGTGACACAGAATTCCCAGACCACTCAAATACGGATGCACCCAGAAACTGAAACTTGACCACTCGGGTCCGACAATCAATAGCGGCATAATAAGAATACAGCCAGTCTGTACCCAGAATCATATCAAAATCTACCATGTCTAACTCAATCAGATCAGCCAACAAGACTTTATGAAGAACAATAACAGGAAACTTTTTATACACTTTCTAGGCAACAATCGAGTCACCCACTGGGGTAAAAACTAGGATAGGCTCAGGAATAATCTCAGGACTCATTTCAAAATTCATAGCAATCAAAGGTGTAACATATGAGAAAATGGATCCAGGATCCAACAAAGCATACACATCAAACTAAAATATATGAAGTATACTAGTAACAACATCGGGAGAGTCCTCCTATTCCTGGTGGGAAGGTAAAGCATAGAATCTATTCTGGCACTGCCCACCAGCATTGCTAGAAGAGGCACCCTGAGTTGGGGCTGGGCGAGTCACTGGAATTGGAGCACTAATAGTCTGAGTCTAGGTCTGAGGGCGATAGTCACGACGCCCTTGTCCATCTTGTGGACAATCTCTAACTCTGCGACTCATGTCACCACACCAAAAACAACCCCTCTTCTCACCGTAACACTCACCTGAATGAGCCCTACCACACTTAGGACACAGGGGACGATTTGGCTTACTACCAGTACTGTACTGGGACCTGGATGCATATGACCTGGTACCTTGCTCCTGCCAACCTCTAGGCATGGGAGCACTAGCAGATGACTGTGCTGGCATAGACGAACGATCCTAATACTGAGGGTGACTCCCTCTCTGCGATATAGTCTAACCCTATCCATGCTGCTCGAACCTAGCTCTCTTATTCCATCTCATTCTATCTCTCTCCTTAATCTTGTCTGCCTCAATCTGTTGGGCATGAGTCATCAGCCTAGAAAGATTCATCTCACTTTTCAGCAAATCAGACCTACACTCCTTAACCACATAACTAGACACTCCAGTTAGAAACTTACTCATACTAGCGTGATTATTAGCCACTAAGTAAGGAGCATACTTGGCCAACTGATTGAACTTTAGACAGTACTCCCTAACAGTCATAGAGCCCTGTTGCAGGTTCATAAAATCTTCCACCTTTTCCCCTCTCATCTCCAAAGGGAAAAACTTATCTAGGAATGCATCCTGGAACTCTTGCCAAGTTGTAGGGACAACTCCCTCACCTCTACCTTTCCTCCAAGAAACAACCCAATCATAAGTAAGGTCTTTCAACCTATACGCAGCCAACTCCACACTATGTTCCTTAGATACATGTATCACCTGAGTAATCTTCCGCACCTCCTCTAAAAACAACCATGGATCCTCATCAGACTTGGACCCATAGAATTCCGGCGGATTTATTCGCATGAAGTCACGGATCCTGGCAGCAGCTGAATCACCTCCCTGCTGCTATAGAGCCGGGACTGGGTTGGCCTGAACATTTGCAGTAACAGCTTGGCCCAGTGCCTTAAAGGCTGCCCAAAATTTAGCATGAGACATATCTTCATTCAATGGGGGTCAAGGTTGCTGACCATCATTATTTCTTCTCGCTCGACGTGGAGGCATATTTCTGAAAGAGGAGAATCACACTTTTTCCTAAAACGTCTTTAGCCTCTTGCTCATAGATGTGGCTCGCAACACACCGATGATCAAGACTCTACTTAACGCGGCTTGTCAGACTCCCCAGGACACCTTAAAATGTTAGGCTCAGATATCAAGTTTGTAACGCCTCGGAAAATGAGTCCTAAAGCATCACACGGTGCTTGAGACTATGAGTATCCCTAAGCTAACCCTTTCATCCATTTTCATTTAGTTCAACACAAATCAACGGGATTTCCATAAATAACTCTCAAATATCAACAGAGTAATCATCATCCAAGAATAAAAGAATTTCAGAAAGATAACAAAATACGACTTATTAGTCAACTCCCAACATCTATACAAGTCTAACAAGCCTCTAAGAAAATCAATAAAACCAGCGAGCCTTTGAGACATTCCCCAACTGACTCATACTCAGTTATCAAATGTAAATAATTCCATGAAACCAACATTAGACATCACGTCCTTAGAAAATGAGGACGCACTACACTAGAGGATATAGAACAGCGTGCCCGAAGAATCACTATCAAATGTGGAACTGAGCACCTGAACCTACATTCTAAGAAATGCAGCCCACATCCGAAGATGTGTGTCAATACCATGGAAGGGAACCGAGTATATGGGGTGTATGCAGTTGTATAAACATCATCATTATAAATATTTATAAGAAATATGCAGGATGTATGAAAGACTCACATAGCTTGAAGAAAATCATCATAATCATGAGAGGATGAAATAAGTTCAATAACACATGTGAGTCATCATACAATTTGTCAATCACTTTCAGTTCATCAATAATATCAATTCTCATCATGTAAATATCATTTAAATCTTTCGAAAGAATAACTTTCATAATTCCACTTTCAAATCACTTCACCATTCATCATAGACACAAGGAAACACACACACACTGGGAGATCCTACAACCGACATAAACCATGTGAGCTTACAACCCACGTTGGGGAGAGCCGTCCTATCCTTGCCATCGGAGTAGGACTATCGATATCAAATCCATATAAACTAGTGATCACTATATAAATTAGCCTTACACTCACTCCTATGGGGGCACGTAGTTCTAGGAAAGTAAGGTCACTTTATACCTCCCACTCGGTGCTAAAGATTTCTCCCGGACTTATCTCAGATAATTTCAAAGACAATCCACAACAAAACAATTTCAGTAATATATAAATATACATCGGGAGTCATCACGCTTCCCATATATCAAAATCAATCACGTTGTGGATTTCTTTCACACTCGAGTTTAAAATAACTCCATTAAGACAGAAAGGTCAAATCATTTAAAATATCTCAAAAACTCAACATCAATGTGCTTAAAACACACACTTTCTCAAAAAAACACAATTTTCTATGGGGATTCACGACCCAAATATCAAAATCATGATAAATATCGTTCAAGATTCATGCTTTATATCTCCACACATATAAATTCATGTTTTAAAATCATAAACATCAAGATTTCATAAATCATCATAAGATATGGGTTCATGCTTCAAATTCATAAAAATCAAATAAAAATCATGCCTTTGTAAAGAAAATTACTTTTGGGCACAAGAACAAAAGAGAGTTCTTGTTTAAAAACCCCACATACATTGAATGATGAACTTTAGATCGATACTCATTTTTGAGATGTTAATCGTTCCTTTGAATGATGGTTCTTGGAGTTCTTGAACTAGGAACTTGGAATCTTGAATAAATTTGCTGAATTAATGGTGAACTTTGGAGGTTCTTGAAGCTGGATGTAGGAGCTTAGGATTTTCTTTTTGAGGGAGTTTGATGAAATATTACATATAATGCTTTTAATAGGCTTTAATATAGGGTTTGGACGGATTTTGTGTTAGGGGAAATGACCAAAACGCCCCTAAAAATAAAAAAAATTCTCGAATCTGTCCTTTGGTGGACTGTTTTGATAGTCTGAAGTAGATCAACCATAATGTTTTACTCCAATATTCAAATTGGATGAAACCAATTTCATTAGAAAGAGAACTCTTATATATTTCCGTTGATATATAGTATCTCACCCAGATCATTGTGTACGAGGAGTTATGATCATTTGAAGTTGATCCAAAAATTCACTTTTGGTAGGCTGAAGTAAATCGACCATAACTTTTTGCTCTGACAGAAAAATTGGATGAAACCAATTTCATTAGAAAGAGGACTCGCAGAGCTTTCCGTTGATATATAGTAGATCACCCAGATCATTATGTACAAAGAGTTATGATCGTTTATAGTTGGAGCAACAATACGCCAGGCCTCAGTACTTTTTCCTGCACGTTTTACTGTTTACTACTATTCACGGTTCGATCGGAATGTTCATAACTCGTCGCTCGGGTGTCTGTTTTGGATGATCCACATATCGTTGAAAATCTTATTTGATACTCTACACAATGGTGGATAATAATCTAAGATATTTCTCACGAAAAATTTATAATTCATTCTAGAAGATAGAACCCAACACGTTTACGCACAAAATTTCAACGAAAAGTTTTCCGTGGTATTACATTTTTTTCATTGATGATGTCGAACTCGATATTATCATGTTTTAGATCGATAATAGTTAGACAAATCTTAGGTTTTAGAGTAGGCAACTAGTAGGATTCTATATTATCGAATGTGTGAATGTCTATGTTGAGTGATTTCTCTACTTTCATCGCATTTTATCAAATGTATTCATTCACCGGGGAGGGAATGACCCGAGGTCACATTGTACTTATTCACCGGGAAATTTCCCGAAGTATCATGAATGCAAAGGAGGTTCCTGATCAAGGCCCGAGGCATCGGGAAAAGCATAATTAGGATAATTAGAATAGTTTGGGTTTTCATTTAGATTTTTTTTATTATTCTTGTTTTGTATTAACTGGTCTGGACACTATTTTTGGATTTTATATTGTTTTGGTTGTTTGTTTTCTCGTTTATGTGTTTTGTTTTCTCGTTTATACATTTCATAGTGTCGTACTAGCTGATACACTCTATGAAGCAACCATGGTCAAACCACGGGACCAAGGGATGTCTAACACCTTCCCCTCGGTCAACAGAATTCCTTAACCAAAATCTCTGTTGGTAGATTAGTTTTTAGAGTCAAACTCTTTTGAAAAAGGATTTCTAAAGGTGGCTTGATACACTGTTTATGCCAAGTGGCGACTCTAAGTTTAAACATAACAATCCTTTTTCGATGTAAATTTTCCTTTTTGTCACTTAATAAAATTCTTTTCGAACTTAAAATTTATCTTTTTGGTTAAAAAAAGGGGATGCAACAAATACATACACACTGTATTTTAAGCTTATTTTTGGATTACATTGATGATCTTAGTTGAATATATTAAAATTCACTGTTATCATTTGTAGCTTGACTAATGTGGTACGTGATTTTGACTAATGTACTATTAAATATAGTCTAAATATAACATTCAAAACACACATTTTAATTAATTGAAGATTAAATATCCATATTTGTGAATAATATACTTTCAACCATTGTTTGAATGTAACACATTCAAAATATACATTTTAATTAATTGAAGATTAACCGTGCTAAAACTGACATCATACATACTACATTAGGATTTTGAATAATGTAATCTTAAATATAGTCTAAATATAACATAACCGAAACACACATTTTAATTAATTGAAGATTAACTATCCATACTTGAGGATACTGTACTTTCAATATAGTCTAAATATAAACAACCAAAACACACATTTTAATTAATTGAAGATTAACCGTGCTAAAACATACATCACACATACTACATTAGAATTTTGACTAATATGATTTTAAATATAGTCTAAATATAACATATCCGAAATACACATTTTAATTAATTGATTATTAACTATGCTAAAACAAATACTATTACTCTAGTAGTTAATACTATACTAAATTAGGATTTACCCATAAATAAGGAACAAAAAGTACTATTACCTCTTTATGGTAGCAAAATGATCTATTAAATTTAAATAATTTTAAATTTCTAAATATTAGGTAAGGAAATCTTTAAATAAGAGATATTATCTTACATCAAAGGTCAAAGGTGTACATATTTTATTGGATCTCTTTTACTTTTTATATCATTTATTTCTTTATTAATTATTCTTTTTGTTACCAGTGGTATACTCGCACTGCTATGAGACTCTTTGCCTATTTCTTCATCAATTTTTCTTTATCAAGCAAAATCTAATGTTAGTTTTCTTTTTTTCCTTTTTAATATGTTATTAGTATATACTTGTTTTCCTGTTATGCTATTTTCTATAGAATGGAAACAACTTCTCTGTCTTCCACAAATAACTAATTCTAATCTTGTATGTATAATGTAATTTTTTTTTGAATATATATATGTCTATATCTATCTATATCTATATCTATATCTATACTACCTTAAAAGTACCAACTCAAATTAAACTTAAAGTGAAATTACTAGTATACCCCCAGCTCATTAAAATAAAATGAACTTATTTAAATTTAAAAAAAAAAAACCAGCACATTGAACCTGCCTTATATTACACAACCCTACAAATGCGCTGCAAATTTTCAAAAGACACTAAAAACACTTTTCCACTAGACGCCTCTACCTCAATTCCTTAACATGATGGTTCTATCACAACACTTTTCCTTCTTCTTTCTCAGGCGACAAGGTACGCGCTGTTACTTCTCGATCACTAATCCCACACACTTTTACCATTAGTCATCTGATTTAAACCAACTTATGGCATTGTAATTTATTTTTAGAATTCTATCAGTTTCAATATTCCTTCAAACTACATGCAATTTTCTTTTAAATTTAATTTTGAATATTTTATTTGAAAAGCTATAAATATGTTTGTTGTTGTGCTATTCCTGGCAGTGGATTCTTTTAAGATTTAGTTTGATACCTAGTCTATTAGGAGTATTTTAGTACTTTCTTAAGACATAGTTTGATACTTAGTCAATTTAGTAGCTTTTAAGACTTATATTAATTCTAAATCTATAAAATCGATTATAATCTATGTTAATAATTATCACTACGATATATATAATTATTAAGGAACATCTAACGAAGTATGATATTAATATAATACATTAATTAAACTATACAAATTGATTATAAAGGTAACTACCCATGTAAATTACTATGTTCCACACCCCTTAAGTTAAGGGAGGCGCGGTGGGGTTGGGGTAAATTGGCTTGGGGTGGGGTTGGGGTAACGTGGGGGTGAGGTGAGGTGAGGTGGGTGATTTTGAGTGTGGAGGACATATTTTTATTTTTTTTCTCACTTTCTTTAAGAAAATAATTTTTCTATTAAATAGGTTGAAGTAGAGATTGATTGAGCTTATTTGAACCCAATTTGAAAATAAGTTGGGGTTTAATGGGTTGAGATTTACCCAATAATAAATTATCTTGAACCCAACCCATTAAATTTTGGACGGGTCAACTCAATTTGGGTTCATTTTGACACCCCTACCCTTAACCCATGAAATTCCCTTCGGCCTAAGCATCATATGTCCCTGACCATCGTCTCCTCCCCATCCTGCCTCCTCCTAACATGAGAATGTTCCTCGCCATGATTGCGCTTCTTTGTACGCTTTCTTGGTCTCGTAACATATATGATTCTTTTACAAAGATTCTTCATCACTAAATCAGAAATGATGTCTTTGGGGGGAGGGGGAATAATGAAGTCATTTTTCTGAGATAGAAGGAAAAAAGAGTCTTTGTTCTGAGATTGATAAAGATAATGAAGTATGAATCTCAAAAACATAATAAAAATGAGTATTAATGTAAAATTAAACAAAGATATAAAAAAGGGAACTATTAAAGGACTTAGTCTCTTTTAAAGCCTTCGAACTTCGAGGATTTATTTCATGACATTCCCGACCTTCATTGTCAATTTTAAAGTTGATTCATGATGGGGCAACTCAATAGTACATCTTGGGTGAGATTCAAAATTATCAAAATTTTTGAAATCCATTTAGGGTACGTTTGGATTTCAAAACAGTAGCACCGTGATATTAGCGTGCGGCGCACGCTCCAGTCCACACCTAGGGGGTGCAGTAGAGCATGCGACACACGCTCCATTCCGGCGCACTAGAGCATGCGATGCATGCTCCATAGCACTCTCCTAAAAATTTTAACTTTCAGCTCCGCATCCAGAGAGGTATTTGGGTCATTTTTCCACCTCTATTTAACCCCCGAAACAAGAGATTCAGCCCTCATTAACATAAATATACTCACTATCTCTCAAATGCTCATGAATTGTGATTTCCATGTTTTAGATTGTTTTTCATCCATGTTAATGTTAATGTTTGGTTTCCAAGTTGAAATCTTTATTGTACTTTATGATATTATGATAGCATGTACTTTGGATTTGAATTCTCTTATGTTGATATCTTGAATGAAGTCATGATGCTTCACCATGTTGTCAATGTCCAAAAACAATATTATGCCCTCTAGGTGTTTGACAAAATGTTTAAGTGAATGAATTGTGCAATTGTGACTCATTTGTGATCTAAATGATGATCCCATGCTATATCCATATGTTTAAGTTGACTCCCATGCTAAAGCTATGCCTTATAATCGTTTGATGGAATGCTCATGAGATTTGATTTGTGAAATTATGATATGTTAGAATGCATTCCTACTCATGTACAAGATTATGATTTTCAAGTGGTTCATGAAATCCCTCAATGATTTTATTATGAATTGTTGACTATGGTCATGTGTTCAAGAAGTGTCATGTCTTATTAATATCCATGCTATTGAGTCCTGCGAGTATTTAATACCCGACAATTTAGTTGTGTGCCTAGAGCTAATGTCAGTTTTCAAGATACTCTCAGTCAAGCCATGATCAGTAGAATTCAGTCAGTTACAAAACTCAGGAAAACTCAGTAATCTCAAGATCAATCAGTCTCATTTAGTATTCAGTTAACTCCTTAGTAAACTTAGTCAGGTAACAAAACTCAGTAGTATTCCATCAGTCAAAGAAACTCACTATGCTCAGTTCAGTTCAGTTTAACAGTACGATCAATAACAGCTCAGTCAAGCCTTATATGAACTAGAAAATCAGTCCAATGTCTATTCAGTTGGGAGTAGGATTCAACATCGAGTGAACCCAAGGATGGGGAATCACCTACTAACAGAGGGTGTGATCTTTAGAAATAATCCTTGCATTCTAGAACTACGTAGCCAACATAGGTTGAGATATACCCCTTTGAGTTTAGGGTTAATACATCTCATTCGAGTTCTCTTACCAGCGAGGGGTTGACGGAAGAGCTCCCTGTTAGCAAAGGGTTAAATCATAGCTTGTCTTTACCCATGGCACGATACTGACACCCTTCCAGCTGGGGTTATATATTGGAACCCACCAGTTCAGTTTTGGTGCATATCAGTTAGATGATTACCTCCTATAGCTTCAATTTTAGATTCAGTCTCACTAATAGAACTCAGTTTAGTTATACAGATTTAGGATTATTAGATACAGTTACTCAGCTCAGTAAAAAACTCAGATAGTTCTTCAGAATTAGGACTATCAGATACAGTCATCCAGTATAGTATAGAACTCGGATAGTTCTACAGTTTTAGGACTATTAGAAATGATCACTCAGTTATCGATTATAAAAAATATAGTACCAGTATACTCAGCTATCAGTTATCAGTTATCAGTAAACTCAGCTATCAATATCAATAGACTCAGTTATTCAGTATCCAAGTATTAGTAAACTCAGATGTCAGTATATCGGTATTCAGAACTAAGATTTAGTGTTATCATGACCCCAGTTCTAGTATACATATTTATGCATGTATTGTCATTCATTCATGTTCATGTTTCTCAGTCAGCTATGGTCCATGCAAATGAAACCTTGCATTTAGCCTACCTCACTTTGCATACCAGTAAATTCCCACATGTGACGCATACTTTTCTCTTGCGCTATGATGTTTTATACCATAGGTTCAAACACTCAGGTTCCCGATTGCACTTAGCAGTTCAGATTTCACAGTCAGAGTCAGTAGTGAGTCCTCATAGTTTGAGGACATGATTATTTCATTATTTCATTATTTCATTATTTTATTATTTCAGTAGTTAGTTATTTTAGCAGTTGGAGTTAGTTAGGGGATTGTCCCATCATCTCCACAGTTCAGACAGTTTAGAGGCTTTTCAAACTAGAGTATTTCAAAGAGTTGTTTTCAGTTTTGGTCATATTATACCTTGATCACACATTGCTTATTTTAGTTTTGAACCTTATGACAAGTTTTTCTCCAGATTTCCACATTTATTTTAGTTATATTGATATTTCAGTATTACTATTATGCAGTGCTCAATCAAGTATCATTCATGGGTTAACTAGTGGTCCTTTGGGGATAGTTAGCACCGTGTAGCATCCGGGGTACCAGACTTGGGGCGTTACAAACTTGGTATAAGAGCTTAAGGTTCAACACTATCCTAGAAAGTCTGAAAGCCGCATCTAGTAGAGTTTTGTGCATGGGTGTGTAACGCGCCACACTTATGAACAGGAGGCTATGAGATGTTTTAGGAAAAGTTTCCCTTCTTTCATACCTTAGATCATGATATAGAAAGGTTCTCTAAGAAATATATGTAGATTCTTATCATGCTCCACTCATGTCAACTCCACCTTACTTTCAAGGTAATAGAAATAGTGAAGCTCAAAGTCCTAGAAATAAGGCTTTCTCAGACAGTCCCTGTAGACAGTTATGGGAATTACCTACAAGCTCAAGAGTATCTCATCACTTTGTTATGTTCCAAAGTCGTACAGATTTTATTCATGATCAAGAGAACTTATTCACGAACCCAAACTATGATATCCCATCAGATCCCTTCTCAGAACCTATGATAGCATATGACCTTGAGTTAGTAGCATAAATCTAAGAGTTTAGTAGTAGTAGAGTTGGGATAATGTTATCCATATTAAACATATTATGTATTCATGAAGATAGTTATACCAAAGTAAATCAGTAGGCTTGAATAGTGCAAGCAAAAATTTAAGTCAGTTGATAAGAAATTAAGTATGAAGGTATGAATGTGAGTTAGGATATATGATATTAGTAGTCATAAAGAAACAAAAGTAGATATCATGTTTAGTGAGGCAATCATGTACCGAAAACAGTGTAAGTATGCGATGATGACTGCAGAAACTAAAGAAAGTTAAGGGTTATATCACTGGAGATAGTATTAGCAGCGGGTTTTATACTCTTAGGTGTAGTCTTTTAGGATGAGTTTATCACTCAAGTGTAATATTACACCCCAGACTTTAGAGTAAATTGATTGCAGTTCAGTTTAGAGTATAGTTAAGTGTTCACAGACTTTTAAAGATGAATTTAAGCCAGGGGGGATGGTAGAGCAAGTAACAAAGTTAGACTCTCAAGCTCTAGTAAGTAGTGCCAGTATGTATAGAAAAGCAGTAAGGGAAGGCGATTCCCGACCCATCCTTATCTCAGCGCAAAGTTTTGTACTTCAGTCATCACGATACCTACGCATACTTTACATCTCAGTTCCATAAAATAAACACAGCTTATATTCATGCACCTTCCATAGAATCATGTACGATTCCAGTTCCTAGTATAAGGAGTTCCAGTTCATTCAATGTTACAAATCATGTTTCATAAATACAGAAACTCCAAACTCAGGTCATACATCTCATGATTCATGTACTCATGTCACGCCTTACAGTATGCTCAGTTCCCATGACTCATGCCACGATCTTAATAATAAGTTAAAAATTTAGACTATGTTATGTATGTCCTCAGTTTAGACTCCTTGATAAATTCATAGTATTGATATTCTATACCACAGGCCTCAGTTCAGTTCCAATTTTGATATAGTATTTGTTCATACTTTAGGTCCTCGATTTATATCAGTCTACATTATGTAGCTATCAGAACAAGTACCCAGCTTCAGTAAAATATCAGTATTCAGTCTCAGTTATGGTCTTAATTGTCGTCTTAGTTACAGTCTTAGTCACAGTCTCAGTCTAGTAATCAGATCAGTAACTCAGTTCAATTTCAGGTTTGCTTGACCATAGCGTACAACTATCAACATATAGTTATCTGTATTTTAGTACCTCAGTTTATAGACTATTTCTGAATTATGTTATACGCTGGGTCTTTCATTCTAACATAGTATAGTTTTCATAAATTCATGCTCAGTTATCTCATGTTACCCAGTCAATCCTTACCTTATATGTATAATACTCTACAGTTTCAGTCCAGTTATTTAGACTCAGTACAGTTCAGTCTTACATGCCTAATACTCAGCTACCAGTCATGACTCAGTTCGTATGTGCCCTGTGCATCATCCTAGTTTCCTCAGTATCTCAGCCAAGTAAGTATTCTTTGAGGCATATAATGTCGCAAGGGGTAGATGCTCTACAACCTCTGAGCTATCATGTCTTACACCCTTCAACGTTTCTTTATATAAAGAATCCAGTTTGGAATGGTGGGATTCAAAGGTTAACACTCCAGTTCCAATCTCAGTAGTAACCCATGTATTCAGGGGCTTAGTTCATCTCTAGATACTCAGTCTATGTAGCACGTTTTAGGCTCAGTTATGCTCTCATATTTCTATTTATGTGTGTTTAGTATCTTCAGTTAGAGAGCTGCAATTTAGAATTCTTGAAAACCCCTCCTATGAAAAGAGTGAAGAGGTTCAGCAAGAAGGAAAAGCTCAGTCCCCGATATGTCATTCCCTTTAAAATTATCAATCATTTCGGCAAAGTATCTTATGAGCTCGAATTTCCTTCAGATCTAGCCTCAGTACATCTAGTATTTCATGTCTCCTTGCTAAAGAAGTGCATAGGTGACCCAACAGTTGTAGTCCCTATAGAGGGCGTAGATATTCAGAACAACCTCTCTTTCGAAGAGATTCCAATTGAAATTCTTGACTACCAGATTCGCAGACTGAGGAACAAAGAAGTCCCTCTAGTCAAAGTTCTTTGGCAGAATCAGTCCATTGAGGGAGCTACTTGGGACGCAGAAGCAGACATGCGGACCAAGTATCCTTATTACTTCTCCATAAACTCAGACTTTGCTCAAGGTAATAGCTTTTCTTAAGCTTATTCAGTCTCATGTTTAGATTTCCATTATAAACTTGGTATCAATTACCATAGCTTATTCAGTCATGCATTTATGTGTCAATTTAGTCATGTATTCCTGCATCAGATATGCATGTTCAGCTTGATAAATTCATCTTATCAGTAATCTCAGTCATGTATTCATAAGATATTTATTCATGCATCAGATATGCATATTTAGTATAATAAACTCAGCTTAACAGCTATATCAGTCATGAAATCATGTTTCAGTTGTGCATGTCCAGTATGTACTTCAGTTTATCATTTCTCCCATCTCAGTCAGTCTCATTCGAGGACGAATGTTCCCAAGGGTGAGATATTGTAAGATCCTGCAAAATCCTAAGTCTAATTCATCTCCTTAGAGCTTATAAAGGATCCAATACTAAGAAAATTTAAGCTAAGTGTTAAGGAATTAGTCTATTTTAAAGCCGTCGGAATTTGAGGATTTATTTCATAACCTTTATAACCTTTGTTTATTGATTTTTAAGTTGATTCATAATGGGGCAAGTCAATAGTACATCTCGGGTGAGTTTTGAAATTTTCAAAATCCATTTAGGGCATGTTTGGATTTTAAAACAGTAGCACCGTGCGATTAGTGTGCGGCGCATGCTCCAGTACACCCCTAAGGGTGGTGCAGTAGAGCATGAGACATACACTCCATTCCGGTGCAGTAGAGCATGCGATGCACTCTCCATAGCATATTCCTAAAAATTTCAGCTCCGCATCCAGAGAGGTATTTTGGTTATTTTACCACCTCTATTTAACCCCCAAAATACGAGATTCAGCCCTCATTAACCTAAATATACTCAATTTCTCTTAAATTCTCTCAAGAACAAGCCTTAGGATTTTCAAATGAAGATTCAAATCTCAAAGATTTTGCTGTCAATCTTCTCTAAATCAAGCAATAAGGTCTGTAAAGTGTTCATCCAAGGATCCCTTTCATCCTTGGATCTCAAGAAACTAAATTTAAATCATGAATTATGATTTCCATGTTGTGGATTGTATCTCATCCATGTTAATATTAATGTATGGTTTCAAAGTTGAAATCTTTATTGTACTTCATGATGTTATGATAGCATGTACATTGGATTTGAATTCTCTTATGTTGATATCTTGAATTATGAACTAAATATGATATACATGATGCTTTACCTTGTTGTCCAAGTCTAAGTACAAGATTATGCCATCTAGGTGTTTGACAAAATGTTTAAGTGAATGAATTATGCAATTGTGACTCATCTTTGATCTAAATAATGATCCATGCTATATCCATGTGTTTAAGTTTACTCCCATGCTAAAGCTATGCCTTATAATCATTTGATGGAATGCTCATGAGATTTGATTTGTGAAATTATGATTTGTTAGAATCCATTCCTACTCATGTACAAGATTATGATTTTCAAGTGTTTTATGAAATCCCTCAATGATTTTATTATGAATTGTTGACTATGGTCATGTGTTCAAGAAGTATCACGTCTTCTTAAAATCCATGTTATCAAGTCTTGGGGGTATTTAATACCCAACAATTTAGTTATGTGCCTAGAGCCAATGTCAAATTTCAAGATACTCTTAGTCAATCCATGATCAGTAGAATTCAGTCAGTTACAGAACTTAGGAAAACTTTATAATCTCAGTATCAATCCAGTCCCATTCAGTATACAATTAACCCCTCAGTAAACTCAATCAGGTAATAGAACTCAGTAGTATTCTGTCAGTCGATGGAACTCAGTAAGCTCAGTTCAGTTTAGTTAATTAGTACGATCAGTAATATCTTAGTCAAGCCTAATATGAACCAGGAAATCAGCCCAGTATCTATTCAGTTGGGAGTAGGATTCATCACTGAGTGAACCCAAGAATGGGGACTCACCTACTAGCAGAGGGTGTGATCCTTAAAAGCAATCCTAGCATTCCAGAACTACATAGCCAGCATAGGTTGAGATATACCCTTACGAGTTTAGGGTTAATATATCTCATTCGAGTTCTCCTACCAGTGAGGGTTTGACGGAAGATATCCCTATCAGCAGAGGGTTAACTCACAGCTTATTTTTACCCATGGCACGATATTAACACTCTTCCAGATGGGGTTACAGGTTAGACCTCACTAGTTCAGTTTCAGGGCATGTCGGTTAGATGATTACCTCCCACAATTTTAGCTTTAGCTTCAGTCTCAGTAATAGAACTCTGTTCAGTTCTACAGATTCAGGACTGTTTGATACAGTTGCTTAGCTCAGTAAAGAACTTAGATAGTTCTTCAGAATCAAGACTGTCAAATACAGGCATCCAGTATAGTATAGAACTCGGATAGTTCTATAGTTTTAGGACTGTCAGAAACAGTCACTCAGTTACCATTAATCAATAATACAGTACCAATAAACTTAGATATCAGTTATCAGTAAACTCAAATATCGACATCAGTAGACTCAGTTATTTAATATCCTAGGATTAGTAGTCTCAAATGTCAATACATCAATATTCAGAACTCAGTATTCAGTGTTATCACGACCTCAATTCCAATTTACGTATTCATGCATGTATTTTTATCCAGTCATGTTCATGTTTCTTAGTCACTTATGGTCTATGCATATGAACCCTTGCATTCAGCCTACCCCACTTTGCATGCCAGTATATTTCCACGTACTAACGCATACTTTTCTCTTGCGCTATGGCATTTTATACCATAGGTTTGGATGCTCAGGTTCCCAATCACACTTAGCAGTTTAGATTTTAGCAGTCAAAGTTAGTGGTGAGTCCTTATAGTTCGAGTACATGATTATTTCATTATTTTATTATTTCAGTACTTAGTTATTTCAATAGTCAGAGTTAGTTGTAGGATTGTACCATCATCTCCATAGTTCAGACAGTTTAGAGGCTTTTCAGACTAGAGTATTTCAGACAACTGTTTTCTGTTTTGGTATTATTATACCTTGATTAGATATTGCTTATTTTAGTTTTGAATCTTATGGAAAGTTTTCTGCCAGATTTTCACATTTAGTTCATTTATATTATTATTACAGTATTACTATTATGCAGTGCTCACAACAGGTACCTGTCATGGGTTAGCTAGTAGTCCTTTGGGATTGTTAGCACAGTAAAGCATCCGGGGTACCAGACACAGGGCGTTACATTACAACTCAAAGAACCAACCTATTACACAAAGTTTACAACTCTCTAAGAAAAGGACCAGGTTCTTTTTCAAGCTAGTGAACTGATTTGATGATTGTTTTTTTTCTTATTAGTGCCTGAGTGAAACTTTTTTTTTGTAGTCTGTTCTACTTAAGACAATTTTTGATCGAGTACTTTAGATAATGTAGTCTTCTTTCTTCAATGGGACTCTCAGTTTGTTTCACTCCTTGTTACCATCTATCTCCTTGATTGGGTAGGACTCATTTATTTTCTCAATCTTCAAGTGTTGAATTTATCTTCTCCTCAACTCTTTTCTGTACGTGATAAATGTTGACAGTATAACTGAATTTTCTTGCTTATCCATTTCTGACATCAACCATTTAGCTTATCAGTAGCCTTGCTCGTAACTATTCTTTCTTCACTTGTGTGGACCAGCTTGCACAACATGTTTCATTCATATTTGATAATGACAAACTAAGCAACACAAAATCCATCACAAAGTAGGAATTAAACTTCTAACTCCTATTTCTATAATAACACAAATCTTCCTAAGAGAAGTGTTCCCAAGTCTTTAGTTCCCTAACTTGAAGATACAAATCCTAACTCAGTTTATATTTTACTATGACAAGAATTAAGACTCATTACAACTCAAAGAACCAACCTATTACACAAAGTCTATGACTCTCTAAGTAAAGGACCACGTTCTTCTTCAAGCTAGTGAACTGATTTCCCGATTGATGCTTTTCTTATCATTACGTGAGTGAAACTTTTTTTTTTGCAGTCTGTTTTATTTAAGCCAACTTCTGATCAAGTCCTTTAGATGATGCCGTCTTCTTTCTTCAATAGGTCTCTTAGTTCATTTTATTCCTTGTTACCATTTATTTCCTTGACTGGGTAGGACTCATTTATTTGCTCAATCTTCAAGTTTTGTATTTATCTTCTACTCAACTTTTTTTCTACACGTAATAAGTGTTGACAGTGTAACTTAATTTTCTTGCTTATTCGCTTCCGACTTCAACCATTTATCTTATCATTAGCCTTGCTTGTAACTATTTTTTCTTCACTTGTATGGACTTGCTTGCACAACATGTTTCATTCATATGTTCATCATCAAAACTTCAGTTCTCTAACAGATCCGAATTCTCTTCAATGAAAAATTACACTCTTTTTTTCATTGAGAAGTTACCCATCTTGTTAGATCTTTGTCAACTCAATTTGTACAAAATGTCCTTACAAACTAGTAAAAAACAAGAGAATATGAGGGGTTCGTTTCCTAGCTAGCTTATATAATATACTCCCTAAGTCCTAGAAAGAATGTTAATATTTTTACAGATTATTAAACTAGATACACGCAATGTGATTCTTCAGTCATATCTATCAGAAAAGATTAAAGAAGAAGATATTAATGATAGCCATACGAAATCCAAAGTTATCCATTTCGGGCAAAATCCAGGTTCCTTTGGTTAACACATTGTAGACTACTTATGGGCCCTTCTAATTAGGATCAAAATTTCAATCGTATTCCTCTTGGAGAGGAAAGATACCCTTAAGGACCAACTGTTCAATTGTGAATATATGAGATCTTACTACTTTTATTAAAGGTATGAACTAGTTTTTGCTCATACAATTGGCTATGGTATACAACACTCATCCTTTTATTATCAATCAACATCAGTTGCTCATACCAAGCATGAACCCATACTACATTACTTAGCTCACTTTCCTGAATGATTCTCAAGGATGGTATCTTCTGTTCCAATCGCTAGGACATAAGGAATTTCCCTAATCAAACTTCTGACTATCCTTCATGTCCAAACAAAACATAAGGTAGCATATCATGTCAAAATTGATGACTATCTATCATCTTTTTCTATATCTACTTGATATTCTTATTGGCAGCTTCTACATCATTATTCATCTGAGGAAGATTATGCAGGTGAGCTCTGGGGAATAATCTTGACCTGTTCACATATCCTTTACATCAAATTACCATTCAAATGCAACACATTATCTATAATAATTATTCAGGTATCACAAATCGTCATATTAGGTTGCTCTTGAAAAAATAAGGTACTACCTTCTTGGTCACAACTTTATAAGAAGTAGTTTTCACCCAATTGATTAAATAATTAATAGAAACAAAAACAAATCTGCCTCTGTTAGAAGCAGATGACTCTACCGGGCTAATGGTATCCATACCCCAGGCTACACACAGCCAAGGTGAACTCATAACATTATGTTCATTGGGGACTCTCAAATCAAATCTCCATGTATTAAAAATATGTGACATTTTTGTACAAACCAACTGCAGTCTTTCTACATGATCATCCAGAAATATCTATCTCATAGAATCTTCTTTGATAGGGTGATCCCATTTATATGAGGTCCATACACTATGACATGCACTTATCTAAGAAATTTTGTTACTTAAATGGCATCAATATATCTTAGAAATCCTAGATCTTGAGTCGTCATGTGTTATGTTCGGATAAAATAAACAATATCACAAAGAAAAAACAACAACAAGAAGAAAACCCTTGATGGAAAAAACCACGGGTAGATGCAGAGGAATTTATCATAATGGAGAGGAGTATAATGAGGAGCCAAAAGTGTCAATGACATATATTTACCGTCCATAACAATCCACTAAATCACACTTATTATACGTCCGTACAAATAAATCCTAGGCCCAAAAACATACCGGTCTATACCGCAAACTTTTCAAGAAAAAATCAACAGAATTTGGGTCGCAAAATCTAACATCATGCAATGAATTTCTTCATTCAGCAAGAAATTGTTCGCTATTTGTTCAATCATCTTCTTGTAATTAAAAATTGCATCTCTTGGATATGCCCCGACTTCCACCGTCCAATACACCCCACCATTACCCATACACCAACACCTCCACAAATGCTTTTAGGATATTATATTCATTTGACTTATTAAATTCTAGAAGATATTTTTGAGAAAATCACTTATTTTCCAGGATATTTTCCTTCATACCAAACACACTCAAGGACTTCATTGACAGGGTGAACGTAGGCAATGAGTTATGGGTTTATCGGAACCTAATATCTTTTAATTGAATCATGTAATATATTAAAATATTCACTTAGTATTTACTACAAATTAGTGAAAATTTACACTAAACAATCTCAAAGTAATCTCACATGTTAGTCGTGAGCCCAAGGGAGGGAAATTTTCCACAACTACCCCTGACTTATGGTGGTAAGGGAGAGGTTATTTTTGATTGACTTTCAGTATCCTTGGAATTAGCAATGTGAAAAAACTCACTCAAGAAGTAGGGTTTAGTGAAAATTTAACAAAAGATTGGAATTCACTTGTTAAGTCATTCATGGAACTATAAATTTACTAAAAGCTTCTCATGTGTATTATGAGCACTTTCATATTCTACCGTTGATGTCCCCATATTCTTGGGGACATTCTTTGTAGTTGCTCTAGGTGTAGCAGTTTTAATAAAATGGATACACTAGTCAAAATAAAATCATCTCGGCCAATGTGTTTATGCTGTATTCTTCTCTTATACAACAATAAAGTTATTCCTATATCAATCAAAGATTTCAAGTCTTTTTTAAATAAAATGAAAGATCTAGTTAGATTATATCTTGGTATGAAACAATAAGTTGGCATTGGACTAAAACATAAATAAGTTAAAGTCTCAAAAAAGGAATGTGTAATTTAATTTTTTATCATGCCCATCCATCAGTTCAGTGATCTATTGTCTCTTATTTGAACTAGCTTTCTCTTGTTGATGTGAGGATGAATATCTATTGGATTAACTCAGTCAGGTTTTTAAAATTTAAAGAACTTCCAGTTTGATGACAACATCTAGCTGAATGTTTCCTTATATGCAACCCAACAAGATACAAATCATACTTAATGTCGATCAACCTCGATTCATGAACTTTCATCATTTAAACTGGTTAGAGTCCAAATATCAATACCAGAGACCGATATAATAAGCAATTATCTAGTCCAATACAATATTGCAAATTTAGACAAGTGTTTTAGTAACCAAGAGAGTAGTTTTAATTTTGTGATTTTGTAACCAAGAGAGTGTTTCAATTTGTGTTTCGTACATAATAACGGTAACAAGAAAGTAAGTTAACAATTGTGTTCACAATTTAGAGAGAGATTCCAGTTTTACGACTGTGATTTCATTGAGTTGTTTGTTTATGTAGTTGTTGATTTATGAGGTTAATGACATGATAATGGTTTTTCAAGACTAAAATTCTTATTCATGTGAACTTCTATTTATGTATTCCTTTTCATCAAGAGGGAACATGCAAAAACAATTGCTTCTTCTGTTTTATAACCAAGTAAGCCGGTCTTGGTATATTTTATTCTATCTACAAATCAATTTTGTATTGTATTTAAGTAAAGATATTACCACCTACCTATATTCTTTGTTCTAACTTAAGATTACTCTTGGAGTTCACAATGAGAATATGAACTTTTTAATGGTGAAAAAGTATTAAAATAGTATGCTCTAGAACATAAGAATAACTAATATAAGAAATAAACTTTGTCAGGTAAAGATCGTCTAAGTAAAATTGCACGAATTTATTTTGTTTATGCAAAATTAAAGAATAGAAAAGTAAGAACCCTAATGTCGTAATATCCTTCCCTGTGTGAAGCTTGCAAAAAAGTCCATTTTAAAATGCTGGATGGTTCTAGAGGTGAAAAATAACCCTAATTCCTAATTGGACTTGAATTTTACTTTTAAACGAATATGTCTCTGAATTGCCTTCTCCAAGATACAGTACTTAGTGTAACGTGCCTTCCTAGTCATACAACGTGAAGCCCACCATCCTGGAGAGGCACTTCTCACTCTCTCTGAAGTCTCCCAACAGATACGCTATATGCAGAGCCTATTTCAGTAGCTTGTTAGCGCAGAGAGGACCCAAATTTGACACATCCAACTATCTTGTTTTAGTCCATAATTTCCCGTTTTCACCTCCTTCACTATTTTTGATTTGTTCTTTGCAAACTTGATCCCTAAAACATATTTAATCACAATCTAAGCTTACCCGTATCAATTTGCTCAACACATGGATATATGTGATTTTATCAAAACTCAAGCTTAAACATGGGCAAAATGCAATAATTGGGTGTATACAACCAAGATCACCACCCCATAAGTAAATCTTTGTTCATCCCCAAACAACTCATCATACATTCTACAAAATTTCACACCTTAATGACACCAATTAAACATGCCTACTCACACTCAGGTTTACTAGATAGTTTAATCATGATCCATAATTTATTCAATCACACAGAAATGTTCAAAAGGAAAGACCCTTCATGTGATACTACATAACCTGTAAAAGCAACTCTTTATGAAAAATAGCACCAACATGATCATGTCTAAGTATTGAAATTATTAGTTCACCCAATGCTAACAATTAAATGCCGTCACTATTTAAGAGAGATTCTCCTTGCTTAATCATGCATAGATGAAATAAAATAAGGGGCATAAGGATAGAAAATCAACTCACTCTATCAAACAAAGTTTCAAGCATACAAAATATACCATAAACTTGCCCTTAGCATATAATACTTTATCAACAAATTAAAGTGTCAGATTGTAGGATCAGGGCTCTCCTGGATATTATGTCGGCTAAGAAAGAAGCAACTCTAATGTTCTTTTATTGTTTCTCTACTTACCAAGTGGCCTAGGTCAATTTTTCCACGAATAAATTTGACATTTAACTTTCAATTATTTAAAATGTTCACTTCTGATCATAAATTTACTAAAATATTAACCTCGTTCACCATTTAATTACTCATATGTATATGTTAAATTTATATTGTTACTCTATTTGGGAATGATGTAATTTTAAATATAGTTTATATATAACGTATCCAAAACACATGTTTTAAGCAATTGAAGATTAACTATGCTAAAACTGATATCACACATACTTTCCACATAAATCAAGAGCCAAAAGTAATTATCCCTTATGGTTACAGAAGGAATTGGTTATTGCGATTTAATGATTCTAAATGGTCATCCCGTGACGGATCCAGGATGGATGAAGGCGCCGAAGGTTGAAGTCGTAGTACATTATGAATGAGTTTTTAATGTAAAATTTAAGTATTATAAGGTACAAACATGAGAGTAAATTTAAACTTCTATTTAAGAAATACTAACCTAGATGTTAACGAGAGATTGCATAAGAGGGTTGTTAGACGTAAATGGTTAATAAGGCCATTTCCATCTAATAGGTCATATAACACACTAAATTATTTCGCTATATTCATTTGGTTTACACTTTTGTATCACTTTTCGATTTTAGTTGCTAGTTGGTTCCGGACTTCTACTTATCCTTCGTATTGAATATACCCCTAGAGGTAATGAGCAGGGGTAAAGCAAAGTAGGAGCGATCTGAACTCCTTTAATGAAAAATTACACTATTTAACTTTTCTTTGAGAAGTTACCTTTCCGTATTCTTTAATAATTGATAAGTTAATCTATACAAAATATTCTAACAGACCAGTACAAAGACAAGAGGATAACAAAGGATACGTTACCTAGATCATAAAAGATACTCCTCAAGTTCTATCAAGAATGTAAAAGTTGTTGCAGATGACTTAACTAGATATGCCCAACATACTTCTTCATGCATTTCTATGAGAACGGAACAAGGAAGATGATATGAATGATTACAAAACCAAATGGCTCATTTAGCTTCCTCGCCAACCTCTTGCCTGAAATTTTGATCACTTAGCCTTAGGTGCATACTTACTGTTATGTTTTCTTCTGTGCCAACTTTTTGTGTCTAGTTTTCCTAACCATTGAGCAGAAGAAGTTCCACGCAACATTTCTTATTATAGTCTTCTTTTTGTCCAGAGAGAATCCAGTGGTACACTATCCCCTTTTGACTGTTCCAAACTCGCTGAAGATACTTTTTCCCAACCTTTGGTAGACAAAAAGCCTAATTCTATAGGGGGATGGACTGGTCATGCTAGGTTTTGTCATGGTCAGGCTCATGCTCAGACTCGATATGAGGATAAATCTCAGGCTCAAACTCAGGTTCATGATTTCGTTACATTAGTGACTCTTTCATAGTATAGTTATATGGTAAAAGAGAGATTACTAGCACCAATGTCATTTTTTATAGTGGCACCTGTAGCAGTGCTAGTACAGACAGGATTAACGCTTGGTTTCAGGAAATCAAGCCTTAATGTTGTTGGCGATGGTGCTAGTATTACAAAATCGCAGGATGCTTTTGGTAAAATAAAGAACTCGATGAGCTCTTCTTCCTTTCTTTCGTCTATTAAAATCAAAGGGATTGGAAGTGTCTTGAATGTTGCTACTTCTTCTTTTCCTTCCTTGTTGTTGCTTTTGATGACATTTCAGGCTTTTACCATTAGAAAAAAACCTTCTGCCATTGCAAAAAGATGTCGTGAGCATGAACAATTTGATGATGGTTCTGACAATTGTAACAGCAAAAAGAGGTTAAATTTCTATCTATCATTGATGCTACTTTGTTTTCTCGATCTTTGTTGACATTTATTTATGTTTCTTAAAATATTAGGAATGCTTATGGAAGATTTCTGTGGTTGAAACTTTTTATGGATTTCGCATATGGTGGAAG
>NC_061115.1:190599217-190608101 GCF_002878395.1 Capsicum annuum
CTTCCACCATATGCGAAATCCATAAAAAGTTTCAACCACAGAAATCTACCATAAGCATTCCTAATGTTTTTAGAAACGTAAATAAATTGTAACAAAAATAGAGAAAACAAAGTAGCATCAATGATAGATAGAAAAAACTGACCTCTTTTTGATGTTACACTTTCTAGAACGATCACTAAACTGTTCATGCTCATGAAATCTTTTTATGATGTCGGAAGGTTGTTTCCCTGCAGAAATAGCCTGATGTGCCATCAAAAGCAACAACATGAAAGAAGCAGCAAAAGCAACATTCGAGACACTTCTATTCCATTCGCTTGTAATAGATGAAAAGAAGGAAAAAGAGCTCACCATGTTATTCATTATACCAAAAGCATCCTGCCATTTCGTAACATCAGCACCATAACCTGCAATAGCACTTGGCTTCCTGAAGCCCAGCTTTAACCCATTCTGCACTGGCGCTACCACAGATGCCACTATAGACGGCGGCATTGGTTCAAGTACTGTCTCTTTAATCATATAACCATACGGCGAAAGAGACAATGATGTCAGGGAATAGTGAACCTCATCTTAAGCCTGACCCTAAGCCTGAGCCTGAGATTCAGCCTCATTTCGAGTTTGAGCCTGAGTATAAGTAGGAAAATGATGGAAACTAGCTTGACCAGTATGCCCCAACATAGAATTAGCCTTTTGGTTTATTAAAGGTTAGGAAAAACTATCTTCAGCTAGTTTGGGACAACCAAAGGGTGACGGTGTACCACTGGATACTCTCTGGACAAAAAGAAGAACATCATAAGAAATCTTGGGAGGAACTTCTTTTTCTCTATGGTTGGAAGAATATGGTGGTCCACCATCCTCCTTGGTCTGTCTCCAACTCCCTGAACGTACTCTCTCCCAACCTTCACTTGACCATTTTTTTTTAGTTTAGGGATAGTGAGGTCGTACACTGAGGCAGAAAAATTTGGACTCCCATATTTTAGATAGCCAAGATGCTTCGTAGGTGCTTGCACATAGTCCACCCCCCTTTGTATGCGCATAACCAAGATCTAAGAAATCAATGTGTTCCTTCCTCCTCTTTATGTTAATTTATTTTTTCTATGTGATACATAAGAGTGCCTTTATATCTTAGAGAATGCGTGCAAAAAAAAATTGTTGAACATGATATATATTTGGTATCTACTGTATTTTTGTTCCATATCTTTATTTTGTATATTTTTTTATTAGGAGAAAATAAAAGCTAATTATATATATATATATATATATATGTATATATAATTTCAAGAAACATATACAAAAGTATGATATAAATAAAACGTATAAATTAAACTATATAAATTAATTATAAAGATAACTACCTATGTAAATCACTGTGTTCCACACCCTTTAACCCTTGAAATTCCCTTCAGCCTAAGCATCTTCATCATCTCTTCCCCGTCCTGCCTCCTCTTAAGATGAGAATGTTCCACACAATGATTGCACTTCTTTGTATGCTTTTTTGGTCTCCTAACAGATATGATTCTTTTACCAATATTCTTCATCACCAAATCAGGAACCATCTATTTGGGGGGAGGGGGAATAATGAAGTCATTTTCTGAGATACAAAAAAAATGAGTCTTTCTTCTGAGATTGAAGAAGAAGATGAAGTAAGAATATCCAAAACTTTAAAAAAATGAGTATTAATGTGAACTTATACTAACATTGAAAGATATAAATTGGTAACTATTAAAACTTCTATTTAAAAAATATTAACCCATATTCCGCAGGATCCTTGGTGACTGCATGAGAGGAATCTTGGAGGGTTGTTTAATGAAACAAAACCGAAATGAATGTATGCGTCATAGGGTGAACTTGGCATACATAATAATATGTTTATTTGATGTAAAATTAAATATTAAAATATATAAATATGAGAACTAAATTAAAATTCTAATCTAGGTATCAACGGGATCATCAGTAACTGCAAAAGAGGGATTCTAGTTGGTCGTCTCTTGAATCAGATCCAAAATGGATGAAAGAGCTGAGGGGTAAACCTGAAACACCTAATAAAAAGTGTTTCTAATGTAATATGTAGTATGAGATATAACTATGAAAGATAATTTAAACTTCTATTTAGAAAATATTAACCTAGTGTCAATGGAATCCTCGGGGACTACATGAGAGTGTTAGATGTAAACAACTGTTAAGGCCAATTTCATCTAACATGTCATACATCACATTAGATTAGTGGGCATTTGTGTTACACCTTTAATTCCTTTTCTATATTGGTCACTTTTAGGTTTTAGTTGCTATTTATGTTCTGGACTCCTACTTATCCTTCTTATCACATACATCCCAGACGTCATGATCAGGGGCATAGCCAAGTGGGAGGATCCGAACTCCCTTCAATGAAAAATTACACTATTTTTTGTTGAGGAGTTACCTATCTTGTTAGATCATTTTTAAGTCAATCTGTAAAAAATGTCCTTACAAACCAGTACAAAAAGAATAGGTTACCAAGGGGTTCATTTCCTAGCTCGTTCATATGAGATACTCCCCAAGTCCTAGCAATAATGTTATAGTTTTTGCAGATGATTAAACTATACACATGGAACGTGATTCTTAGTCAAATCTATGAGAAAAGATTAAAGAAGAGGATATTAATGATAGCCATCTGAAAGCCAAACCGATCGATTTCTGACAAAATCAAGGCTCCTTTTATTAACACATTGTGGACTACTTATTGGCGTGCCTATTATGAGCAAATTTTCAGTCTTATTCCTCTTTGTGAGAAAAGATACGCTTAAGGGCTAACTGTGCAATTGTGAATATATGAGATCTTACTATTTTATTAAAGGCATGAACTAGTTTTTGCTCATACAATTGGCTATGGCATACAACACTCATCTTTTTTCTCATCATTCAACATGAGTTGTTCATATCAAGCACGTATGCATACTGTATTACTTAGATCATCTTTCGGAATGATTCTCAAGGAGGGTATCTTGACTTTAGCTGGTATCACCACTTCTATTCCATACACTAGCACATAGTGAATTGTCCTAATCAAAATATTGATTGTCCTCCGATGTCCCACCTAACATAAGGTAGCATATTATGTCAAAAATGACAACTATCTATTATCTTTCTTTAGATCTTCTTGATATTCTTGTTCGCAGCTTCTACAACCTTATTTATCTGATAAAGATTATGCAGGTGACTTATAGTGAATAATCTTGACCTGTTCACATATCTCTTTGTTGAGAATACTGAGACAACTTAACAAAATTGGTTGAGATTATGTAAAGTTGTAAACGCATAAGTGCATGTGTAGTAGATCCTAGAGTCGATTACTTAACTCATGTATATATAGTGTAGTGTAGGCAGCACTCTAAATCAGATATTTTTCAATCCCAATTCTCTTTCTCTCTCTCCCTCTCGCTGACGTAATACCCCGGAAAATTTTTCGTTGAAATTTTGTGCGTAAACGTGTTGGGTTCTATCTTCTAGAATGAATTATGAATTTTTCGTGTGGAATGTCTTAGATTATTACCCATCATTGCATAGATTATAGAATAAACTTTCCAATGATATGTGGATCATCCAAAACGAACACCCGAGCAACGAGTTATGAACATTACGATCGAACCGTGAATAGTAGTGAACAGTAAAACATGCAGGAAAAAATACTGAGGCCTGGCTTATTTTTACTCCAAATTTAAATGATCATAACTCCTTGTACATAGTGATCTGGGTGATCTACTATGTATCAACGGAGCTCTGCGAGTCCTCTTTCCAATGAAATTAGTTTCATCTAATTTTTCTATCAGAGCAAAAAGTTATGGTCGATCTACTTCAGCCTACCAAAAACAAATTTTTGGGTCAACTTCAAATGATCATAACTCCTCGTACGCAATGATCTAGGTAGGATACTATATATCAACGAAAATATATGAGAGTCCTCTTTCTAATGAAATTGGTTTTACCCAATTTGGATATCGGAGTAAAACGTTATGGTTGATCTACTTCAGACTATCAAAACAGTCCACCAAAGGACAGATTCGAGAATTATTTAATTTTTAGGGGCGTTTTGGTCATCCCCCCTCACCCAAAATCCGTCCAAACCCTATATTAAAGCCTATTAGAAGCATTATATATTATATTTCATCAAATTCCCTCAAAAAGAAAACCCTAAGCTCCTACATCCAACTTCAAGAACCTTCAAAGTTCACCATTAATTCTGTAAATTTATTCAAGATTCCAAGTTCCTAATTCAAGAACTTCAAGAACCATCATTCAAAGGCACGATTAACATCTCAAAAATGAGTATCGATCTAAAGTTCATCATTCAAGGTATGCGAGGTTTTTCAACAAGAACTCTCTTTCATTCTTGTGCCCAAAAGTACTTTTCTTTACAAAGGCATGATTTTTTTATTTTTTATTTTTTTACGAATTTGAAGCATGAACCCATATCTTATGATGATTATTATGAAATCTTGATGTTTATGATTTTGAAAGATGAATTAACATGTGTGGAGATATAAAGCATGAATCTTGAACGATATTTATCATGATTTTGATATTTGGGTCGTGAATCCCAATTGAAAATTGTGTTTTTTTTAGAAAGTGTGTGTTATAAGCACGTTGATGTTGAATATTTGAGATATTTTGAATGATTTGACCTTTTGGTCTTAATGGAGTTGTTTTGAACTCGAGTGTAAAAGAAATCCACAACGTGGTTGATTTTGATAGATGGGAAGCATGATGGCTCCCGATGTATATTTATATATTACTGAAATTGATTTATTGTGGATTGTCTTTGAAATGATCTTAGCTAAGTCTGGGAGAAATCTTTAGCACCGAGTGGGAGGTATAAAGCGACCATACTTTCCTAGAACTACGTGCCCCCGTAGGAGTGAGCCTGAGGCTGATTTATATAGTGATCACTAGTTTATGTGGATTTGATATAGATAGTCCTACTCCAATGGCAAGGATAGGGCGGCTCTCCCCAACGTGGGTTGTACGTTGGACTCCATGTAGGTCACATGGTTTATGTCGGTTATAGGATCTCCCAGTATGTGTGTGTGTCCTTTTCTATGGTGAATGGTGAAGTGATTTGAAAGTGAAATTGTGAAAGTTATTCTTTCGAAAGATTTAAATGATATTTACATTGTGAGAATTGATATTTTTGCTGAACTGAAAGTGATTGACAAATTATATGATGACTCACATGTGTTATTGTACTTATTTCACCCTCTCATGATTATGATGATTTTCTTCGGGCTATGTGAGTCTTTCATATATCCTGCATATTTCGTATAAATATTTATGATGATGATGTTTATACAACTACATACACCCCCGTATACTCGATTTCTTTCCATGGTACTGACCCACATCTTCGGATGTGGGCCACATTTTCTTGGAATGTAGGTTCAGGTGCTCAGTTTCTGGTTCAACAGTGATTCTTCAGGCACGCTGTTCTACATCCTCTGTTGTGGTGAGTCCTCAAATTCCGAGGACGTGATGTCTCATGTTGGTTTAACAAAATTATTTACATTTTATAACTGGGTATGAATCAGTTGGGGCATGTCTCAATGGCTTGTTGGTTTTATTGATTTTCTTAGAGGCTTGTCAGACTAGTATAGATGTTGGGAGTTGACTAATAAGTCGTATTTTATTATCCTTTTAAAATTCTTTTATTCTTGGATGATGATTACTCTGTTGATATTTGAGGGTTATTTATGGAAACCCCGTTGATTTGTGTTGAACTGAATGAAAATGGCTCTAAGGTTAGCTTGGGGTTACTCATTGCCTCAAGCATCGTGTGATGCTCTAGGACCCGTTTTTCGGGGTGTTGCAAACTTGGTATCAGAGCCTAAGGTTTTAAAGTGTCCTAGGGAGTCTGACAAGCCGCGTTAAGTAGAGTCTTGATCATCGGTGTGTAGCACGCCACATCTATGAGCAAGAGGCTAAAAGACATTTTAGGAAAAAGTATGATTCTTTCTTTTAGAAGTCTATCGTGCTTAAAGTGTCTCTCGCTGCTATTGATTCATGCTCTCCTCTTTCAGAAATATGCCTCCACGTCAGGCGAGAAGAAATAATAATGGTCAGTAACCTCAACCTGCTGACCCATTGAATAAAAATGTGTCTCATACTGAATTTTGGGCAGCCTTTCAGGCACTGGCCCAAGCTGTTACTACAAATGTTCAGGCCAACCCGGCCCCAGCTCTACAGTAGCAGGGAGGTGATTAAGCTACTACCAGGATCCGTGACTTCATGCGGATATATCCGCCGGAATTATATTGGTCCAAGTCTGATGAGGATCCACGGTTGTTTTTAGAGAAAGTATGGAAGATTACTCAGGTGATGCATGTATTTGAGGAACATAGTGTGGAGTTGGCTGCGTATAGGTTGAAAGACCTTGCTTATGACTGGGTTGTCGCTCGGAGGAAATGTAGAGGTGAGGGAGCTGTCCCTACAACTTGGCAAGAGTTCCAGGATGCATTCCCTGATAAGTTTATCCCTTTGAAGATGAGGGAGACGAAGGTGGAAGAGTTTATGAACCTGCGACAGGGCTCTATGACTGTTAGGGAGTACTTTCTAAAGTTCAATCAGTTGGCCAAGTATGCTCCTGACTTAGTGGCTGAAAATCGGCCTAGTACGAGTAAATTTGTGACTAGAGTGTCTAGTTATGTGGTTAAGGAGTGTAGGTCTGCTATACTGAATATGAGATGAATCTTTTTAGGAAGATAAATCATACATAACAGATTAAGGCAGACAAGATTAAGAAGAGAGATAGAATGATAGGAATTAAGAGAGCTAGATTCGAGCAGCACGGACAGGGTCAGACTACATCATAGGGAGGGAGTCACCTCAGTATCAGGATCGTTCGTCTATGCCAGCACCATCATCTGCTAGTACTCCCGTGCCTAGAGGTAGGCAGGAGCAAGGTACCAGGTCATGTGCATCTAGGTCCCAGTACAGTGCTGGTAGTAAGCCAAATCATCCCTTGTGTCCTAAGTGTGGTAAGGCTCATTCGGGTGAGTGTAAGGGTGAGAAGAGGGGTTGTTTCCATTGTGGTGACATGGGTCACAGAGTTAGAAATTTCCACCGGATGGACAAGGCGGTCGTGACTCTCACCCTCAGACCCAGACTCAGATTGTTAGTGCTCCAGTTCCAGCGACTCGCCCAGCCCCAGCTCAGGGAGCCTCTTCTAGCAATGCAAGCGAGCAACGCCAGAATAGATTCTATGCTTTACCGTCCTGCCAGGAACAGGAGGACTCTCCCAATGTTGTTACTGTTATGCTTCGTATATTTTAGTTTGATGTGTATGCTTTGTTAGATCCTGGATCCAGTTTCTCATATGTTACACCTTTGATTGCTGTGAATTTTAAAACGAGTCCTAAGATTATTCCTGAGCCTATCCTAGTTTCTACCCTAGTGGGTGATTCGATTGTTACCTAAAAAGTCTATAAAAAGTGTCTTGTTACCGTTCTTCATAGAGTCTTATTGGCTAATCTGATTGAGTTAGACATAGTAGATTTTGATATGATTCTGGGTATGGACTGGCTGTATTCTTCTTATGCCTCTATTGATTGTCGGACCCGAGTGGTCAAGTTTCAATTTCAGGGTGTATCCATCTTTGAGTGATCTGGGAATTCCGTGTGACCCAAGAGTCATTTTATCTCTTACCTCAAAGCTAGAAATCTTATTTCCAAGGGGTGTATTTACCATTTGGTTAGAGTCAAAGACACTAAGTCTGAGACTCCAACTCTCCAGCCTGTTAACGTTGTTAATGAGTTTTCTGATGTCTTTCTGAATGATCTCCCAGGGATACCTCTTGATAGAGAGATAGAGTTCGGGATTGATCTTCTTCCCGATACTCAGCCTATTTCTATTCCTCCTTACCGTATGGCCCCTGCAGAACTTAAAGAGTTGAAAAAGCAACTCAAAGATCTACTAGATAAGGATTTCATAAGACCCAGTGTTTCTCCTTGGGGTGCTCCTGTGTTGTTTGTGAGAAAGAAAAATGGCTCTTTGCGTATGTGCATTGATTACTGCCAACTGAATAAAGTCATCGTAAAAAATAAGTACCTCCTTCTGAGAATAGATGATTTTCCTGACCAATTGTAAGGTGCAAGTTATTTCTTAAAGATAAACCTTCGTTTCAGCTATCATCACATTAAAGTTAGGTAGTGTGACATCCCAAAAACCACTTTCCGAACTCGTTATGGCCATTTTGAGTTTCTTGTTATGTCTTTCGGGTTAACTAATGCCCCAGCAGCTTTCATGGAACTCATGAATCGAGTGTTCAGACCATATCTAGATATGTTTGTCATAGTGTTCATCGATGATATACTGGTGTACTCCCGTAGTAAAGATGAACATTCTGATCATCTCCGAACTGTCTTACAAACCCTTAGAGATCACAAGTCTATTTCCAAGTTTATTAAGTATGAGTTTTAGCTAAGGTCAGTTGCTTTTCTGGGTCATATCATTTCTTGCGAGGGTATTAGAGTTGATCCCCAAAAGGGTGAAGCTGTTAGAAATTGGCCTAGACCTATTTCTCCGACTGATATCCAAAGTTTCTTGGGTTTAACTAGCTATTACCGCCATTTTGTTGAGGTTTTCTCCTCTATATTTTCTTCTATGACTCGGTTGACCCAAAAGAAAGTAAAGTTCTTGTGGTCTGAATCTTATGAGAAGAGTTTTCAGGAGTTGAAAACTCGACTTACTTCAGCCCCTGTTTTGACTTTCCCTGATGGTGTTGATGGTTTTGTGGTGTACTGTGATGCTTCGAGAGTTAGGTTGGGTTGCGTATTGATGCATAAGGGTAAGGTGATAGCTTATACTTCTAGACAGTTGAAACCCCATGAGAAAAATTACCCTACCCATGACCTTGAGTTGG
>NC_061115.1:190611101-190625670 GCF_002878395.1 Capsicum annuum
GCCCTAAGTAGAGTGTCCATGGGTAGTGTTTCACATGTGGTAGAAGGTAAGAAAGAGTTGGCTCGTGATGTACATTGTTTGGCTAGATTGGGGGTTAGGTTGTTTGACTCTGCTGAAGGTAGTATAGGGGTTCAGAGTAGTTTCGAATCCTCCTTGGTTTTGGAAGTGAAGGAAAAGCAATACTTAGATACTAGTTTGGTCAGACTGAAGGAGTCAGTCAATGACCAAAAAGTAGAGGTTTTCTCCCAAGGGGGAGATGGCGTGTTAAGATTGCAGGGTAGATTGTGTGTCCCGAATGTTGATGATCTGAGACAGAGGATTATGGTTGAAACGCATGGGGCACGATATTCTATTCATCCTGGTGCCTCCAAGATGTATCGAGACTTGTAGAAAATCTATTGGTGGAGTGGCATGAAGAAATATATAGTAGCGTTTGTAGCAAAGTGTGCAACATGCCAACAGGGTAAGGTTGAACACTAAAGACCTGGTGGTATGATGAAAGAGTTTAGTATTCCCACTTGGAAGTGGGAAGAGATAAATATGGACTTCGTGATTAGTTTACCTCCTTCCCGACGCCATCATGATTCTATTTGGGTTGTGGTTGATAGGTTGACTAAGTCTGTTCATTTCATGCCTTTTCATACTTCATATACTGCTGAGGATTACGCTAGATTGTATATCCGAGACCTAGTCAGACTGCATCGAGTTCCCTTGTCTATTATTTCGGATAGGGGTACTCAGTTCACTTCACAATTTTGGAAGGCTTTTCAGAAGGGTCTTGGTACCCAAGTGCTTTTGACTTCTACTTTTCATCCGCAGACCGATAGTCAAGCTGAGCGGACCATCCATACCTTAGAGGATATATTGAGAGTTTGTGCACTTGACTTTAAGAGAAGTTGGGATGATCACTTACCGTTGATAGAGTTTGTTTATAATAAAAGTTTCCACTCTAGTATTGGCATGGCTCCATTTGAAGCTTATATGGGAGGAAGTCTAGATCACCCATAGGTTGGTTCGAGGTGGGTGAATCGGCTGTGAGTGGTACTAATTCGGTATTTGAAGCTATGGAAAAAGTTAAGTTGATTAGGGAAAGGTTGAAAACTGCGCAGAGTCGTCAGAAGTCATATGCGGATGTTAGAAGGAGAGACCTTGAGTTTGAAGTTGGTGACCTAGTATATCTGAAAATTTCACCCATGAGGGGGGTGAAGAGATTCCGAAAGAAGGGGATGCTTAGTCCTCGTTATGTTGGTCCTTACAAAATTCTTAGCCGTGTTGGCAAGGTAGCTTATGAGGTCGAGTTACCTTCCGAGTTGTCCTCTGTTCATCCAATATTCCATGTCTCCATGCTTAGAAAGCATATTAGCGATTTTATGGTAGTGGATCCTCTGTGAGTGCTGACATTCAAGAAAATCTTTCTTTTGATGAGATTCCTGTTGAGATTCTTGATTTCAGTTTCCGAAGACTAAGGAACAAAGAAGTTCCCTTGGTTAAGGTTTTGTGGCAAAACCAATCTGTTGAGGGTGCAACTTGGGAAGCTGAGGTGGATATGCGATCCAAGTACCCGCACCTATTTTCAGCGAACTTTGATCAAGATGAAGGTACCGCTCTTTCCTAAATCATGCACTTTTGATAAAAGTTGCAGCAGTTCAGCTGTCATTTATTATGTGTTCAGCTGTAGTTTCTTGAATTTATTATTCTATGTTGCATTCGGATTGAGAAACAATGTGGTGATGAGTCTAACGAATGGTTTTAGATGTATGATCTATTCCCTATCTAATCTTGGCATGTCAAGCTTCATTTGAGGACGAATGTTTTCAAGGGGGGATGATGTAATACTCCAGGAAATTTTTTGTTGAAATTTTGGGCATAAACGTGTTGGGTTATATCTTCTAGAATGAATTATAAATTTTCCATATGGAATGTCTTAGATTATGACCCACCATTGTGTAGAGTAACAAATAATATTTCCAACGATATATGGATCATCCAAAATGGACACCCGAGCGACGAGTTATGAACATTCCGATCGAATCGTGAATAGTAGTGAACAGTAAAACGTGCAGCAAAAAGTACTGAGGCCTGGCGTATTTTTTCTCCAAATTTAAATGATCATAACTCCTCATACATAATGAGCTGGGTGATTTACTATATATCAACGGAAAGCTCTGCGAGTCCTCTTTCCAATTAAATTGGTTTCATCCAATTTGTCTATCGGAGCAAAAAGTTATGGTCGATCTGCTTCAGCCTATCAAAAGCAAATTTTTGTGTCAACTTCAAATGATCATAACTCCATGTACACAATGATATGGGTGAGATACTATATATCAACGGAAAGATATGAGAGTCCTCTTTCTAAAGAAATTGGTTTCATCCAATTTGGATATCAGAATAAAATGTTATGGTTGATCTTTTTCAGACTATCAAAACAGTCCACCAAAGAACAGATTCGAGAATTATTTGATTTTTAGGGGCGTTTTGGTCATTCTTCCTCTCCCAAAATCCATCCAAACCCTATATTAAAGCCTATTAGAAGCATTACATGTTATATTTCATCATATTCCCTCAAAAATAAAACCCTAAGCTCCTACATCCAACTTCAAGAACCTTCAAAGTTCACTATTAATTCTGCAAATTTATTCAAGATTCCAAGTTCCTAGTTCAGGAACTCCAAGAACCATCATTCAAAGGCACGATTAACATCTCAAAAATGAGTATCGATCTAAAGTTCATCATTCAAGGTGTATGGGGTTTTTCAACAAGAACTCTCTTTCGTTCTTGTGCCCAAAAGTACTTTTCTTTACAAAGGAATGATTTTTATTTGATGTTTTACGAATTTGAAGCATGAACCCATATCTTATGATGATAATTATGAAATTTTAATTTTTATGATTTTGAAAGATGAATTTACATGTGTGGAGATATAAAGCATGAATCTTGAACGATATTTATCATAATTTTGATATTTGGGTCGGGTATCCCCATTGGAAATTGTATTTTTTTGAGAAAGTGTGTGTTATAAGCACGTTGATGTCTAATATTTGAGATATTTTGAATGATTTGATCTTTTGGTCTTAATGGAGTTGTTTGAATTCGAGTGTGAAAGAAATCCACAACGTGGTTAATTTTGATAGATGGGAAGCATGATGGCTCCCGATGTATATTTATATATTATTGAAATTTTTTTGTTGGGGATTGTCTTTGAAATGATCTGAGCTAAGTCCGGGAGAAATCTTTAGCACCGAGTTGGAGGTATAAAGCGACCTTACTACCCTAGAACTACGTGCCCCTGTAGGAGTGAGCCTGAGGCTGATTTATATAGATATCACTAGTTTGTGTGGATTTGATATCGGTAGTCCTACTCCGATGGCAAGGATAGGATGGCTCTCCCCAACGTGGGTTGTACGTTGGACTCCATGTAGCTCACATGGTTTATGTCGGTTATAGGATCTCCCAGTGTGTGTGTGTTTCCTTGTGTCTATGGTGAATGGTGAAGTGATTTGAAAGTTGAATTATGAAATTTGTTCTTTCGAAAGATTTAAATGATATTTACATTATGAGAATTGATATTCTTGATGAACTGAAAGTGATTGACAAATTATATGATGACTAACATGTGTTATTGTACTTATTTCATCCTTTCATGATTATGATGATTTTTTTTGGGCTATGTGAGTCTTTCATACATCCTGCATATTTCTTATAAATATTTATGATGATGATATTTATACAACTGCATACACCCCCATATACTCGGTTCCTTTCCATGGTACTGACCCATATCTTCGGATGTGGGCTGCATTTTCTCGGAATGTAGGTTTAGGTGCTCAATTTCAGGTTTGACAGTGATTCTTTGGGCACGCTATACTATATCCTCTGTTGTGGTGAGTCCTCATGTTTCGAGGACGTGATGTCTGATGTTGGTTTCACGGAATTGTTTACATTTAATAACTGAGTATGAGTCAGTTGGGGCATGTATCAATGGCTCGTTGATTTTATTGATTTTCTTAGAGGCTTGTTAGACTAGTATAGATGTTGGGGGTTGACTAATAAGTTGTATTTTGTTATCTTTCTGAAATTCTTTTATTCCTGGATGATGATTACTCTGTTGATATTTGAGGGTTATTTATGGAAACCCCATTGATTTGTGTTGAACTGAATTAAAATGGCTCAAAGGGTTAGCTTGGGGCTACCCGTAGCCTCAAGCACTGTGTCACGCTCTGGAACCTTTTTTTCGGGGCGTTACAGCTAAGTTCTCTAATCTCCTACTACGTTGTTTCATTATTTTTGACCTACATTGTTGATAATTCATCATGGTATCAGATCCATTGGGAATCTTCCTTCTCTTTCTCTTCTTCTTCTCACAACTGCATTTGTTGCTTTCAATTAGTTTTAGTGAATGATTATCAGCTAAATTTATTTATTCTCTAAGTATTTATTCTCAATAGTTGAGATTAGTGATACTTATTTTAGATTTTTTGCCCACTCTCAGCAAATTAAGTACTCTATTTTCTATGCTTTAATTAGTTGATATTTAATCTTTTGTGGTTCGTGTTTTTTCTTCAACAACAATTGGTGAAGGTGTTCATGAAAGGTCAGCTGGTAAATCTGCTACTCCATCTAGTCCTACAATTGTGATTGATCCTAATCACCCGCTTTATTTATAGCCTTGTGATTCTCCACGTAGTAGTATCATTTCTATACAATTTTCTGGTTCTAACATTTATGCCTTGTGGAGTCGCAATATGAAAATTAATCTTCTAGTTAAGTGTAATTTGGGTTTTGTAGATGGAAAATATTCCGAGGATAAGTTTACCCCTTTCCTTCATGAGCTTTGGGAAATATATAATGCGATAGTCCTTTCATAGATTATGAACTCTGTCAGTAAGGAACTTCTGAGTAGAGTTGTGTATGCATGTAGTACTTAAAAAATATGGAAGGATCTGCAGGAATGATTTGACAAAGTGGATGGATCTAAATCATCTATTTGCATAAAGAGATTGCTACCTTGTCTCAGGGTACTTTGTTTGTAGCATCTTATTTTTCACTCATGAAAGTACTCTGGGAGGAACTTGATTCCTTGATACCCTATCCTGGCTGTGATTGTGCAAAATCTAATACCTATGCTGCTCACTTTGAGTATCAACGACTGATGCACTTTATCATCGGCTTAAATAAATCCTGTAATCAATATATAAGTCATATTATGATAATGGATCCACGTTCTAGTATGAACAAAGCCGATTCACTGGCTATATTTGAGGAAGGTCACATAATTTTGGGGAAATCTAACTCTGTAGTTGGTGTACATGGACATATATATGATGAGCTTTCTCTACTTAGCATCAACAAGAATGCAATATATGACAAAGGTCGTACTTTTGTCTCCCAACTTGTGCATAGTACAACTAATGCTCATGTGTTTTTTAGCAAGAGTAGTGGTCGAGGAAAGATGCCTACAAAATAGACCTCATCTCAAGGGTTCAAGTATAAGAAAAATTAGAATACCTTATACTGTGACTATTGTCATTACAGGTCATACCAAAGTTACTTGCTACAAGCTTCATAGTTATCAAGCCGATTTTAAAGGGAAAAGGAGATCTACTTTTGAACCTCCAGCAATAACTCACTATACAGGTAGTAGTTACACTAACAACAAAAGATTTATTCCTGGTTATTTTGTATGTTCTTAGTCTGCTCCAATAAGGCTATATGAAGTGATGCTCTAGGTCACTAGCACTACTGATAACCATATGGATAGATCCGTAGTTGTACACTCTTAAGAACCACAATTTACTCAAGATCAATACAAGCAAATTATTCCATTTCTTGACAAAGAAAATGATGACAACTTAGTTATTAGAGCTTTAGGTATGACAATTGGACCTTTAACTCACTCAAGAGAATTTAAGTGGATAATTGATATAGGGGCTTCCATATATATGGTTAATAATATAAACAAGCTGACTAACACCCCCAAGATGCTAAGTGAATCAAGTGATAGTAAAGTTCACTTACCTACAGGTGGTTGTGCTAGTGTTAGTCATATAGGACACTCATATGTACTTAAAGGGTGTAAGATTATAGAAGTCCTTCATATTCTAGAGTTTAAGTACAATCTGTTGTCTGCATCTAAGCTGACCAAAGAATTAAATTGATTTGCAATTTTTCATCCTGATTTTTGCCTCTCCTAGGACCTCTTCGGTGGTAAAGTGAAGGGGATTGGTAGACTAGAGAATTATATATATGTTTTAGGTGGTGATTTTCTTGTAATGACTTAGGGTCATTAACTACCAGTAACAATCACTAAGTTTTGTGCATTGCAAGCACTCTCAGCAGACCTAAATCTCCCCTTATGGCATAAGAGGATAGGCTGTGTTCCTGCTAATACTCTACTAAAACTAAACTACTTCAAAAATGTAAAAGTTCATAAGAACTCTGCTGAATTGTACTGTGTACCCTCAGGGCAAGCAATCCAAACTTTCTTTTCCCATAACTATTACCTCTACTACTGGTGGCTTTCAAATTTTGCATGGAGATGTAAGGGGATCTTATAGAGTCCAAACTCAGTATGGTAAGAGGTATTTCTTCACCTTGGTTGATGATTTTTTAAGGTATAACTAGTTATTTCTACTTGGCTCCAATGTAGAAGTGTTGGTTGCCCTCAAACATTTCTTTTTTATGGTTCAAAATATGTTTCTTTCTCAATGAAGATTATTAGAACTGATAATGGGACTAAGTTTTTCAATTCAAAGGTAAATGACGTAATTGTATCCTTCGGCATTATTCACCAGAGCTCATGTTCCTACATACACAACAAAATGGGTTGGTATATAGGAAAAATAAACATATTCTGGATGTTGCTAGATCTCTAAGGCTCTAGTTTAGTGTGACCTTAAGGTTTTGGGGAGAATGTGTACTTATAAAGTTACCATCATCACTTTTATTGCAAAATACCATTTGAAGTGTTGCATTGTACTCCTCCTGTACTTGATCACTTAAATGTTTTTGGATCCCTTGCTTATGTTACTCAGGGTTAGACCTTGTGGCAAGTTCTCTTTAAGAGCTATCCTAAATGTATTTCTTGGATATTCAACTCTGTAAATGGGTTATAAGTTGTATGACTTACATGCCAAAATCTTCTTTGACAGTAAAGATATGGTCTTTAAAGAAGACATCTTCCCTTTCTAACAAATGGAATCATCTTCATATCTTGTGTTTCCTATCTTACACTGTACAGATGCAGAAATAGGTGACAAGTATTTTATACTATCTCATAGTAAAGTACCAATCTCATCTGAGCTTCAAGGTCCTACTGATTTTTCTTTGAATTTTACAACAGATCCTACTGATCCTCGTGCTGTCTTTGAGTCAACAATACCACCAACTATTGTTCCTATAAGAATAAAATCTTTTAGAACATGTAAACCACCTATCTAGATGCAAGACTATGTTGTTAAGTATGGTAATAAAGCTTTCATTTACCCTCTCTCCAATCATGTCATGTACGCATCTTTATCTTCTTCATATAATGCTACTTTGTCATCCTATTAATCTGTTCTAGAGCCAAAAAATTTTCTAAAGCTACAGCTAATCCCAAGTCGATTGAAGCTATGTAGTCTGAGATCACTTCTCTAGAGAAAAACCATACTTGGAGTGTTTTTGATCTCCCGCCTGGCAAGTATCCTATTGTATGTATGTGGGTATTTAAGGTCAAGTACCTAGCATTAGCGGCTGTTGAAAGATACAAAGTCAGGATTGTGGATAAAGGGTTTAATCAGCAAGAAGGGTTAGACTATACAAAGACTTTTTCTCTTGTAGCTAAAATGGTCATAGTCAGGTTAGCCTTAGCTTTTGTAGCCTCTAAGAATTGGAGTATTTTTCAAATGGATGTAGTGATCTTCTAGAAGAAATCTACATGGTTATTCCTCAAGTTTTATGTAGACATCGGGAGTCTGGTAAAGTTTTCAAGCTACAAAAATCATTATATGGGATTAAATAAGCTCCAAGGCAGTGGAACCTTAAGTTGACCATATCTTTATTGCAAGTGGGGTTTGCTCAAAGTCACTATAATTGCTCACTTTTCAAAAAGAAGGAAAGAGGTGACCTGGTAGTAATCTTAGTCTATGTAGATGGTCTCCCAGTAACTGGTAGTAGTGACAACCAAATTCTCAAGACAAAAAAGGATCTAAGAATAAAGTTCAAAATGAAATACTTGGGTGAGTTAAAGTTCTTCTTAGGCATAGAATTTGCCAGATCTAAATCATGCATTGCGATAAGCCAAATAAAATATGCTCTAGAGGTTATCTATGAAATAGGATAAAGTGGATCAGAATCTTCTTCATTTCCTCTTGAAGCAAATTTGATTCTAACCTCTATAGAATATGATACTCATGCACAAGACTGTAGAACTTCTGAAGATAATTCCCTATCAGATATTGGAAACTATCAAAGACTTGCAGGAAGAATGTTATATTTCAAAATGACAAGAGGCCCTTGGGGGTTACACCACACAGTGAGGGACCAAGTTCCTCAATGTCAATCACAGGCAATAAAACAGTAAACTAACCAAGAACAAAAGTCAGTGCACGAAATGTAAAGAACACAAGATTTAATGTAGAAACTTCCTTGCTCAAGGGAGGAAAAACTGCGACTTTCCCTCACAAGTCCCTCAAAAGTTCACTATAATCATCCTCTTGATTATAGACTCAAAATTGAACCTAACTCTAGATACTTTCTTCTTGTAATAACTATACTATAAGCTAACCTTGACGACACTGCCATGACTCCCTCAAAACTAATTAACTTTAATCAGTATCAAACTTAGGAAATTCTACCTAAGCACTTTCTAAGAAAACAAAAAAAATCATAACTCTAATAGACTGAGAATTCATTTACAAATTAGGATTCACTCAAAAACACTCACTCTTTCAGCTTACAAAAGAAATAAGAACATGAGCAATACTTGAACGATGCTGTAAATTGAGTTTTTACCTTTTTCCTGTCTTCAACACTCATTTAATTTTGCAAAAACCACTTGATAAAGAAAAATCCTTTTTATTTTATAGATTAGTGATGATTAGGCTTGAAATATAATTAGAATAGGTTTCCAAAATAGTACAAGCAACACCTGCACAGTTTGTTACACAAGAGGACAAAACTATACAGACACGTGCCACTTGTACTGTTGCCTTGAGTATCCGGGGACCTGGTCCCTTGCTCATCATCAAATAAGATACATCAATTTTCACTCTTTTGATGATGACAAACTAACCAAGGAGTTTTGAACATCAGTACACATTCATCGTAGTTAATTTGTGTGATTACCACTACTGAAGATGAATGTTCACCCTATCATTCAACACTATGCTCTCCTTATCTGCAATATAAGGACCTAGTCCGTTGTTGTCTATTGCTATCAAGCTTCAATTACTTCCCCCTGTCATCATATAGCATTAGTCATTTAATGCATTTGCATACCGTGCATTTGCATACTTTCCTTATCATCGTGCCTTAACATACTTCCCCTTGCTAACATGCACAATCATTTCTTCCCTCTATCAACATGCCATATTTATTTGGTACCTTAATGCGTGAACACACACTTGGTCCTTACATATGATGTCAGTATTACCCCTTTTGGTATCATTGAAAAGTGAAAATAGTAAACCAAAATTAAAGGTAAGTATAAGTTAGTTAACTCATGATCACTGGGGCAACACTAATATGAAGAACAACTTTAAAATAAAAGAGACAAATGAGGCACACAAGCAGAATTTATTCATTTTCAAAATAGAAGTCAGTACCAGTACAATCATACCAAAATAACACATAGAATAAACTGTCTTTAAGAGCCAACATAATAACTAAAATATGAGACTAATATAGTATTAACGAGAGGATAGGTATAACAGGGCTTACGTAGAGGGAGGTTTGGGGGAAAGGGACTTAAGAACATCTCCATTCTTGCATTTTTAGCACTGTGGGCATCCAATAACTATTTGGTAAGGACCTTAACTTTAAAATTAAATTCTTGAACTTCACCAGTCAGTTCTGCCACTTTTGCCGGGAGTTTTGCATTTTCAGCTGCAAGTTCATCAGTCGCACCTGGTCCCACAGATGAGAAATTTTGATTCTAAAACTTCAGGTGCACTATCTCAGTGTCTTTGGAAAATCCTCATTTCCTTTCCCAACCTTTCTTGAATAGCTAGAACCTCAGATACTTGAGAAACTAATCCAACTTTGCCCTTTATGCATTATTCTCCAGAAGATTTTTCATTCTGTCTGCTTGGTTGTTCTAGGTATTCCTTTAGATCCATCCAAACCATAATGTTCAAACACCTTGTTCAAGAGATATCCATATGGAATTTTATTTTTTCCTTTCTTTTCATGAAGAACTTTATGCATATGCTTTATCATTAGCGCAAGAAGACTTATCAATTCAATTTTCCTTAAGAATTCAATAAAAATAGGTGAACACCAGAGGGAATTGTTCTTTTTTCAGATCTTGCTAAGAGGACCTTGTTGATGAATTCAAATACCAGTTGATACTCACTTTTTTGGAATTTCTTTTTCACTACATTTATAGAAATCCCTCCTACTTTTGATTCTTTTATCATAAACTCAGTTTAGGGTTGCTACTTTACAACTATCCTCACACCTATTATAGGGACATCCAGTATTTTTCCTAAGCCCTATTCATCTAGGTATATCTCTTTCCCTTGCACTAAACTAGTTAGACTCACTCTGTCTTATGAGAAATTCATGGTATAATAAAATTCTCTAACTTCATTTTCAAACACCATAGGTGTTGATTCTTCAAATAAATGTTTCCATCCTTGGTGCCTGACATACTCAACCAACTCTGTTATCCCAAGCTTCTCATAAATTCTAGGATAAAAAAACTCTTCCGTACAAAACCTTCTGTGTTCTCATGTTCCCGATCCTTCTTTCTCTTGACATGTGTTTCTTTTCCTCCTCTTTTTAATTTCTTTTAGGCTCACTACTTGGCTCTTTATTTTCAATAATATTTCTTTTCTTGGGACCAAGTCCCTCAGATTCTTTTCTTTTCTTGGCAGCTATATGTTTTTGCCTCATTCCAGTAGAGCTACTAGACTTCGAATTAAAGGATAAAATAGGCCATTTAACTTTCAATTATTTAAAATGTGCACTTTTGATCATAAATTTCTTTAAATAATTACCTCGTTCACCATGTAATTATTAATATGTATATGTTAAATTTGTATTGTTACTCCATATTTGGGAATGATGTAATATTAAATATAGTCTATATATAACATATCCAAAACAAACATTTGAAGCAATTGAAAATTAACTATGCTAAAATGGATATCACACATACTAAAATTAGACTTTACACGTAAATAAGGAACCAAAAGTAATTATCCCTTATGGTTATAGAGGGAATTGGTTATTACAATTTATTGATTCAAAGTGGTCGTCTCGTGACGGATCTAGAATAGATGAAGGCCAACGGGTGAAGTATTAATATATAATAAAATGAGGTTTTAATGTAAACTTAAATATTATAAGATATAAATATGATAGTAAATTTAAAATTCCATTAAAAAATTTTTAACCTAGGTGTTTACGGGAGACTACATGAGAGGGTTGTTCGACATAAATGATCGATAAGGCCATTTCCATCTAACCGGTCACATAACACACCAATTTATTACGCTATATGCATTTAGGTTACACTTTTTGTAACACTCCAAAAATATATCTTGAGACTTCACACGATGTTTAGGACCACAAGAGATCCCAAGCTAACCCTTCTACTGGTATAACACATAAGCAACTGAATAAATATGTATAAAATGACTGAGTTTACTATACAGAAACATAAAATGATGGAATCTGTGAAAATACACTACTGGTACACTTGTACATTCTGGTAAAATCTGTAAAGAGGGACTAAAATTACATAACTGACTCTAACTGACATCTGTGAAGCCTCTACTATACTGACTATAGATAGCTGGGACATGAATCCAACTACCACTAATCAATACGTATGAGTAAGGAAGTAAAGTACATAAATAACATCTAACTAAAATCCCCAAAGTAGAAGGACTCATCATCTGCTGACTAGAATCTGCAACTATTCAGGATAGTAGATCTATACTCCTTAACCATATAACTAGACACTCCAGTCACAAACTTACTCATACTAGCCCGATTATCAGCCACTAAGTCAGGAGCATACTTGGTTAACAGATTGAACTTTAGATAGTACTCTCGAACAGTCATAGAGCCCTGTTGTAGGTTCATAAACTCTTCTACCTTCGCCTCCCTTATCTCCAAAGGGAAAAACTTATCCAGGAATGCATCCTGGAACTCTTGCCAAGTTGTAGGGATAGCTCCCTCACCTCTACCTTTCATCCAAGCAACAACCCAGTCATAAGCAAGGTCTTTCAACCTATACGCAGCCAACTCCACACTATGTTCCTCAGATACATGCATCACCTGAGTAATCTTCTACACCTCCTCTAAAAACAATCGTGGATCCTCATCATACTTAGACCCATAGAATTCTCGCAAATCCATCTGCATAAAGTCACGGATCCTGGCAATAGCTGAATCACCTCCCTGCTGCTGTGGAGCCGAGGTCAGGTTGGCCTAAATATTTGCAGTAACAGCTTAGGCCAGCGCCTGAAAGGCTACCCAAAATTCAGTATGAAACACGTTTTCATTTAATGGATCAGCAGGTTGAGGTTGCTGACCACCATTATTTCTTCTCGCTCGATGTGGAGACATATTTCTGAAAGAGGAAAGCACGAATCAATAGCAGAGAGAGATACTTTCAGCATGATAGACTTCTGAAAGAAAGAATCACACTTTTTCCTAAAATGTCTTGTAGCCTCTTGGTCATAGATGTGGCGCGCTACACACCGATAATCAAGACTCTACTTAACGTGGATTGTCAGACTCCTTAGGACACCTTAAAATCTTAGGCTCTGATACCAAGTTTGTAATGCCTCAGAAAATGGGTCCCGGAGCGTTACACGGTGCTTAAGGCTACCCGTAGCCCCAAGCTAATTCTTTGAACCATTTTCATTCAATTCAACACAAATTAACGGGGTTTCCATAAATAACTCTCAAATATCAATAGAGTAATCATCATCCAAGAATAAAAAAATTTCAGAAAGATAACAAAATATGACTTATTAGTCAACTGCAACATCTAAACTAGTCTGACAAGCCTCTAAGAAAATCAATAAAACCAGCGAGACATTGAGACATGCCCCAACTGACTCATACTCAGTTATCAAATGTAAACAATTTCGTGAAACTAACATCAGACATCACGTCCTCAGAACATAAGGACTCACCACAACAGAGGATGCAGAACAGCGTGCCTGTAGAATCACTGTCGAACCGGAACTGAGCACCTGAACCTACATTCCGAGAAAATGCAGCCGACATCCGAAGATGTGGGTCAGTACCATGGAAAAGAATCGAGTATATGGGGGTTTATACAGTTGTATAAACATCATTATCATAAATATTTATAAGAAATATGCAGGATGTATGAAAGACTCAAATAGCCCGAAGAAAATCATCATAATCATGAGAGGATGAAATAAGTATAATAACACATTTGAGTCATCATATAATTTGTTAATCACTTTCAGTTCATCAATAATATCAATTCTCATAATGTAAATATCATTTAAATCTTTCGAAAGAATAACTTTCACAATTCCACTTTTAAATCACTTCACCATTTACCATAGACAGAAAGAAACACACACACACTGGGAGATCCTATAACCGACATAAACCATGTGAGATACATGGAGTCCAACGTACAACCCATGTTGGGGAGAGCCGTCCTATCCTTGCCATCGGAGTAGGACTATCGATATCAAATCCACAAAAACTAGTGATCACTATATAAATCAGCCTCAGGCTCACTCCTACGGGGGAACGTAGTTCTAGGGAAGTAAGGTCGCTTTATACCTCCCACTCGGTGCTAAAGATTTCTCCTAGACTTAGTGCAGATCATTTCAAAGACAAGCCACAACAAAATAGTTTCAGTAATATATAAATATACATCGGGAGCCATCATGCTTCCCATCTACCAAAATTAACCACGTTGTGGATTTCTTTCACACTCGAGTTAAAAATAACTCCATTAAGACCAAAAAGCCAAAGAATTAAAAATATCTCAAATATTCAACATCAACGTGCTTATAACACACACTTTCTAAAAAAATACAATTTCCAATGGGGATTCACGACCCAAATAACAAAATCATGATAAATATCGTTCAAGATTCATGCTTTATATCTCCATACATGTAAATATATCTTTCAAAATCATAAACATAAAGATATCATAATAATCATCATAAGATATGGGTTCATGCTTCAAATTCGTAAAAATCAAATAAAAATCATGCCTTTGTAAAAAAAATTACTTTTGGGCACAAGAACGAAAGAGAGTTCTTGTTCAAAAACCCCACATTCCTTGAATGATAAACTTTAGCTCGATACTCATTTTTGAGATGTTAATCGTACCTTTGAATGATGGTTCTTGGAGTTC
>NC_061115.1:190625770-190693747 GCF_002878395.1 Capsicum annuum
AAAAAATCATGCCTTTGTAAAAAAAATTACTTTTGGGCACAAGAACGAAAGAGAGTTCTTGTTCAAAAACCCCACATTCCTTGAATGATAAACTTTAGCTCGATACTCATTTTTGAGATGTTAATCGTACCTTTGAATGATGGTTCTTGGAGTTCTTGAACTAGGAACTTGGAATCTTGAATAAATTTGCAGAATTAATGATGAACTTTGGAGGTTCTTAAAGTTGGATGTAGGAGCTTAGGGTTTTCTTTTTGAGGGAATTTGATGAAATATAACATATAATGCTTCTAATAAGCCTTAATATAGGGTTTGGACAGATTTTGGGTGAGGGAGAATGACCAAAACACCCCTAAAAATCAAATAATTCTCAAATCTGTCCTTTGGTGGACTATTTTGATAGTCTGAAGTAGATCAACCATAACATTTTACTCCAATATCCAAATTAGATGAAACCAATTTCATTAGAAAGAGGACTCTCATATACTTCCATTGATTTATAGTATCTCATCCAGATCATTATGTACGAGGAGTTACGATCGTTTGAAGTTGACCCAAAAATTAGCTTTTGATAGGCTGAAGTAAATCGACCATAGCTTTTTGCTCCAATAGACAAATTGGATGAAACCAATTTCATTGGAAAGAGGACTCACAGAGCTTTCCGTTGATATATAGTAGATCACCAAGATCATTATGTACAAGGAGTTATGATCGTTTAAAGTTGGAGAAAAAATACGCCTGGCCTCAGTACTTTTTTTCCTGCACATTTTACTCTTCACTACTATTCATGGTTCGATTGGAATGTTCATAATTCGTCGCTCTGGTGTCCGTTTTGGATGATCCACATATCACTGGAAAGATTATTCGATAATCTACGCAATGGTGGGTCATAATCTAAGACATTCCACACGAAAAATTTATAATTCATTCTAGAAGATAGAACCCAACACGTTTACGCACAAAATTTTAATGAAAAATTTCCCAGGGTGTTACAATTAAGTGATCCGCAGATTTAGAATAATGGCTTTAAGCAAGGGGCAGATGGTATGGTAGAATTAGTAACCAAGTTAGGCTTTCAGATTTTAGTAGTAATGTCAGTAATGTTTGTACTCATGTCTTACATGTCAGCTCTATGATCATAGACTATATTCGTGCACATTATCAAAAACTACACATGCTTACAGTTCCTAGTAGAAGGAGTTTAAGTTCACTCAGTATTCAGTTCTAGTATAGTATCATTTCTTATCTTAGTTACAGTCTTAGACCAGTAATCAGATCAGTACCTCAGTTTATAGACTATTTTAGAATCATGTTATACGTTTGGTCTTGCATTTTTAAATAATACCATTCTCACGAATTCATGCTCAGTTATCTCATGTTACTCAGTCAGTCCCCTCCCTCATATTCATAATACTCTGTAGCTTCTGACCAATTATTTAGACTAAGTGCAATTTAGTCTCATATGTCCAGTATTCTGCTATTAGCCATTCAGTTAATCAGATAAGTTAGTATGTTTAAGCATTCGTGCTCAGTGCCCATATAAATATTTTCAAAAATCACAAGCGAAGTGCCGTACTAAGGTGGTGTGTATTGTTGAGAGAGTATTCGAGGAATAAGTCTAAGCTTGAAAAATTTGTAGTTACAGTGCATAAGGCTCCGTCACTATATGTTAAGATAATGTGTCATAGGCTTTACCTCATGTTAAAGGATTTTAGCCATGTTGCGATTTATTATTCAGATGTTTTGCTCAGCTCATGCCAAGATCCCTTGCTCTATAAGACCATTAGAACTTCCTAGATGTAATGTTGAAGGAATACTCCAGTTAAGTATATGTTTCTAGTATGAATTAGTTCATAAATCCAGCAATTCAGTTTAGCAGTTAGGTGAACAAATTTGGATGGTTTCCTATCCTTCCATCTAGTCATCCTATCCCAAAATGGAACATCCTATTAGTTGCGGGTTTAGCCCAGTTCATATATCATCCCCCAATTTAAGATCCCAGATATTTAGTCACTATTTATTTTGTAGGAGCCCAGTACATCATCTCATTATTTTCCTTAGTATCTCAGCTAAGTCAGCATTCCCGAGGGACATAGCATCCCGAGGGGGAGATCCACTATAACCCTCGAGCTATCATAATCTAAACCTTCTATTTTCTCTTCACATAATGAACCTCTTTAGAGTAATGGGTCCTCATAGTTGACCCTCTAGTTCCAATCTCAGCATTAAGCTATGTACTTAAGGGCTCAGTTCAGTTTACGATATTCAGTTTGTGTATCACATATCAGACTCATTCATGTTGTCATGTTCTCGTTCATACATGTTCAGTAAATGATATTAGGATTATCAATGTTCTCAGCTTAAAGTAATAGTCTTCCTTAGATCTACTCAATTTCATGTTTAGTTACAGTCATAATCTTACTATCAATTATCATTGCATATTCAGTCTCGACTTCATTAATCAGTTCAGTCATGTATTCTACGCATCAGGTATATATGTCCAGCGTAAAAACTCACTCTATCAGTAGTCCTCAACTTAATCAGTCTTATTCAAGGATGAATGTTCCCAAGGGGAAGATATTGTAACACCTCATACTTTTGCCTAGCTTAAATTCATCCCAGAAATATCAAGGACTTTCTTTAAGGATGAACCCATCCATGTACAAGTTAATGTATTACATGTTTTTGACGAAATGTCTCTATGATTGAATTATGACCAAGTGAACATTGTTATGTTATTCAAGATGATGCTTTGCCTTACTTTTCATGCTATCGAGTCCTAGGGGTATTTAATACCCGATTATTTAGCTGTTAACCTAGAGCCAGTGTCAGTGATTGGATAGTATCAATCATGTCTGATTAGTAGTACTCTTAGTCAGTTACAAAACTCAATAGAACTCAGTCAGTTATAGAACTTAGGCAAACTCAATAAACTCTATATCAGTCCATTCTGGTTCAGTATAATCAGATCAGTGTCTTTTAGTTGGGAGTAGAATTCAGCATCAAGCGAGCCTAGGGATGGGGTCTCACCCATTAGCTAGGACTGGTTCCCTAGAAGCAATCCCTAAGTTCCGAAACTACATATCCAACGTAGGTTATGAGATATCACCCGTTAGATAGGACTGACATACTCAGGGATCACCCGCTAGGTTAGGACTGATCTCAGGGATCACCCGTTAGTTAAGACTGACTCTATATCAATTGTCATTACTCATGGCATGGTACTGACACCCTTCTAATTGGGGGTATAGATTGTCCCCAATTCAGTTATCTTATCTTATTTGAGGCATGTCATTAAATGATTACCTCTCATAGTTTCAGTCTTCAGTTTAGAACTCAGTTCTACAGTATCAGTACTGTATGCTATAGTGAATCAGTATCAGTAAATCAGTTTTCAGTAAATCTTAGATTATCAGTTACTTAGTTATCAAAGCTCAGTACTTAGTTTTAGAAAAGTTTAGATACAATATATATGTATGTCTATAGTATTGCATACTCAGTAATTTCAGTAGTATCAGTTAGTCACGTACTCTCATGTTCAGTTACTATATATCATTTAGTCAGTTATTGTTCATGCATATGAACCCTTGCATTTAGCCTTACCTCATCTAACATACTAGTATATTCTCACTACTGATGCATACTTTCTTGTGCTATGATGTTTCATATCATAGGTTCGGATGCTCAGTTTCCTGACTATCCATAGTAGATTCAGATTTCACCAGCTGCAGTAGATTTAGAAGTGAGTCTTCATCATTCAAGAATATTCTATTATTTCATATTTTAGTAGATGTAGTAGTTCAGTAGATGGAGTTAGCTGGGGGATTGTCCCATCAACTCCGCTTTCAGACAAATTTTGTTAGAGGTTTTTTAGACTAGACTTTCAGACAGTATTCAATTGTACAGATGTTATATGTTATCAGTATTTCAGTTGTTTTGAACCTTATGGCATTTTAGCCTATTTTTTTACATTAATTATAGTATTATTATTTAGTAATCAGAGCAGATATCGTTCATTGGTTAGCTTGTGGTCCTTCAGGGTTGTAAACACCGTGTGACAACTAGGGGGTAGTCCTGGATCGTTACAATGGTACACCCTACATTTCTACAATTCCACAGGCTATATGCAATCCTCCCTCGACTCGGCTGCCAATCCCCCAATCCAAGTTTTTCACAAGGATTGGAGTACTAATCACTATTCTAGTATACCAGTGTCTCAAGGACAAGTATACATTGGCATTAGCCAATCATATCACCTGAATCGGCAAAACTCAGTTTCCAGTGATGAGCCCTTACACTCAAATGCCTGCTTCAAATAACTATCTACCTCTCTTTAGGCCCAATTGTAGTTCTTTAAATATTATTCTTTATATACAAAATCATTCAATGTTTAAAATCTTAAGGGAATATCATTGCAAGGTATCGTCATACCCAGACTTTCAAGTCATGTGTATCATATCAATTCCACAGACCTTCATATTCAAATCATATTATTTGGACCACCCAAATCAATTAAATAGTACAAGAGGATTTGAAATTCAAAATACATGACAAATTATGCAAAGATTCTCATATTTGAATTCTTAAGCATATGGTGGCCAGTGACTTTGTATCAAACCATGCACTTCTTTAAATCATCAATATTCATTTATATAAACAATAAAACACACTCTCTTTAGTTCAAAATCAATATCAAGTCCATGAACAATAGTAAAGACATTTATGTCATGCTTCTCAATATGCATGTGAATAATTATTAACATATGAAAACAAGGAGCTTTATAACCGTTAGGTTCAATATGAAAGTGTGAATAGAAAATAGAGGGAACCAAGTGGACAGAAAAATTGAGAAAACACTAATATGGAAAGTGTACTCTAAAATTGGAAAGTCTACTAATTTTCCCACATTGGTGAGAGGATGTTGCTTTTAAGTGTTTATATTAAGAAAAACTTACTCCACATGATAAGTGAGGCAAGAACCAAGAGGTGTCTCGCGCTGACGTCGTCGCTCGCTTGGCTCAGCTTCAAATTTGGATTTTGATTTGGATTTAAAAAATGATTGATCAATGATATCTATCTTTTTAGACAAAATTTATTTGACAAAAAATTAATTCGAAAAATCAAAGGGAAAATTCAATAGAAACAAAAACTTTTGTGTGTTTTTAATCCTTCATTAACATGCATGCATGCAGTAACACTGTTTTGAAATTCAAAATGCAGTACAGAATTCAAACTATTTTGAAAGGAATGCAACCCTTCGATGAAAAGACACACTGATTCATGAAATGATATGCCCGTTTTGATAGTTTTGGTCATTTGAAAATGACACACTCTTTGGGATGAACAAACATGATTTTTCAGAAGGATACACTTTTTCAGTAAACCATTGCCACCTTTCAGAAGGGGAACCGGATGGCTATATAAAACTGCTTTAATCCATACTTTTAGATACAAAATTTTCAGAATATACAAACACTTCTTGTCTTCAAAAACATTCTATTTGATCATCTAATCATTGAGTGAGTTCGAAGAGATTCTAATTGTTTGAGGTACCGCTATAGTTGGTTTGTTTGGCCATTTTATCTTGAGAGGAAAATTCTGTAATCTCAGGTACTTGAGGAGAATTAGTTCCTTAAGGAAACTCCTTGAATTTGGAGGACTTGACCATTTTTCTTTCATCTTATTTTTCTAAAAAACACACTTCTTAGAAAGATCACTTTGATCTTATGTTGAAGCTATTGTTGTACTTCATAGTGTTCTTGTTTTATACTTGAACTAGTGTTGAAGTTATTTTTTCGAATTACAGATTCTGTGTACCCAAAAACATTGAATAAACAACAATCTTAAGGAAATAATTGGAGAAATTTTTTTATTTTGCTTGTTTGGTGAAATTATCTTTTCACTAAAGTTTTTTCATAATCTATATTTCTTGATTTCTGAAGATTAAAGCTTTAGCTTTCTACTCCATTTGAACTTAACTAGTGGTTTGAAGAAATAAAATCTTCATCACAAGCTAAAGATCACTCAGTTGACGATTGGAAATCATAAAAACTTCATCGTTTAACAAAAAACAAAGGGTGTTTAAAGTCATTGCAACTTTATAAGTAGTATTTTGATATACTAAAAGTTACTATATTGCTGTGACAAGAAAATGACTACTGATAGTCAAGCGCATGATACTGCAATGACTGTGGTAGCAACTAGTATTGCCACAACAAGTCATACTACTGCTTCACAAGCAATGGCACCAGCGGAGAAACCCAAAAAATTTGCGGGTATTGACTTCAAAAGGTGGCAGCAGAAAATGTTCTTCTACCTTACAACTCTGTCTTTAAAGGTTCACATTTGAAGAAGCTCCAGAGGTGCCTGATAGAACCTCTAACCGAGAGCGATTTGTCATTGTAGAGGCTTGGAAACACTCTAATTTCCTTTGTACGAATTACATTTAAGTGGCCTCCAAGATGACTTATACAATGTATATAGTGGAACAAAGATGTCAAAAGAGTAGTGGGGTGCTATAGAAAGAAAGTAAAAGATGCCAGAACCAAAAAGTTCTTCGTTGCAAGATTTTTCAAATATAAAACGATTGACAGCAAGTCTGTTGTATCCCAAGTGTAGGAACTGCAAGTGATCATCCATGATCTCCTCGCCGAAAGTATGATTTTAATGAATACCTTTGTTGAACATGTTAAAAAAGTTCTTGATGTTCACATAAACATTATTGTAGATATGGTTGTGAATGAGGCATTTTAAGTCGCGACAATAATAGAGAAGTTACCTCCTATGCGGAAGGACTTTAAGAAGTACTTGAAACACAAGCGAAAGGAGATGTCAGTCGAAGATCTAATAGTAATACCGTGCATTGAAGAAGACTATAAAGCCATGGAAAGAAGGTCAAAAAGAAATTCTGCAATAAGTGAAGCAAATATTGTAGAAGAGAATCACAATAACTCCAAAAAGCAGAAGAAATCTAGAAAGGAAAGCAATCAACCCAAAAAGAAATTCAAGGGAAAATGCTTTAAATGTAGCAAGGTTGTCCAAAATTCATCAGATTTTTATGCCCCAAATAAAGGGAAAGAAGGACCAAGCAAATGTGGCTGAGTCCAAGAAAGAAGTGGATGATCTGTGTGCCCTGCTGTCTGAATTCAACTTGGTGGGAAATCCTCAAGAATGGTGGATGGATTCTGGTGTCACCCACGACGTTAGTAATAATAAGGAGTTATTTTTGCTTTTGCTCCGTCTCAAGGTGAAGAGAAGATATATATGGACAACTTCAAAACAGCAAAAGTTGAAGGAGCAGGAAAAGTCTGCCTGGAAATGACAACAGGCAAAGTGTTGACTTTGAACAATGTCCTGTATGTATCGGAGTTACGGAAGAACTTGATTTCTGTATCACTTCTTGACAAAAATGAATTCAAATGAGTATTTATTTCTGAAAAAATTTTACTTAGTAAAGGAGAAGTGTATGTAGGAAAAGACTACCTTACTAAGGGCCTATTCAAAATAAATGTAATGAATGTTGAAATCAAAAAAAGTTTAGTTTCTTCTTACTTGCTTGAGTCTTATGATTTGTGGAATGAATGATTAGGACATGTTAATTACAAAATATTGTGAAAACTGATCAACTTAGATATTTTGAAAAACTTTGAGTGCACTAAATCAAAATCTCAAATGTGTATGGAATCAAAGCATGCTAAGGATCTATATAAGTCCGTTGAAAGGAATTCCAATCCCTTAAGACTTAATCCACACTAACATTTGTCATATGAAGTCAACATCATCTCGTGGTGGGAAAAAGTATTTTATAACTTTTATCGATGATTTCACTAGATACTGTTATGTCTATTAGCTAAATAGTAAGGATGAAGAAATAGATCCATTTAGGTAATATAAAACAGAAGTTGAAAATCAGTTAGAGAAAAAGATCAAAACAATAAGAAGTGGTAGGGGCAGAGAATATGAATCTCTCTTTGCGCAAATATATGTAGAGAATAGAATTGTCCATCAAATTATGGCCCCGTATTCACCTCAATCTAATGGAGTTTTGAAAAGGAAAAACCAAACCTTGAAGGAAATAATGAATGTCTTACTAATAAGTTTAGGTTCATAACAAAACTTGGGGGGTGGGGGGGTGGGAAGCTATCCTTACAGCTAACTGAATACTCAATAGAGTGCCCCATAGTAAGACACAATCAATTCCATACAAAAAATAGAAAAGAAGGAAACTCAACTTGAAATATTTCAAAGTGTGGGGGTGTCTAGCAAAGGTCTAAGTTCTTATGCCTAAAAGGGTAAAGATAGGATCTAAGAGGGTGGACTGCATATTCATAGGATATGCTAAAAGTAGTAAATCATGTTGGTTTATAGTTCTTAAATCTGAATATCTGGATATTAATGAAAATATGGTAATTGAGTCCGATAATGATGAATACTTTAAGCATATTTATTTGTATAAAACTCAATATGAATAGTCTAGTGGGGGGTCTAAACAACCTTGAGATGAACCAAGTGAGGATGTACATAATGACGAGAATCCAAGACGTAGTACATGTCAAAGAACATCAAATTTTTTTGGATTAGATTTTGTAATATCTCATAGAAAATGAGCCTCAAACATTTAAAGACACGATGGCGTATTCAGATTCATCCTTTTGGAAAGAGGCAGTCAATAGTGATATTGATTCAATCTTATGCAACCATATGTGGGAATTGGTTGATCTTCCTCCAGAAAATAAACCTTTAGGTTCTAAATGAATTTCAAAAGTAAAATAAAGGCGGATGGTACTATTGACTAATACAAGGAATGGCTTGTAGTAAAGGGCTTCAAATAGAAAGAAGGCCTTGATTACTTTGATACATACTCGCCAGTAACAACGATAATGTCAATTCGAATGTTAATTGCCTTAGCGACGGTATATGGTCTTGAAATCCATCAAATAGATGTGAAAACAATATTCCTAAATGGAGAATTGGCGAAAGAAATCTACATGGAACAACCTGAGGGTTTTGTGGTTCCAGGAAAAGAAAATAAGGTATGTAAACTTGTTAAGTCATTTTATGGACTAAAACAAGTACCTAAACAGTGGCATGCAAAGTTTGACTAAACTATGTTGACAAACGGGTTCAATATAAATGATGTGAAAATGTGTTTACATTAAAGACACTCCAAATCACCAAGTCATTATTTTTTTATATGTGGATGATATGTTGATCATCAGTAGAGACATTTCTGACATAAATGCTACAAAACAAATGCTCGAAAGCAAGTTTGATATGAAAGACCTTGGAGTTGCGGATGTGATCTTAGGAATAAGAATTAATAGAACTCCACAAGGGTTGGAATTTTCACAGTCTCATTATATCATAAAGATACTTGATAAATTCAAGTATTTTGAATTTGGAATTTCCAAGACTCCATTGGATGTGAGCTTCGCACTTCAAAAGAATGAAGCCGAAAGTGACTCACAATTAGAGTACGCAAGAGTGCTGGGATGTTTAATGTATATCATGAACTATATATGTCCAGATATAGCATGTGCTATAAGTAAATTGAGTTGGTACACGAGTAATCCCAGTAAAACTCATTGGATGGCAACGAAAACAGTTTTGGGTATCTTAAATACACTCAATACTATGCTTTGCATTATAATAAATATCCCGTGGTACTTGAAGGATATAGTAATACAAATTGAATCACCGGATCGAACAAAGTAAAATCCACGATTGGATATGTATTTACTGTTGGTAGAGAACCGGTCTCTTAGAAATCATACAAACAGACATGTATTGCTCGCTCTACAATGCAATCTGAATTTATCACATTGGATAAAGCCAATGAAGAAGTAAAATGGTTCCAAAATTTCTAAGAAGATATTCCTTATTGGCTCAAACCAGTGGCACCAGTATATATACACTGTGATAGCCAAGCGACAATAGGTAGGGCAAGGAGTATAATGTATAACGGTAAATCTCGTCATATAAAATGGAGACATAATAAGGTTAGTGAACTTCTCCCTAGTGGAATTATCACTATTGACCATGTAAAGTCAAAGGATAATGTGTCGAATCAACTTACAAAAGTCCTGCTTAGAGAAAGAGTTGAAAGAATATCCAAGGGAATGAGTTTAAGGCCTAGGACAAGTCAGTAAGGTGGTAACTCTACCTAGAAGACTGGAGAACCCAAGAGCTAGGTTCAAGGAGATCAAACAAAGTTATTTCTAATAAGTTAAACATTGTCAATTTACCTAACCCATTCTCATGATGTAGACAATGTTTAGTAAATGAGGATAAGACTTATGGTATGAAGTCTTTTAATAATTATCTAAATTAGGCAAATTTGACCAAATAATTTAATCTGTAGGATCGAATGCTTAGAAATGACCTATGTGAGGGCGAAGACAAAGCTGCTTCAAGGAGATTGATAGTAAAGGCCTGTTCTTTAAGCTCTTCTGAAACCAGGATGTGTTCATGGCTAAAACGAACAAAATCGTAAGAACCATAAATAGTAAAAAGCTGGTTGTGTGACATGTGTTATCTAGGTGTACATTAAAGATTGATAGTTCAAATATATCAAATCTACCAAATGAATGAGTGCAGCATGTTAACTATGGAAAGTTCAAAGGGAAATCCACTTATCCAGATGCAATCAGTCTTTGCTTGATGATCACATACTAACTAGTCCATAAAGTTTTATGAAAAAGTAACCATTCCCCATTCATGTGGAGGATTGTTGGGTTCAATATAAAAAGTGTGAATAGAAAATGGAGGAAACCAAGTGGAGGGAAAAACTGAGAAAACACTAATATGTAAAGTGTACTCTAAAATTGGAAAGTCTACTAATTCTCCCACATTGGTGGGAGAATGTGACTTTTAAGTGTTTATAATTAGAAACACTTACTCCGCATGGTAAGTGATGCAAGAACCAAGAGGTTCCTCGCTCTGTTCTTGTCATCGCTCGCTCGGCTCTGCTTTGGCTTCGGCTTCGGATTTCAATTCGGATTTGTCAAATGATCGATCGTTGAGATCTATCTTTTTAGATAAAATTTATTTGACAGAAATTTAATCCAAAAAACCATAGGGAAAAATGCAATAGAAACAAAAACTTTTTTGTGTTTTTAATCCTCCATTAACGTGCATGCATGCAGTAACACTATTTCAAAATTTGAAATACAATGAAAAATGTTGTTTCGGAACGGATGCAACCCTTCGACAAAAAGATACATTGATTTGTGAAATGGTATGCCCGTTTGGATAGTTGCGACTATTCAAAAAAGACACACTCTTTGGAATGAATAGACATGATTTTTCAGAAGGGATACACTTTTTCATTAAACCATTGCCACCTTTCGAAAGGGGCACCTGATGGCTATATAAACCTGCTTTTATACACAGGTTTGGATACGAAATTTCTATAAACACTTCTTATCTTCAAAAATATTCCGTGTGATCATATAATCATTGAGTGAGTTCTAAGAGATTCCAATTGTTTAAGGAACCGCTACAGTTTGTTTGGTTGGCCAGTTTATCCTAGGTGAAAAAATCCAAAACCTCAGGTACTTAAGGGGAATTATTTCCTTAAGGACACTCCATGAATTGGGAGGACTTGGCATTTCTGTTTTATCTTATTTTTCTTAAAAATGCACTTCATAGAAAGATCACATTGATTTTGTGTTGAGGGTGTTGTTGTACATCATAGTGTTCTTGTTTTATACTTGAACTAGTGTTGAAGTTATTCCGTCGAATTATAAATTTTTTGTACCCAAAACCATTGCATAAATAACAATAACTAAAGAGGGATTATAAATGTTCATGCTCTCAATTTAAAATTCAAACTCAAAAATGCAAACATACTTATATACGAGTACAAATAAAATTTAGGGGAAGCCCTCAAGACCAAAACATTAAATCATTGAAAAGGATTCATAATGCTATTCTTTAAATTATTCTCAAAACCCTACATGAATATATGATTTCATAATTTCGAAACTTACTAAATCAATTTCAATATTCCCATGAAGTTTAAGAGAACCTCACGTACCCCAGATTACTTAGTTCAAAGGATAGAACCCAAATCTTGATTGGTTTTCTTGGAAATCTTGACTTAAAAGCTTGATTCTTGATCTTTGGGGGCTTAGAGTTTTTTTGAAGAGGAGAAGAGAATAATGATGCAAAAAATGCTCTTTCGGGGCTTAAATCTTGTGTTTTGCATGGCTTTTGGGAAAGGTAAATGACCCTACTGGCTGGAAAAATAAGGGAGCATGCTATGGAGTGTGCGTCGCATGCTCTAGAGCTCCAAAATGGAGTGTGCGCTGCATGCTTTATCGCGGCTCCCTCAGGGGTGGAATGTATCATGCGCTATGAGCTAATCACACGACCTTAATGTCTTTCTCACGAAAATGGCTATGAATTTTTACTTGGGTATCGTATTAACGTAAAATTGGTATTGTTGGAAAGCTGAATCAATTAAAAAGTTATATATGTTCAAAGTAGACCCTTATAAAATCAAATACAAAGATTTAGCCAAATCAAAGGTTCTTAGCTAAACTTCTCTCTAAGTGACTCCTATGAAAAAATTTTCACCTCAAAAGCACTTCAAACACGAGGATAAAGATCATAACACTTATTCTCACTTGGAAATAATTTTTATTAGAGCTTACACACGTAAGAACAACAGTTCGATTTCTAGTTCGAAAATATGGGGCGTTACATTATCTCCCCCTTGGGATCATTCATCCTCGAATGATGGGCAGGGACTTTTTGAAGCTCTAAAAGTGTATAATAAAGAACATAATCTCACATTGAACTTTTTCCACAATGAAATATGCAAAGGTATTAAAAGAGTTTCATGATAACCCCTAGTGAACATGTAAGCATGAAGCGCGAGGTAACAGGACTTTATATAGGGATGATCTTGCACATGAGTTCTATGAATCATAATTATCACAACATAAGGCATGAGCTAATTGGTGATAATAGATCTAATTTACATCGGTACTAATCATGAAATAAGGTTTTCATGGGACATAGGATTAGAAGCATTCTCTACCTTACAAGGTAAATGAATAGACTTAAACTTAGAGACACTACTCGGCTATGCCCCAACATTAAATAGCATACTTCACACTTTCCATCTGACATTTCTACCATCACACTTTCAAACACACTCTCATTGTAAATTTAGGGAGTACTAGCCACATAGTACGTTGGTTTGTGTTTTCATCAACCACAACATTCAAGCCTATCATTAATAAACCCATTTCATGGTTTTCCCCCACTAAGACCAGCAAATTTAATCATTCTTACAAAAAATTTTGCAACATATCTCCTTTCTAACTATTTTACATAACGAAAGTTCATATCTTTCTCCCTCCTTATCCTATGGCCTTAGCTCAAGAAATCACATAAAAAAAATTTCACCTTTAAGAGCATGAACTCTCCGACCTAAAACATCACCACACTTCCACAACAACCATAATACTAATATACGGAGGGTTATCGAGGGACCCGAGCATAAGAATCATGAATGAGAGAAACACTACTTAATCATAACTCATATTCATTGATCTACTCAAGGTGGGACATGAGGTGAAGATACGATAGAATAGACATGAAGTGATTCAGATATCAAGTGTCTGGATCATAAATAAAGAGTTGATTGGCATAAACATGACATAACGTGATTTCTTAGGACAGACTATAGTGAGAAACATAGGTGCACATATCTCATGATTTGTATAACATAAGGCCGAAATTCATACGGTCAATGATTGACACAAGGATTGCTAGTTGAGGCTATTGTTCCTCCTTTTATTTGCATAAACCTTAACTCTCTAGCTAATCCTATCATAAAAATGAATCAACAGTATATGAAAACATAGTTCCTTAGAACCAAGCATAATTTGGGACACGGATTTATGGATCATGAATAACATAACATAGAGCTTGGATACGTGGAATATTGGACCAGTGAGGAACATTATTGTTTCTAATTTGGAGGTCGGGACATGACATGAGTTACATAGAGAACTCGAACCATAGGCATAGGCATGACTTGAACACATGACGTAAGACATTAGTAGAATAATCTTCTAAATTGAAGTAGGAGGAGTATGTTTAAGTAAGAATTGGTTTATCATGACTCTTCCCCGCAACTTGCCACACCAAAAAAAATTTGGGAACTACCTTAATTGATCATCACCCCCTTAGATTAAAATCAAAATCCTATACTTGCATACATAATCTCACATCAAATCTATAGCCACAACCCTCAATACAAAAGGGATATCACCATCTACATAAACTCTAAACTCTCCCTGAGTAGCTATACTCTGAAGGCCTTGCTTTTCAGAAATGCTACTCTTAAGTTTTGTTATCCTCTACAACCATCACCCTACAACTCACACTCTAATGATCATACATATCCCCTCTTATCATATTAAAAGCCACTCCCTGCTACTTAACATTCTAACATTAGACCGTTAATCACATAACTTACATCATGATAGAAATTTTAAAAATATACCAAAGGTACATACTGCCTACCTGTATTTCCTCAATTCAGCTCTAAGGAACATCACACAACAACTAATTAGTCTTTCCCATACTACAAAATCCAAGAACATGAACTAGGTACATGTGACACTTATACCATAAATCTTACATAACACCATACTACTAGGGAGGGCTTACACCCTTATCCACTTAATGACTCAACCACGATTCATCACTCTTAACACTAATCTTTCATGACTATATATATCTATATATATCACAATTTTCTAATCTTTATTCCACAAGTTTCCAACCTAGGCTATTTCAAACATTACATCAAGCCAAAAACTTTATTCCCATAACATGCAATATCAATCTCTAGCTACTATTCTCACCACTACACCCCACATCTAAAATTCAAGCCTATTGCCTAACAACGCCAATAAGATGGAGTATTCCATATACTATACTAATCTATCGAATAGAAATATCAACCTAAGTCTCATATTTCATTTAACTATGGCCCATAAGTTCATCTTCTCCATGATATTACTACTACACCTCAAATCTACTACATACCCCCTCTCATGAAGTACTAATTTACAACTAAGGAAAAACCAAGGGGCTAAAGTCACATAATAGGGATAGTCGATCTTAATCTTAGATTATAACCCATAACGATCCTATCAACATATTCCACTTTCTCACATCATAGTTATTTACCTATGCATATATCACAACTACCTCTAAAATTCCATACACAACAATGAGTCTTTACTTATAACTTATTGGCCAATCTAACTGTCTTTATTCACAGCCTATAAGGGTTTTCTATAACCATTATAACTATCCATTCTGAGATTCTTGCCTATTTTGAAGAAATAATAATCTTAGCTAGCCACTTCATTTACAGACTACCATACAGTGTACAATTATTTCTACCAGATCAATCTATCATTGTAAAATGGAAATCCACTCTCCTCAATCCACGATTATTCAACTAAAACTATTTATTTACACAAATTTTACCTTCACTTTGACTTCTATGCCTATGACTTCACATCACCAACTTCTTGGCAATTTCACTACCAATAGGTCATGACACTTTAAGATATACTACTACTCGGGTGGAAATATAGTTCCAACATTCTGCTACACATCATTATCCTTAAGCATGACATCTGCAATAAAAATTTTGAAAGGGGACTGAATATATTTCGTACCTTAGGCAAAAAATCACGATTTCATCAGGATAAAGGTATACACTCGGATCAATATACCTTGAAGCACTAATAGACTCCTCTCAAGTCGTTGTGCTATATCATAACTTTATGGAGAACTTAATCAGAGAAAACCACATCGCTGGTGAAGCTAGACTCTTAGACTTGTATCGTCTCGACAATGAGGCATAGCCCATAAAATTAGAACAAGGAAGGAATTTGGATAACTTTCTTATGGAAGATATTATAGCATGAACTAGAGTATTAAAGAATAAGAAACAACTCCTAAATGCCCAGTAGCCTCCTGATTATAAGTGTGGTGCATAACACACCCATAAGAAAAACTATACTAGACACGACTTTACAGACACCCTGGGACAATGAACCATTCTCTGATACCAAGTTTGTCATGACTCAAATTGAAGCCCTGACCATGGTGGATATCTGAAACCATGAAGGCCCCAGCTCCCCTCTCTATCTGGAAATCATGCACAATGTTCATACAATATAAAAAATACAAAAAATTATACTACGGAAACATGGTCAATCTCATAAGTAAACCGAACAATTTGAAAAGAAGTTCTTAACATTCAAAACACATGACACCTGTCTAGGAAATCTCTAATAGCAAGAATCAATATACGTCTAAAAACTGGGACAAGGCCCCCAGCCGGACCATGAAACAAACAAAATTGTAATGTCTAATAACCAAGACCTTCCGAAATAAGGGAGGCTCACTAATTGCAAACTTAGAAAAAACAATCTACAACTTAGTGGGACCTAGACACTGTGCCTCAGATCCTGAAATATAGGGGGTCAATACAGATGTACTGGTACGCTGAGCAATCCAAGATAACATATTTTTATATAGCATAAGTGAGACTAATTTATGAAACATTTTACATATGATATATAAAAACACATGGGCATACTGAAAAGACTTTGAAACGTTCCTTTGAAATCGAGACTCTCTCTGTATCTTATGAGATAGATGGTACACCCTACGTTTCTACAATCCCGCAGGCTATATGGAATCCGCCCATGACTCGGCGGAAAAGCCCCCAATCCAAGTTTTCCGCAAGGATTGGATTCCTAATCACTATTCTAGTATGCCAGTGTCTTAAGGAAAAATATACATTGATATTAGCCAATCATATCACCTGAATCGGTAAAACTCGATTTCCAGCGATGAGCCCTTACACTCAAATGCCTTCTTCAAGTAACCATCTACCTCTCTATAGGACCAATTATAGTTCTTTAAACATCATGCTTCATAAACAAAATCATTAAATATTTAAAATATTAAGGGCATATCATCACAGGGTATCATCATACCAAGACTTACAAGTCATTTGTATCATATCAATTCCACAGTCCTTCACATTCAAATCATGTTATTTGGACCACCTAAATCAATTAAACAGTGCAAGAGAATTTGCAATTCAAAATACATGACAACTTATGCAAAGATTCTCATATTTCAATTCTTAAACATATAGTGGCCAGTCACTTTACATCAAACCATGCACTTCTTTAAATCATCAATATTCATTTATATAAATAAGAAAACACCCTCTCTTCAGTTCATAATCCATATCAATTCCATGAATAATAGTAAAGACATTTGTGTTATGATTCTATATATGCAAGTGAATAATTCATAACATATGAAAACAAGGGGCTTTATAACAAGAGAGGGATTATAAATGTTCATGCTCTCAATTCAATATTCAAACTCAAAAATACATGCATACTTATAAACTAGTGCAAATCAAATTTAGGGGAAGGCCTTAAGACAAAAATATTATATCATTGAAAAGGATTCATAATGCATATTCTTTAAATTATTCTCAAAACCCTTCTTGAATATATAATTTCGTAATTTTGAAACTTACTAAAACAATTTTAATATGCCCACGAAGTTTAGGACAGCCCCACATACGTCAGATTACTTAGTTTAAGGGATAGAACCCGAATCATGATTGGTTTTCTTGAAAATCTGGACTTAAGAGCTTGATTCTTGATCTTTAGGGGTTTAGGGTTTTCTTGAAGAGGAGAAGACAATAATGATGAAAAAAATTCTCTTTGGGGGCTTAAATCTTGTGTTTTGGATGGTTTTTAGGTGAGGTAAATGACCCTATTGCCCTTTAATATGAGGAACTAGAAGCTAGAAAATAAGGGAGAGCACTATGTAGCATGTGTCGCATGCTCTGGAGCACCAAAATGGAGAATGTTCTGCATGCTCTATCACAGCTCCCTCAAGGGTAGAATGTTCTGCATGCTCTATCACAGCTCCCTCAAGGGTAGAATGGAGCATGCGTCACAGGCTAATCACACGACCTCATTGACTCTCCACAAAAATGGTTATAACTTTTTGCTCAGGTATCGGATTAAGACAAAATTAATATCGTTGGAAAGTTGACTCAATTATCTACAATTTGGTGGGTGATGAGCTACATAATTCTAAGTCTATCAAAGTTACACAAGTTGAAAGTAAACCCTTGTAAAATCAAATACAAAGATTTAGCCGAATCAAAGGTTCTTAGCGCAACTTCGCTATAAGTGACTCCCATGAAGATTTTTTTTACCTCGAAAGCACTTCAAACATGAGGATAAAGATCATAACACTTATTATCACTTGGAAATAATTTCTATTAGACTCTAAATATTATTGAATTCAAAGGCGTAAACTTTATGAACTTTGATGAGATCAATCATGTTTGTCTCCTTGATTTGAAGTGATATGAATTTGTACAATGTATCTCCTACTATATATACAAGTGGGCCACATATAGATTTTGGATCCAAATTTAAGCTAATAAAGTGAGCTAACCCCAATATAATGTTAGAATACCTTCGGTCCTAGACTACTTATTTTTCGTAGCTGTTATTTTCTATTTGTTTTCTATTTCATTCATTTATATTGTATTGGGGTTATGCCAACATTATAGAGGAACAAAGAAATATTGTTTGCTTATGTAGATTAAAATGAAAAATCTATCTTTGTACAGCGTATCTCCTACTAGTTATCCAAATAGGCCACATATACATTTCTGACTCAAAGCTAAGCAACAGAAGAGGGCCAAGCCCAATATAATGTATATGAATGAAATAGAAAATAAATAGAAACTAACTATATAAAATAACTAGTCTAGGACCGGAGTTAATATACCAGAAGTTACCCTTAAATTTACACATATATAATAAATGAGCAAGTAATTAACATATATGATAAAATAGCGTACAAATTCTAATGCACTTATTCATTAGTATTGAAGGGAGAAGAATGACGAGGTCTATATCCACAGTGAGGATTTTCCAATTAGTTCAATCTAAGATCAAATAAGAGATGCCTTACTAAGTAATAACCCTGGCTAAGAGAGGACATTTCTATTAAGGTATAGAGAAAGCTCCAAGCAACTACCATTCATCAACCTTATTCTGGCACATCAAGGACCTAAAATAACTAATTGCTTACTGATCCTTCAACCCTTGGGATAAAATATAATTAATGTGCTTATAGGGAGGTGGATCTAGGACAATTTTTGTTAGATTAACTCGGGTCCTAGACTAGTTATTTTCTATAGTTAGTTTCTATTTGTCTTCTATTTCATTCATTTATATTGTATTGGGTTTGTCCCACTTCGGTTGCTTAGCTTTGGGTCCAAAATGTATATGTGACGCACTTGTATAAATAGTAGGAGATATGTTGTACAAGGACTGATTTTTCATTTTAATATACATAAACAAATAATATTTCTCTGTTCCTCTGTAATGTTGGCGTAACCCCAATACAATATAAATGAATGAAATAGAAAACAAATAGAAACTAATAGCTATGGAAAATAACTAGTCTGTAACCGAAGGTATTCTAATAGTGTATTGGGGTTGGCCCGCTTCAGTAGCTTAGCTTTGGGTCCAAAATGTATATGTGGCCCACTTGTATAAATAGTTAGAGATACATTGTGCAAAATTGGGTATTTTACTTAGATCTAGACATAGACGGCACAATGTCTCCCCTCGGCAAACTTTATCTGGTCAAGTTCACTAATATCTCAAGTTTTGCTCTTGATTTTGAGTTCATACGATTCCTTCTCTTTAGCTCGCCATCACTCACGAAAATGAGCATCATGGATCACCCTCAATATGAACCTGAAAAGGCATTGGAAATTACTAGGAAGCTGCTCCAGTTTCGGTTACCATTAGTAAGCATAGATTGTATGCGCGACAAGTAAAACATAACTGTTGTAATATGAGGAGATGTTATTTCAAACATTTTGCTCAAATTTAAGGTTGGTTACGGAGAAAAACTGATTGCAAAAAGCTACCAATTCTTATGGACAAACTTAGTGGTACTACTTTAGTAGGCGTTTGGCCATGTTTCATTTTGAAAATAGAACAAAGTAATTTTCGTTTTCAAAATGAAAATAGATATTTGGAATTTGGTTGTGTTTTGCATTGAATAAAATTAGAATTGTTTTTTGATTTTTTGTGAGTAATTTGAAGCGACAAAGTGAAAACAAACTTTTTGTTGTTTCTGAAATTTTTAAAAATTCTTGAAAAATATGAATAAAGTGAAAGCCGATTTCTGAAATTTCACTTTTTTAGGGTAAAAGAATGTATTTTTTGTCTTTTGCTGTATAATCCTCCTTGTTTTGTCATTACACTATTCTTGGCTGGTTGTCGTTACACTATTAGCCCTTAATTTTTTGATTTGGAAGCTACAAATATGTATTCGTTTGGTATTCGCCACATGGAATGGGATAAGTAAGGATAATACTACAAATTAAAGAACAAAAAAGTGAGTTTTTTGTTTTGTTTCAACAAATTTCATGATACTAAAACCTGTAATGTTTGATAAATGCAGTTTAGCAGAATTAAAAGAAGTTAATCACTTTCCTTTAACACTATCTTTATCATTACGTAACTCCATATAGTACTACTAATTTGAACTTTCATAATTTAATTAAAAACGTTAATGTAGTTTAGTAAGTCTGTCTTGAATCTATCTGTAGATTTAGTCGAGGTGCGCGGAAGTTAGCCGTCACACCACAGTTATCCAAAAAAAAACCCTAATACATACTTTGTTGAGAGGGTGTCAAGTCAACATGAACCAAGTAAAATGAAGTTGAGGTAGTGTATTGATTCAAGTAAAATGGGGTCCGACACAATAAATTGAAGATTCATATTTTGTTTAGAAAATTGTATTATCTCTTAGATTGAAATAATATATCTACGACAATCCAACTGGAAAGGGAAGTCCTTCAAGGACCTTGTGCGGCAATCACGTAGACAATTCAAAATTGGATGAATTTTACAGAAATTTGTATTTGCGATTCGAAATTCTAATTATAAAATTGTTTGTTTAATTTTGGATTTGCTTTAGGAATTAAACTCCTACCTCAAATAGATATCACCTTAATTAAATAAGAAAAAAATTAATTGGTAGTTATATAAAGGGTAATGGAATAGTTTCATAGCAAATTTAATATGGGAAAAATTATTTTGTTAAAAGTGTGTATCCTACGTGACCAATTCTTGTCCTACATGGCATCCTACGTGTATTATGCCACATAGAATGTGTGTGTCTACTTGTTCAACTTTATACAAGTTTAAGTGTCTACTTGTGCACACCCAAAGTTGGAGGTCATAGATATAATTTGAGGGCAAGTTAAAGGGCCTAGTATTGTTTTATCCAAATTTTTTGCAATCTCAATTAGTGATGGAGTTGATAGTGCAAAGATCGATCTTGGTGTGGATCGCAAGTTCATAGATGGAATGTGTTTATGGGTTTGAGTCCTTTTGCATTTTGTTCCTAGCTCTTGTCTACAGCAGGTGAAATACCAACAAGTCTAAATACTCTCATCTGCAGCAGCAAGGTGAATGTTGTCTTGTATGTTCTTTTCTTGATTGGAAATACAGGTTCATAATCATTTGACTCCTCCCTTAATTCTCTTTCTTTAATTTTTTTTCATCCTCACAAAGTTTAGAGTAGTGAGTTGTTGATCATCTTTCTTAGGTGGATCATGTAGATGATGATATTCCTGACCCAGCAATACAATGTCTTAATTTGGAAGTTTTCTCAGATACTGACATTTAATCACCTAAGAAAAGTTAAGTGCTTCTATTGGCCAAGTCTCCCGTGCTAGAGATAATGCTAATCGAGTCCTTTTTAAAATGAGATGGCAAAACAATCAAATTCCATGTTGTACCAAACTCGTTTCGGCGTGCATCACCTCAAGTAGAAGTTGTTTTTAATTATTATGACTAATTTGTTTTGTTATGAATTAGTTCTTACAATGCTAAGGGGGTTTGCATGTAGTGCATGTTCTGGACTTGTCTATTACTGAAATGAAACTTATGGAATGAATTGATAAGTGTGGTTGTTTCTTTCAATGTTATGTCATGGGTAACTCTGCTTGTGTGTTAATACGTCAATTTGGTACGGTATTGTAGCAACTTGTGGGACTTAGTCTACAGCTCTTGCACACAATCGTACTAGTATTGGAGCTCAAAATGTTTCTTCATACGCAATGTTCTCTTTCTACTGGGTAGTGTATAATGAAGTTAAGTCTGTATAAATGCAATAGAACATCCCGTGTTGTGTTATTTAAACACGGTTCTATTGTTATGCAAAACTATGATTTATTGAAAAATTCGAGTATGGAAAAGCTGAAGAAATTGTCAACAGATATAGATCAAAATGCATTTTAAAGGAATCTAATTGTAAGTCTTTTCTCTTATTTAATTTTCATGACCCGAATTGGGGCCTGGCCGTGACGGGAACCCCAAGCCTACCAAGGCATGAGACGACTCCTTAGCCTTTCATCAGAAGCATAGTAAAATAAGAACATGCCGAAACTAACCCATAATGTAGAGAGTTTGATAAACCACAAAGTAAAGTTTGAGCGTCAAAACCAAATCCAGAAAACAACAACCTAATACTGTCTACAAAACCTCTATCTTTACACATCCACTAAGTCGGGACATGACCCCGACTATGCCAAAAGAAACCAAAAGAATAGACATGGTAAAATGACAGAAAAGTAACAAGACATTCTGGATGATGGAGGGCTCACCACTTCTCACCAGTTATACAGAAGAATAACTAACCACCTAACGTTGTACAGGGTAACAGGAGAAGGCCTCCAAACCTACATCATGAAATGATGTAGCATCCGGGGACTGTCAATATGGCGAGAACTGACATGCAACCCAAGGAAAGGGATAAAATATATATGTACCAAAATCAGTCATAAAACACATGATCATACTCCATAATAATAATAAAATAAGGAACGGGGGACACGGAACATAATATATAACCATTTAAAATTTAATCTTCAAATATGTAGCTTGCACCAACCTTTAGTCACCCACAGGCTATATGGGTCCACTTACTACAACCGTAGGAGCCTAAATCCATGTTGATCATATAAACTAAGGATTAAGATAAGTTCACCAATAGACAATAGCCTCCCAAAAGAATAACTTGGTACAACTGTGTGAAACAAGCACACAGTGGTCTTAGGACCCCAACGTCGGCAAACGTGGTTTCCAGTGTTTCCCCCCCCCCCCCCCCCGGCCACACCTTCTAAGTGAAGTTACATGATTCATTTTAAGCCCAATTAAAATATTTTCATATACCATCAACCATGGAGTCATTCATTAAGGCATTTCCATATTGGTATTGTTATACCAAGACTTGCAAGTCGTCCATATAATGCCATACCATTTTTGTTTAACCATTTAACTCCAGTACAAATTTGAAAGTTTGTAGACCTTTCCCCAAAGGCAATTCAAGAGTCATGCAATCCATTTTTTCATTAATGCCATATAATGATTCAAAGGACGAGTTAAACACTAGAAAATCCTCATTAAAAAACCAAATTTATGAAATGGGTCGAGGTTCATATATTTATCACTAAAAATCCATAAACCTTATGATACCATATTACCAATTCCACCCTTATCATAACACATAATTTCAGTTTACAATCCATTATTTTCTTTCCATAGAAAACTCTTAGAAACAAGAGAAACCAATAAGATTAATTTACAACCAAAATCCGTCAATCCTAAACTGTTGAAACATAAGAATATCAAGTTAATATCACAATTTAAGGATAATTAAAATAAGGGAGTATCCAACATGTCTTTTTGATGAAAGAAATTTGAGAAGAACTTCAATTTAAAGCCTTGGATGTTGAACTTTGGGAAGAAACCCTAGTTTTGTTTCTCTTGAGAGTGTATAGGAGAAAGAATGATGAAAATTGATAATTGATGAGTAAATAATGCTTATAGAGTGATTTAAGTCGTAGGGTAGGGTTTGAGGTGATAAAAAGACCAAATACCCCTAAAGAAACTAAAAGAGTTTGCAAAAATTTCTTAGTTGACGACTTCACTTGATAGCCCATCAACTTGTTGATGGATCATCAACTAGTTGATGGCTCATTAATCAGTTGACGACTCGTCAACTCCCGCGTCAGTCTCTAGCCACTTTTGATCTTTACTTGTTAAGGTTGATGACGAGAGTTGACGCCAACTCAGGTTATCAACCCCTGATCAATTTTGAGCTTTTACTGCCTTAGGTTGATGAATTCAGTTGACTACCCATCATCTAGCTAGTTGACGGCTCATCAATCCTCATCGTCAACCTCTAGCAGAAAGATACGCTTAGGTAAAATTAGCATAACTTTCTACTCTGATATTGAATTAAGGTGAAATCAGATGCGTCAGAAAGAAGACTTGAAGGTATTTAATTTGATATATAGTAATTCATCTGACATGTTATATTTTAGGAGTAATGGTCATTGGAAGTTGACACAATTATGAATGTCCACTAAAACTCAATCGGTAGAAAAATTCTCAACTCAACTTTGAGTTAGGAGATTTTTATGACCTCAATTAATATACTTATATTTATATAGAAATCATTGGGTTCGGGTTTATGCATACAACAATGACGGTTCGAATTTTAACCCAAAAATGTGGGGTATTCATTAATTCTGTTTCTTTTCTTTAGTTTGAAATAATAATGTAACTTTGTCCACCAAGAACCTAGTGTTCTCATCTAAGCCAACTTTATATTTTTTTATAGACCTTTTCTATGGAACCCTACATGACTTACCTGAAGTTAAAAATTTCTCTAAAGTAATAACTTTCATGAATTTTTTTCTTTTTGTCTTTGTTTTGTTGACTTTTGAGTTTTGAGTTTGATGAGAATATCTTGACACTAAATTATAGTTTAAATTTTTTATGTTTAAGTTGTTGTATAAAACACTAGGTGATTTCATTACATCTATCTAGGTTTTGGTGGTCAAATTTACCTGATATGTGTGCCGATGATAGGTAACACGTGGTTAAATAGTAGAGGTACTTGTCACCGTCATAGAAACAAAGATATCATGCTACTCTACTTTTGAATTAATTGATGTTAACATCTTAAGTGTGGAAGGGGTTTCACAAGGATTTGCTATCAAGCATACAAAAGTTCGCATGTATGATTTTGCTTTATATTTTTCTTTTGTAACCTTTTTCCAAAGGGAAGAAGTAAGCTGATTACACTGGTTTATTTTTTATTCTCTTTTTTAGGAATATATGCTTCCAAAACATATCTAAAGAAATCAACCGACACAAGCCAAGAAGAAATTGTTCGTGAAGATATAATCAGCGACTTGCCAAGAAATGTGATAGACTGCATTCAAGAAAAACGGTCTATACATGAAGCTACAAGAATGAGTGTCCTATCAAAACAGTGGAGATTTTACCACTTAACCTTTTCACAATTAGTTTTTGATCACCAGTTTTGCAATGAATTTCGAGACTATGCTATCAAGAAGAGAAGTCGTATTCATGAGCTCAAGCATCAATTTGACGAAATTATCACCAAGTCTCTTCTGCTCATCCTGGCCGATTAGAGAAATTTAAAGTACGGATTCCTAATTTCTGTTCAATGATAGTTCCTGATGTAAACAAATAGAGTCTACGCATATCTCAGAAAATCATCAAGAAATTAACCTTAGAATACAAGAAAGAAACTGTGCATCACAAGTTACCTTCATATTTATTTTCTTGTCTGGATTTGACATTCTTAAGACTCTGTAATTTTGAATTAGCACCTTTTCTGGAGTTTAAAGGCTTCTTATGTCTTCAAAAATTAATGATTTTCGGTGTTCACCTTGCAAACAATTGCTTTGAAAGTATTATCTCCAGTTGCCCTGTCCTTCAAATTCTAATTTGCGTGAGTGTTCTGGTGTTCGTCATTTTAATTTTAGTGATTCAAAACTCAAGAGGTTTTCCATCAGGGCTGATGGTAAGTTCAAATCAATCTCCTTAGAAAATGAACCTAACTTGACTGAAGTTTTTGTTTCACTGGAGAGATTTGTATTTGATCATAAAGGCCATCCTATCTTTGATCTAGTTAAGGCAATCCTATCTGATTTGGTAAAAATACTTCATCAAAATGGCGTGTTTCTATTAAAATTACTTATACACGTCATCTCTAGTTTCCTATTGCTAAAATTCACTTTATCTTTACCATTACAACTGACATTATTGTAACACCCCACATTTTTTACTAGAGTTTGAACCGTCTTTCCTATGTATATAGGCCCAAACCCAATGGTTACTACCTAGAAATAAGTGTGAATAATGATTCTTTAGGGTGGGAATATCTTCTAAGATAGATTCAAGTCTTAAATATCACCTAGCTAAGAGTTAATTGGGAACTTTACTATCCATTGAATTCCAGTATACGATTTTGCTTTGATCAACTTCTAGTGACCATTACTCCTAGAATATAAGGTGTCATGTGGCTCATTATATATCAAATTATAGCTCTTTTGTCCTCTTTCTAACCGTTTGTTAATCTGAGTTCGGAGTCAAAAGTTATGAGTGTTGTAGTAAGACACTGTCCGGGGTCTACGTTTGGGTCGCGAGGAAAAGTTCCACCTCGGCTTTGGCCTTGTGCTACAAATCTTGAGGTTTGCTTTGGCATGGCACTGCAAAACCTTAGGTTTGCTATGGCCTTGCGCGCAGGGCCATTCCCAAGCATCAAAAAGTGGTCCGTTGTTTTATTTTAAGGGCATTGAGGTCTTTTCACACCCTATAACCTTATGTCATGAGCCAATTTGTCAAATCATGATGGCGCCTACCATAATCCTCCAGTAGGCAAGCCAACTCGTAGTTCAGAATGTCTAGTAACAGAATACTCATATAACGCCCTGAAATCTCCTCCCAGAACGTCACACGGTGCTTAAGGCTACAAGTAGCCCCAAGATAACCCTTTGAGCCTATTACTACATATACTAACTCAATTCGAGATGAGATAAACAAAACACTGGTACTATCATATCAAATGATAGGAAATACGAAGAAAATACTTGGTCTGAACAACCATAAAACTAGAAATCTCAACATATTAATAAACTGATAACTAGTCTGACAAAGCCTCTACTACTCTAGTCTACTAGAGAGCTATTGGGATAGGTCCCCAACTGACTCAAACTAAATTGAAAGTAATAATATGTCTACTAAAACAGTGAAATGTCTGAAGATAGGTCCTTGAACCATGAGGACTCACCACTGTGGAGATGTAGACAATGGTACTCAGAAATTATTGATGAGGGTCGGACTGAGCACCTGAACCTACATTATAAGACAATGTAGCACATAGACGTATATGTGGATCAACACTTGGGAATGTACTAAGTATATGGGGGTGTATGCATGTACATAAAACAATATCCATGCTCTTTAATCAAATCATGCATACAAATATGAATGACTCGCATAGCTTGAATAAGTCTAATATAATAAGCTCATAAATCATGTAGAATGAAGCATGTAACATAAATCTCATGAGTCATTATACTTTAGCTTTAAAATCTGAGCTCTTCTCTTATTCTCATTAGTGAAAACTAAAGAAAGCTTTAAAGAATACTTTCAAACTCATGCATATATCTCATGGAGAGTAAAACTTCTTTAATGCTCAAGAACTTAGAACTCTTTTAAAATCAAGACAATTGGAACTCGGAATTCTATAACTCTTACAAGTAGAGAAAACCACTTTCTTCTTGGGAAAATTTTACTTCAAGAAACTATTTTGAAAATCTTACTATTAGGGAAAATCACTTATCTCAAAGTTTTAGGGAAAATATTCTATCTCAAGGGAAAATACTTTATGAAGGTTCTCTTAACCGACACAAACCATGCGAGCTACATAGAGTCCAACATCTTGCCCTCCTAAGTAAGAAACCTCACGTTGGGGAGAGGTGTCATACTCTTGCCAGGGAGTATAACCTCAACTCAGTGATCACTTATCTCGGCCTCAAGCCCATAAATCTCAATCCTACGGTGGCACGTAGTTCTGGGGTATGAAACCAGAGTAACTTACCCAGCTCGGTGCTAAATACTACTCCCTTTAATTAGCTACGCTCATCTCAGGGAAATCCACTTTAAAATAATCTCATGGTTCATAAGAACCCAACTATAAAATCTTTAATCTCATGTAGTAAAGTGGATTTCAAAGCAACTATGACCGTTACGGTCAAAACTTTCTCAATAATCTCAAAGTACTCAAATCATGGGTGCTTATAGCACAAAATTTCATAAAACCAGAAATCTCAAGTAGGGTTTAATGACCCATAATCAAATCTCAAGTTAAAACTCATCAAAATGCATACTAGATGTCATAAGGATACACAAATCATATAGAAATCTAGAATGTTCAGTAATTTGTCTTAAAATCTCAACATACTCATGTACTTCAATTTCTAGAACATTGGCAAATCTCAAAATCTCTTGCATAGTAATATTGGGTATGAACCCACACTTCAAATTCATAGGAGAACTCATAAAGTCATATATCTTTGTAATTTAAAACAAGTTTTGGGCATAAGGACGGAAGAATTGTCCTTGTTCAAACCTCACATACTTTAGATTGTGAAACTAGAGGAACAAGCTTGCTTGAAACTCTTCTTTTTACTCCTTAAGAGAGGGTTCTTGAAGCCTTGGACTTGGAGAACTCGAATCTCAACTCAATTTGTAGAATCTATGATGAGTTTTTGAATTTCTTGGAGAAGGGTTTTGGGTTTATTCTTGAGGAAGAAACCCTAGCCTTTGGATGTTTTAGGAGATAATGAAGTCATATGCTTCGTTTTGAACATATCTAAGTGTTAAAGGGGGAAAAAGGCCAAAAAGTCCTTTTAAAATGACTTAAAAATAATGAACGGGATTTGCAACGGCCGGAGTGACGGTCCGTCGCAAGTCTGACGGTCCATCGAAACCTCTATCGCATGTTGGTTAGAAAAAGGCCACACTGCCTTAGTTGCGATAGTCCGTCACTAGCTTGATGTTTCGTCGTCTTGGACATCATACTTGGGCCAGAAGAGGGAGTCACTGCCTTGGTTGTGACGGTCCTAGCGACGGTCCGTCATCTTGGCCGTCGCACTTGGGCCAAAAGAGGGAGTCACTGCCTTGGTTGCGACGGTCCAAGTGACGGTCCGTCGCAAACTTGATGGTCCGTCAACCTGTCTGTCGCACCTGGGCGGTTCCGACAACTCTTAGTAAAACGGCCATAACTTCTCACCCAATACCGGGTTTAGACGAAATTGGTATCATTGGAAAGCTAATTCAATTCTCTACATGAAAAAAGTCGATATTAGGTAAATTCTACACGGTTTAAAATATTTCTCACTTAGGAAGCCATCCCCTACTCTTCTTAAAGATGAAACTCGACTTAAAGAAAATCTGGGGTATTACAACTCAACAATATAAGTAAAAGAATGTGAAATAAATGACTTAAAGATCAATACGTAACAGAATCCCAAAATCTGGAGGTATAGTACTAGATCTTCTAAATATAATAAGAGTACAAAAGTGATCTATCAAGAGAATTACACTAATACAACTTATCTCAACATTCAATATAGAGAATAGTTTAATACAAAGAGAGAGATGAGTAATACTCCGAACGTCAGGAGTTCACTCTAAGTCTCTGTACCATGGCTGCTATGCACAATGCACAATCAATGGCGATAACCCGTAGTATGATCTGCAGGCTGCAGAAGTGTAGTATGACTACCAAACGAATGGTACTCATTAGGCAATTGTCAACTAAGATCCAAAGACAAAAAAAATATATACAATATATAAACCGAATTGAAACTACACCTAAGAGTCCAGAGCTTATATAACAAGTCACTGAGAATAATTAGGGACAACTATCTTGTTCACTTCCAAGAGTCTAACGTAACAAGACTAAGGAAGTATCAAGGTGAACTATCCTTTTCCAGCCATATTTGTCAGACATCAATATTATAACATATATCCCCGAACAATATACTAATGAAGAGTAAAAGAAAGATATATAGCAATACACAAGGTCAAGAAACGAATATACGATATGAATAAGCGAAGGAAGGGATATACTATAGTGCCACTATTTTATATATATATATATACGTACACGTAAACATGAGGTCATCTCAATAAGTAGTCTAGATCATCTTATCCTCATTCTAAGACCTTATTATGATACTATCAAGATTCAATACTATCATACTCAGGGCTTCTAATCCATTTGGATAAACCTGATATAATTATGTACAATAATACCATCATAAGATAGAAGAGGCAAAGACATACCTTAATTCTCGATACTGAATCAATGACCAATCTGTCACAAGTTAGCCATAATAATGATCATAACAATGATAATAGCAATATCAATAAAAGCTTAAATAATTGGCTACTCCGGACAATCAAATACTTAGCCGAGCCTATGCATACCCCCACCGCCCCAGACTCGAAAGGTTCAATCAACACACCATAACACAAGGCATATTCTTCACTCATATCCATGCAACCATCCTATACCAGCTGATAGACATAGGTGCATGTTGGTGATAGGCCATGTGCATGAAGAAATGAATTCAAGGTACACAATCAATATCACAACTCATGATAACTTTCATCATCATGACCATCATTATCATAATCAACCTCCAACCTTTTCAAGTATCAACATATAATCACAATAGCATCCTTTGGCCATGCTGGGTATCAATATCATCATAATAGCATTCTCCGGCCTTATCGGATATCAATATAATCACAATAGTATCCTCTGGCCTTGCCGAGTATCAATATCTTTACAATAGTATCCTCCGGCCTTGTCGGGTATCAATATCATCACAATAGTATCCTCCGTCTTTGTCGGGTATTAATATCATCACAATAACCATTACGAAATAGCATATACTAATATACTCATGAAAACAATCATATCACTATAAAGTATCTATCTAAACATTACTTTCTAACTACTCGTTATTAGATAATCAACGCTCTTTGTAATGAAATCACTAGTTCGCTCGTCATCACATGACCTATGGTTATTTGTCTAAACATTATCCTTATTGAGGGGATAACAACTAACCATTATTTATTAAATAGCCAACATCTAACATCTAGTCAATGTTTATCACTAGATCATAATTTCCATTTATCCATTATTCCAAATTATGAACTAATCATCATATATCCATTAACCATTATTAGATAACTCATAACCACTTATCACCTAACCATTTTTTATTAAATAACATCATTCATTAACTAACCATTATTAACCAACTAATACCCGTTTAGTTATTCATTAATCAACCATTTAGAAACTATTCTATGTTATTAACTACACACCTCTTTATTATTAACATCACTTATTATCTAGCCTCATTAATACACAACCCCTCATTTGACAACTAATCGACATTATAAACTTAGTCATCAGTATCACTAATCTTCACCTATGCTAAACCAGACATCATCACGAGCCATGCATCAACCATCGATAGCTACCATATTCAACTAAGCAAGACTCATTAACTAATACATTTGATTTCTAGCCACAAAGTGCTATTGTCTCCTAAAAGACAATTAACTACCACCGAGCTTAACCCTTAATTAAGCAGAACAATCATAAGATTATACTTTATCTAGAATCACATAAGTTGCTGATATAATAATCATGAATGTACCAAATCTATGCATGCCATCACCAATATTCAATCTATAAAGACGTAAGCAATATACCACATCTTCCTTTATCGTATACCGAAGAGATATACACAAACAGATATATGCATACTCATCAATTGTAATTGTATCCTTTATAATAATAAACACTTCTCGAATATACAATCATCAGCATAACACGACCCTTGGCCCAATAATATATCCAGAATAATCACAAGATCATAATCACAGCCTTAGGCCCATATTCATATCCAGAACTCATATCAATAATCATATTTATAAGTCGTATCATATCTATAATCACCACAAATATAGGAGGCATAATATCAATAAGCATATCACCTCTATTAGACATCTTATATCTATAGGTTATATATCATGACCAAGAGAAAACTCATCTCTATAGGCCCAATAATCATAACTAAGAGGAAAAATGTATCTCTATGGGCCAAATATCATAACTAAGAGAAAAATGCATCTCTATAGACCAAATATCATAATTAAGAGGAAAATGCATCTCTATTGGCCTAATATCATAACTAGAGGAAAATGCATCTCTATGGGCCAAATATCATAATTAAGAGAAAAATGCATCTCTATTGGCCTAATATCATAACTAGAGGAAAATGCATCTCTATGGGCCAAATATCATAATTAAGAGAAAAATGCATCTCTATGAGCCAAATATCATAACTAAGAGAAAAATGCATCTCTATGGGACAAATATCATAATTAAGAGAAAAATGTATCTCTACAAGCCAAATATCATAACTAAGAGCAAAATGCATCTCTATGGTCCAAATATTATAATTAAAAGGAAAATGCATCTCTATGGTCCATTAATCATAATCCTGCAAAAATCATCACAATTTATCAATTCACCAAGTAAATCTCATAAATAAGGCTTATTAGTCTCAACTAGGCTAACTATTCACAACTAAGCCCACAAGGGCTAACACAAGTCTTGGCCTAAGTGGGTCGAATGATCGCACGTCTAATTCTCAATCTCCATATTTAGGAAAACTACGCCGAAAAAGAAGCTAAGGTATCTAGTTCGACTTCTATATGTCAAGTTAGCCATAACCAATCCTAAAATAGGAAATTAGTCGAGAAATATGGGAAATTTTGTCAACTACGCCCCAATATACAGTTTTAAGATCACTAGACTAGCCCAACTAAGGTCAATCACACTAACCATAATTCTAACACTTGAACCACATCCCAAACCTAGAGTCATAACATTTCCATACTACAAACTAATCACATCTAGGGACAAGGAAATATGATTTTAAAAGGGCCATAAACGTACTACCTTATGGGTCTAAAATCCTCATCAAATTCACCAAGCATTAATAATCAATACTAGGTTATTTATTCATAATCAAGCCTAACATTCATATTTACATGCCATACATAACACATCATCTTTGAAAAAGAGTAGGTAGAAACTTACATCAAGGCCGAACCACAAAACCTCACATTATGCAACCCATGCTCGTCTTCACTTCACAATCTCCAAAATGCAATCATGCTATCAAAAACATAATCTACTCATCAATATGAGTGTAACAATACTCATAAAGCACTATTGTGCTTCGGGTTCAAAAATGACACCAAAAACCCCAAGTTGGTCCCACATACAGAAATTGCATTTCCGAGGTTAACCCAATGCTCATACACCACCAAAGAACCATAACCCTCAATTAATGGGTGCAAACAAATCAAATCTAGGGTTAAATCAATCCCTAAACTAAATTAGAGTTTTGGATCAAGAACTAAGAAATTCACCAATTAAGTGATGAAATCTTACCTTAATCCTGATGATAATCATGATAAAAGATGTTTACCGAGCTCCCTAGACACCCATAAGACTCAATTTTGTGTTATCATAATTATTTAGGATTTAGGATCTCAAAGATGAATGGGAAATGCCAAATTTTCCTACATTCGTGTCTATTTATCGACCCCTTGGCGAAAACATGCAGTATACCCGTGACGGCAAAGTCAAAACTTATTTTTGATCCTCAGAACTCATTAGGAACACAAGATATATGATCTAATAGTGAAATTTGAGTGTAAACCACATTTAAAATCCATTGGAATCATCAAAACATTCATCTAAGATTATTTCAGAAAAAAGTAGGGCTCACACCTATAGTTCCAATTTTCCAACTTTTCGACTAATAAGTGAAGATGAGCTCGGGTGCATTAGAATCCAAATCAAAGGTTTACCCAGACCAAAATTGATATTTTGGATCTACTGGCACAGTTAAAATTTACATCCGAGATTATTTCACTGAAATTTTCAGCCAATGGCCGTTTGAAACCAATGTAGACTTCAATATAGGGAATTGGGTCTAAAATTTAAATGAACTGCCCGGAAACTGAACATTGGTCCCTATCAAGTCATAAATGACTTGGGGAAGCTTTGGAGAATCTCAAATAGAGAAAATAAGCGTAAATATGGAAAATAACCTGAAGGGTCATTACAATATCCACTACTAAATGGACTTTCGTCCCCAAAAGTCAACGAATTTTAAAAATCTCAAAGGCTCGAAGGGATAAGGTATTTGGCCCGGATTCTCCAAGCATGACTTCCCATGTAACCTCCACGAGGAGAGAACACTTGCAAGTAATTTTGCCATAAGTATCCCTTTTTCAACCAACGCCCTTACTTTACTTCTCAAACAGCCAAAACTCAACTTCAATCACTAACTGGCCTCTAATTGAACTGAAAAGACTAATGCACGCAGATTTAAACCACAACACGCTGATACCAACTCAAGTATATTACTCCCATTGAGTAAATCATCAAATATTCCCAAAGAAAATGGAAAAATCTAAGTCAAGGTAAAAGTAGCCAATACGGGGTCCATGGGATATCATCCGAACACTTATCAACTATAATCCAATCGATGTCTAGAAGGACGAAAAAACAAACACGGAGTAGGCTCAACTATCCTTTAAATTAAATTTGAAGAAAGGCAAGTCTAAAACAAAAGTTCTGCGCAAGGTCAACAACATCAAGCTGAAATCTCAATACCAGGGCTGAACCGCTCAGTCTCAAATATCTAAACCAAAACTTAGAATAGGCAGGCATTAATGCTCCAAATCTATCACACTTCCAAATCACCATTCCAAGGTGTCAAATAAAAAATTCAGCCAATAAGGCAATATCAATGTCAACTATCCTAAACTGATCTAGTATCCAAATCTGACATATTCGAGATAAATCATATCAAACCACGGTCAAGACATATCTAAAAAGAAAATCACCACATGGGTAACCACTGACTGAAAACACAAGCAACCAACTCTTTATTAACTGGAGGACACGAAATATACTGCAAAATAGAAATCATGCAAAAAGGATGAATCACTGGTTGTAAATGTAAATAACCCACTCCATATCCGCTAGAGGGCATAACTATCTAGACCTACTCAAAAACTTCCCAAAGCTAAAAACCATACCAGAAATGGCAAAAGCTCTAGCATCTTAAGTTGACAACTAATCAACATAACACTCCATCTCAGCAAAGAATATCCATAAGCATATATCATCAAAGAGAAATACTCCACCAAACCTCACTAGGCTAAACAAATGCTGCAATGAGGATTTATTAAATCCACCCCATAATATCATCATCGAAGAAGAAACAAAAAATCTCAAAACCAAGGTCAAAGTAAAAAATCACCATCAAGAAATCAATAAATCGAGATAAAGAATTTCCAACTTGCCAACTCATGAAGCAATCACAGGAAAGGCCGCCTGCTTCTAGCCTTCCAACTCCACTAGACAAAATCATATTACAACAATAAAAGAAGTATCCAATCTCCATACTAATAATAAGGTTAAACAATCACAAGTGAAGAAACCCCAAAAATCGAGGAGATAAATCCATGACATCTCAACATCAATATTAAAACCGCTACCGGACAAAGAAATAGCCACAAACAAAGAAAAGATCTCAAACTAGTCAATCTCACACATGGGTTATATATAAAAGAATAGCCAAGGTAAAAACCTTCCCAACCAAAAGGCAAGACTAAGGATCCCAAACTCAAAAATGGGTGATACAACCAAATCGTCGACCCTAGAATCATAATAGATCCAAAGAAAAGTCAACCTAGATTCGATATCACAATACATCATTGAATCAATCTAATACAAATAACCAAGAGGAATACAGTAAACCTCATTTCGCTAAGGGAAAGAAATCATCATATCGGGCTATATCTACTCAAGCCACCAAATAATAGAACAAAAAAATGAGAGTCTAACTAGATAACACTAGTCTACACAACTACCTAACAAGAATAAATGACACCAAGTAACATCATCAAGTGATAATATAAAGTAATATAAGTAACCTCACACAGTGGTAGAAATAGCAACAACAATATCAAAATCAATATACTAAACAATCGGTACCAAAATAACCATAAATATCATGTACCATTCAAGGGCCACAATAGGGCTAATATGCCAATATAAATGGGACTCAAACCTAAACCACAGCCATAGGGGAACAACATTAATATAGACCTACTCCATCCACTATTAAAACAAATAAACCACGGAGTAGTAACATAATCATGAATCCAATAACAAGGCACATAATAATTAGTATCAATTCATTAATGTATATAATCACCAATGGGTATGAAAACCCCAATACACATAATAAGAGATAAAGGCAGGAAATAAAAGCACACCTATCATTGAGATATCCACAATCACATGCCTGACAGACATAGGGAAAATAAATTTGAACGAGTCCAATTTAGACCGACCGACCGAATCATCAACCGACTTACGGAAAATCTATTAGTGGAGTGGTATAAAGAAAGATATAGAAAAGTTTTTAGTCAAGTGTGCAACTTGTGAATAGGTTAAGGTAGAGCACCAAAGACCTACTGTTACAATGCGAGAGTTTGGTATTCTCACTTGGAAGTCGGAAGAGGTGAATATGGACTTTGTGATTGGATTACCCCATTCGCATCATCATCATGATTTGATTTGGGTTATTGTAGATAGATTAACTATGTCAATGCATTTTTTTCCAGTTCACACGTCCTACACAGCTAAAGATTATGCCAAGATGTATATCAGAGAGTTAGTCAGATTGCATGGAGTTCCTTTATGTATCATCTTAGAAGGGTCTTGGTATCCAAGTTCATCTTAGTTCAGCTTTTCATCCACAAATAGATGGTCAGAAAGGACCATTCAGATTCTAGAAGATATGTTGAGGGCATGTGTTCTTGATTTCAAAGGTAGTTGTGATGACCATTTGCCATTAATTGAGTTCACTTATAATAACAGTTATCATACTAGTATTCAAATGGCTTCTTTTGAATCTATTTATGTGCGAAGATATAGATCTCCAATTGGTTGGTTCAAAGTGGGTGAGGCCACTTTGATTAGGCTAGACATAGTGTTTGAAGCTATGGAACAAGTTCAGTTGATTTGAGAGAGGTTGAAAGAAGTTCAGAATCATTATAAATCTTATGCAGATCTGAGAAGAAGAGATCTTGAGTTTGAGGTTGATGACCTTGTGTATTTGAAAATTTCACCCATGAAAGGGGTAAAGAGATTTAGCAAAAAAGAGAAGCTTAGTGCCCGATATATAGGCCCCTTCTGGATTTTGAGTCGTGTAGGGAAGGTGGCTTATGATCTTGAGCTACACGCAGATTTATCCTCAGTTAATCCAGTATTCCATGTGTCCTTGTTGAAGAAGTGCATGGATGATTCAGCCGTTATAGTTCCTCTAGAAATTAAAGATATTTAGAATAGTCTTTTATGTGAAGAAGTTCCAGTAGAGATTCTTAATCATCAAATCTGTAGACTAAGGAAAAAAGAAGTTCCTTTGGCCAAAGTTCTATGGAGAAATCAATCCATTGAGGGTGCTACTTGGGATGCAGAAGCAGACATGCGTACTAAGTATCCTTATCTCTTCTGTAAGAACTCAGATTCAGCCGAAGGTAATTGTCTTCCTTTATTTAGTTCTTTTCTAGTCTCAGATTCAGCTATATAGTTGGCTTCATGTAAACTCATACACTCGTAGATCAGTTCAGTAGCTCAGTATGCTTTCAATTCAGTCATAAAATTTATTTAAGGTGTGCATGATAGCTTATAGCCTCAGATTTTTTAGTATTTCCAGCTTAACTGGCCACATTCAAGGTGGAATGTTCCCAAGGGGGAGATATTGTATTATCCCATACTTCTCCTAGTTCAATTAAAGCTCCTATAATGTCAATGGTTAGCTTCAAAAATATGAATAACTTTTATTATATATAGAATTTTCCGTATTTAAACCCAATATTGTGTAGGAAATTGAATTATCTTTCCATCAATTCCAATTTTGCCTAAATTCGATACTCAATTGAGAAGTTATGGTGTTTTTAGTTAAGCAGTATCCCAAATGGAGAGGTATCGCACCATGGTGACTTGCAAAATGGCAATTGTCCAATTCTAGTGGACCTCTGCGATAAGCCTGCATCGCAGTAAAGCCTTTTTTCCCAATTGTCAATTTCCAATGGCTCACCGTGGTTGTGGCGCATTTTGGTGATGGTTAAAATCGTATTTCAGTAGTGTACCGCGATAGCACAGCATTGTGTAGAATGTCCAGTTCCCCTTTGTGAAATTCCAGTGACCCACTATGATAGTGGTGCGTTGCGGTCTCATGCAAAATCGAAAATGTTTCCCTTATTCCAGTGCCGGCGTAAATTTTACATGAGATTAATGTATGGGTTATTATCCCAAGATTGAATGTTGTTATTTCAAGAGCAATTATGCTTTAAGTATCATATGATCAGTTTACGTTTAGATTTTCAGTAAAGATTTGATCTTTTGATCCTCAGATAAGATTTGGAATCCACTTTACAAATTTATAACAGATTGAATAGCATTGCGCTACTGGAAATGCACAATTCTGAACTGGCACCTTTGCATGATGCGGTGCCATCAAGGTGCTTCACTGAATGGAAAATTTCCCCTTGGCGCAACGCAACATTATCGCAGTGGTCCACTAGAAAAGGACAAACGTGATTTTGGCCATTACCACGATGCGGCCTTATTGCGTTGGGCTACTATTTTTCACTCAAATTGCCATAACTCCTCACTCGAGAATAAGATTAAGGAGATATTGGTATCGTTGGAAATATAATTCACTTTTCTATCATTTGGTAGGTCTTGAGCTGGAAAATTCTCAGTAGAGCAAAAGACATGCTCATTTGAAGTTGACTAAAGCAACATTCTTCCCGAAAACTCAATCGGTAGGGAATATTTTAATTCGTCTAAAAGCAGGGAGTTATTTGAGGCCTTAATATACATCAAACTTACTCATAAAGTACCAAAGAACTACAATGTACTTTGGATGATCTTGAAACATAGCTCTAACATAGGTTTGAATTTTTGAGGTATTACAATCTCCTCTTTGGGAACATTCATCCTCGAATGAGATTGGTTAAGCTGGAAACATTGAGGAATTTAGGTTATATACTGAATGTACGTGATGAAAACATGATTACATGGAGGATTTTAAACATGACACATGATTGAACTGCTTATGTGAATGCATGACTTACATGAGAATGATATGTAGCTGAAACTGAGCATGGAAAAGAGAAATTTTAAGATGATTGTTACCTTAAAGCTGAATTTGTGTTTGCGAAGAAAAGATGAGGGTACTTGATCACAGATCTACTTTTGCTTCACCAGTGGCTCCCTGAACGGACTGATTCTTCCAAAGAACTTTGACTAGGGGAACTTTTTATTCCTTATTCTATGAATTTGTTGATCAAGGATCTCGAAGGGAATTTCTTCATAAGGAAGGTTGTTCTGAACATCTACGCTTTCTAAGGGGACAACTAAATCTGGGTCACCAATACACTTCTTTAACAAAGAGATATGGAATAATGGGTGCACTGATGTTAAGTCTATAGGAAACTCAAGCTCATAAGCCACCTTTCAAATATAGCTCAAAATTCTATCAGGTCCAACATATAAGGGACTACACTTCCCCTTCTTACCAAAACTCTTCACTCCTTTCATGGGAGATATTTTTAAATAAATGAAATCTCCAATCTCAAACTCAAGATCCTTTCTCCTCACATTTGTATAATATTTCTGTCGGCTTTGGGCTGCCCTAAGCCTCTCCCGGATTAGCTGAACTTTCTGCAAAGCATCAAACACTAAATCAAGCCCTATTAAAGTGGTTTTTCCAACCTCAAACCAACCAATCAGAGATCTACATCTCCTTTTATATAGAGCCTCAAACGGAGCCATCTGAATACTAGAATGATAGTATTATTATATGTGAATTCAATCAAAGGAAAATGGTCATCCTAATTGCCCTGAAAGTCAACTACACACACTCTCAATATGTCCTTAAGGGTCTGAATGATCCCCTCTGCCTGACCATCTATCTAAGGGTTAAAGGTTGTACTGAGGTGAATCGAATCATGCTGACGACGAGTATGAGGCAAAGATATCACAAAATCCATGTTCACTACTTCCCACTTCCAAGTGGGAATACTGAACTTATGCATAGATCCACTAGGATTCTGATGCTCAATATTAACATGCTAACAAGTGGAGAACTTAGCTATAAACTATGCAATATCTCACTTTATCATACTCCACCAATAGATTTCCCACAGATCGCGGTACATCTTTATGGCCATTCAATGAATCAGGTAATGCGAACTATGCACTTTCTCAAGAATTCTATGTCTCAACTCATCCACAGACGACACACACAGTCTACCCTAGCAATGCAACACACCATCTCCCCATTGGGAGAAAACTTCTGCTTTTTGATCTCTGACTGACTCCTTCAACTTTACCAGACTAGGATCACTATCTTTCTTATCTTTTACTTCGGCAACCAAAGAAGATTTCGAACTATTTTGAACCCAAACGCTACCCTCAGTTGAATCAACCAAACGAATACCTAAATTGGAAAGCTGATGAACTTCCCAAACTAACTTCTTCTTGTCATCTTCAACATAAGCAACACTACCTATAGAAAATCTACTTAAGGCATCTTCCACTACATTGGCCTTACTTGGGTGATATAAAACACTCGTATCATAATCTTTCAACAATTCTAACTACCTTCCCTAGCGGAGGTTTAGATCTTTCTATGAAAAAACTTACTGCAAGCTTTTATGATTTGTGAATACATTAACATGCACCCCATACAAATGGTGCCTCCAAACCTTTAAGGCAAATTGAATAGCTTCTAACTCAAGATCATGGGTAGGGTAATTATTTTCATGGGGCTTAAGTTGTCTAGAGGCATAGGCCACAACCTTACCCTTCTATATCAAAACACACCCTAAACCAACTCTAGAAGTATCACAGCACACAACAAACCCGTTTGAACCATCTGGTAACATCAAAACTGGGGCTGTAGTGATTCGAGTCTTTTACTCTTGAAAACTCTTCTTACAAGAACCTGATAACCGAAACTTTACTTTCTTTTGAGTTAGTTTGGACATGGGAGACGTAATAGACGAAAACCCTTCAACAAACTACCGGTAATATCCAGCCAAACCTAAGAAACTCTTAATATTTGATGGAGAGATGGGTCTAGGACAGTTTCTCACAACTTCGATCTTTTGAGGATCAACTCTAATGCCATCACCAAAAATAATATGGCCAAGGAAAGCTACTGATATTAGCTAAAATTTGCACTTACTAAATTTAGCAACAACTGATGGGCTCTAAGAGTCTGCAATACTATTCTGAGGTGGTCTACATGATCATTTTCATTACGGGAATAGACAAGAATGTCATCAATAAATACAATGACGAACATATCCAAGTACTTCTACTCGGTTCATCAAGTCTATGAATGCTGCTGGGGTATTTGTTAGACCAAAGGACATTACTAGATACTCAAAGTACCCATACCAAGTTCTGAAAGATGTTTTTGGAATGTCGCATTTTCTGACTCTGAGCTGATGATAGTCGGATCTGAGGTCTATCTTAGAAAAATAACTGGCACCATGATGTTGGTCGAATAAGTCATCAATTCTGGGAAATAGATATTTGTTCTTGATTGTGACTTTGTTCAACTGACGATAGTTAACGCATATTTTTGGAGAACAGTCTTTCTTATGCACGAACGGAACTGGTGCGCCCCACTGTGGAAATGCTAGGCCTGATGAATCATTTATCTCGAAGATCTTTCAACTGTTCTTTCAAATCTTTGAGTTTGGCTGGAGCCATTCTGTATGGAGGAGTAAAGATAGGCTGGGTATCTTGAAGAAGGTCTATTCCGAATTCAATTTCCCTTTCGGGAGGAACTCTAGGAAGATCTTCAGGGAACACACCAGGAAATCCCCTCACTACTGAAACTAACTCAAGATTAGAAGTCTCCGAATTTGATTCTTTGACTCAGACAAGATGATAAATAAACCCTTTTTCTATCATTTTATTCTCTTCAAGGTACACAACAAGCTGACCCCTAAACGCTGTAGTACTACCCCTTCATTCAAGGACTGGTTTATTTGGAAACTAAAAATAAACTACTCTACTTCTGCAATCCACTGAAGCATAACAAGAATGGATCCAATCCATGCCAAGAATGACGTCAAAATCTGTCATCTCTAACTCTATAAGGTCTACTGAAGTGACTTTCTAAGACACTGTAACCAGGAACTTCCTATATACTCGCCGAGCTATAATAGAGAAACCTACTGGGGTAGACACCTAAAAGGGTTCTACTAAAATCTCAGGACTGACACCAAAATCAATAGCTATATAAGGGGATACAAAAAAAAAGATGCTTTAGGGTCTAGTAAAGCATAAATATGTAAATGAAAAATCTACAACGTACCAGTAACCACGTCAGGAGAACTTTTCTAATCCTATTGGTACTGAAGTAATGTAATCTGTTTGGACACTGACCACTAGTAGCACTGGAAGCAGCACCCTACTGAGTTGGGCGACTGACTGGAACTAGGGGACGATTGGACTGACTTTGCTGACCCTTCTTTGCATAATCCCTGACATTGTGGCCTAGCTTTCCATACCAAAAATATACATCACTGCCAGCTCTATAAATACCTTGATGGATTCTATCACATTTCTAGCAAAGAAGATTTGTACGACCACTATTTACACTGCCTTGGGACTTAGAGCCTAGCGCTCTATCCCTATTATAATTTTTAAATTTAGGTGCTAGGGTACTACCTGAAGATGAGCAAGAGCTGAAGATTTCTGATAGAACTGAGGACGATTACCATCTTCTGAATTTGGCTGACTAAAACTAAAGCTACCTATTCTATCCTTTTTGTTCTCTCTCTCTTTCTCCTTATTATTCTGCTCCTTAATATGTTGAGCATGGGCCATAAGACTAGATATGTCCATCTCCTTAATTAACACTGCAGTCCTAAACTCCTTGACCATACTGTCAGATACCCCAGACATGAACTTGCTCATCCTAGATCTATTATCAGCCATCACATGAGGAGCATACCTAGCTAACTGAGTAAACTTAAGGGAATACTCCTTCACACTCATATTTCCCTATCTCAACTTTATAAACTCTAACACTTTTGATTCCCTCAGCTCCAACTGAAAGAATCTATCTAAGAAGGCTGTAGCAAACTCCTGTCATTCTATAGGCCCTGTAGCTGTGCCTCTATCTGCTTTCTACTACTTAAACTAGGTATGGGCTACATCCTACAACTGGTAAGCAACCAATTTAGCACTCTTACTATAAGTCACCCCCATAATATCTGTTACCTTCTAGATCATGTCTAAGAATTCCTGTAGATCCTCTTTAGATTTAAATCTTGAGAATAGGGGAGAATTAATTTAGGTAAAGTTCCAAATCCTAGCTACGGCAGTATTGGCCACTAAGTTTGCAAAAATAGTGGTTGTTTGAATAGTCTAAGCTGCTATATAGTGAGCTAAAGTAGTTAATGCAACTCTTAACTCTGCATAAGAAACATGCTCATTCAGGGGATCTTGCTAAATGGGTAGAGGTGCTGGCTGGTTTATATTTCTTCTTCCGTTTGTCTTTTTAAGAGGTATGCTCTATAAATAAAAGGGAGAACAGACTAGACAAAAAGCTTAACATGAGCTCATGCACGTTCGTACGACATGAAAACTGAAAGAAGGGAAACTTTTCTTAAAATTCCTCGTAGCCTCTTGTCCATAAGTATGGTGCATTTCACACGCATGCACAAGACTCTACTTGACGCAGCTTCAGACTTGCTAGGACACTTTAAAACATTATGCTCTGATACCAAGTTTGTAATGCCTCGAGAGTACACCCTGGGCCCATACAGTGCTTACCAACTTAAGCGACCATAAGTTAACCCATGAGCTAGTATCTGCTGTGATCACTTAATAAAACTGATAATGAGAGACCATGTGCTGAATTCAACTGAGGAATGCCATAAGGTTTTAATTTCGTAATTTTGATAAAGTCTGTAAAACAAAATTGATAATATTGATAAAACGTCTGACAATGACAACTAAAAATTAAAGACTGATTAACTATCTTTACTAGTTTGAAAAACCACTACTGACTGACCGTGGAGCTGGTGGAACAAACCCCTAACTAACTCCAACTGAATAAAAAAATATTGAAAATGAATAAATAATCCAAGGTGAATAAACCATGTCCTCGAAGTATGAGGACTCACCACTGCTACTGCTGATAATTTAATATGTCTGTGCACGATCTAAGAACTGAGCCTCCGAACCTATGATATTAGACATAACAGAACAAGAAACGAGTATGTGATCAGTACTTTGAGTGTACTGGTATGCTAAATGAGGTAAGCTGGTATGCATGGTTTCATGTACAGGAGTAATAACTGACTGAATGAATAACATGACATACTAAATAGAATGCATGAAATTTGTTAATACTAATAATGCATGACCAAGCATAAAATATGCTCTGAATAAAATCGATAAACTAAAATACTGAGTACTGATAAATGAATAACTGGTCTATGATTCTATGGTCAAACAAAACTAAAACTGAATTACTGAGCTGATGACTGGATTGAGACTGTGGGAGCTATCATCTAACCGACATGCCTCGATAAGCAATTTGGTCAAACCTTTTACCCCAATTAGAAGGGTGTTAGTACCGTGCCACCGGTACTAACACTGGCTGTGTGGATCCACTAAAGTGTTGTCTCGAAGAACTAAGGATAACCCTTAATTGGTAGGTACCTGTATGAGATCAACCCTCAACTGGCAGGTTAACATCTCAAACTACACTGGCTATATAGTTCTGGAATATAGGGACTGCTACTAAAGGTCACACCCTCAACTGGCAGGCGAGCCCCCATCCCTAGGTGCACTCAGTGCTAAATCCTACTCTCAATTGAACTGTTCTAAGTTTAACTGATTATGATAACTGACTGAACTGGTAATGCTTATACATGTCTGAAACTATTTTAAAGATACTAAGACTATGTAAACAACTATATTTTTAGGTATTCATAACCCCCAAGACTTGATAGCAATAATATTAAAATATTACTAAAACTTTGGGAACATAATATGAAAGTATTTATTCAAAATTCATTCTTGTAGGCATTTCATCAAACACTTGATATGCATAGTGGAAGATAAGAATAGGAATAGTTTAAAGCTTGTAGAAATAGCATGATTTCAATGCCAACACCATAAATTATGATTTAAATTAGCAAATAACATTATTCAAATGTTCAACATCAATTTCATGTAAACATGGTATAGAATTAAGATTCATGGGAATTCATGATTTAAATCTCATTTAAAATCACAATAACTTATAATAATCAGGACTTTGAATTTAAACTTTGATTCTCGGACTCCATGGGTAAAAGAGACCCATGGATGAACATTTAACATACCTGGGTGGATGAATTCGTGAGAGTTCTTAGGGTTTTTCCTGAGGATTGATCTTGAATTTTCAAGGCTAGGGCTTGTTCTTGAGAGATAATTAGTTTCTTGGAGAGGAATCATGAGTATTGGGGAACATAATGCCCCTTTAGGGTTTTGATTTCGTGTTTTGAATAGATTTGGGGTCAATGGAAAAGACCAAACGGTCCCTGGAAATTAAATCGTGAAACTGGTAAAATCTTGATTTTTGGCTCCAGCGCAATGCGGTGCTTATCACGTTGGTCCACTGGAAAAGGACAATCCTCATTTTGTCCAACGGCGCGACGTGGTGCTATCGCGTTATGCCACTGGAAACGGACAATTCTGAATTGGCACCTTGGTGAGACGTGGTGCCTCACTGAACAGAAAATTGGCCCTTGGCGCGACGCAGCATTACGCGGTGGTCCACTGAAAAAGGACGAACATGATTTTGGCCATCACTGCAATGCGGCCTTATCGCATTGGGCTAGTATTTTTCACTAAAAGTGCCATAACTACTCACCCAAGTATCAGATTAAGGAGAAATTGGTATTGTTGGAAAGATAATTCAATTTCCTATCATTTGGTGAGTCTTGAGCTGGAAAATTTTTTGTAGAGAAAAAGATATTCTCGTTTGAAGTTGACTAAAGCAACATTCTTCTCCAAAACTCAATTGGTAGGGAATAGTTTTATTTATCTAATAGCGGGGAATTATTTGAGGCCATATGATACATCATACTCACTCATAAAACTACCAATGAACTACAATGTACTTTGCATGATCTTTGTACATGGCTCTAACATAGGTTTGGATTTTCAGGGTATTACAACGATACTATCAAGATTCAATACTATCATACTCAGGGTTTCAATCCATATGTCTAAACATGATATATTCATGTACAATAGTCCCATCATAAGATAGAAGAGTCCAATTACATACCTCAATTCTCGATACCGAATCAATGACCAATTTATCATAAGCTAGCCATAATAATAATCATAACAATGATAATAACAATATCAATAACAGCATGAATAATTGGCTACTCTGGATAACCAAATACCTAGTCGATCCCATGAGTACCCCCACCACCCCAGACTCATAAGGTTCCATCAACACATAACAACACAAGGCATATTCTTCACCCACATCTTTCCAACCATCCCATACTGACTAATAGACATAAGTACATACTGGCGATAGGAGATGCACATGCAAGAATGAATGTAAGGTACACAATCAATATCAGAACTCATCATAACTTTCATCATCATGATCATTATTATCCTAATCAACCTTTGGCCTTGCTGAGTATCAACGTATCATTACAATAGAATCCTCCGGCCCTATCGGGTATCAATATCATCACAATAGCATCCTATGGCTTTGTTCGGTATCAATATAATCACCATAGCATTCTTCGGCCATGCTGGGTATCAATATCATCACAGCAGTATCCTTCGGCCTTGTTAGGTACCAATATCATCACAACAGTATCCCCGGCCTTGCCAAGTATCAATATCCCTACAATAACGATTACGAAATAATGTATACTAATATACTCCTGAAGATAATCATATCACCATAAAGTATCTATCTTGACATTACTTGCCAACTACTCATTATTAGCTAATCAACACCATTTGTCATGAAACCACTAGTTCGATCATCATCACGTAACCTGTAGTTATTTGTCTAAATATTATCCTTCGCCTGGGGATAGTTACTAACCATTATTTATTAAATAAACAACATCTAACATCTAGCAAAGGCTCATCACTAGACCATAATTGCCATTTATCCATTATTCCAAATTAAGAACTAATCATCATATATCTGTTAACCATTATTAGACAACACGAAACCACTTATCACCAAACCAACTTTTATTAACAGACATCATTCATTAACTAACCATCGATAACCAACTAATCCTCGCTTAGTCATTAATCAACCATTTAGAAACTATTCTATGTTATTAACTACACACTTCTTTATTACCAACATCACTTATTATCTTGCCTCATTAATACACAACCCCTAGCTCATTTGATAACTAATCAACATTATAAATTTAGTCATCAATATCGCTAATCTTCACCTATGCGAAAACCGACATCATCATTAGCCACACATCAACCATTGATAGATACCATATTTCAACTAAGCAAGACTCATTAACTAATACATTTGATTCCTAGCAACTAAGTGTTATATCTCCTAAAAGACAACTAGCTACCACATAGCTTAACCCATTAAGCAGAACAATCATAAGATCATATTTCATCTTGCCAATATAATAATCATAAATGTATCAAATCTATCCATGCCATCACCAGTATTCAAACAATAAATTCATAAGTAGCATACCACATCTTCCTCTGTCCCATACCAGAGAGATGTACACAAAAAGATATATGTATACTCATAAAATGTACTTGGATCCTTTATAATGATAAACACTTCTTAGATATCAAATCATCAGCATAAGATGGACCTTGGACCAATAATATATCCAAAAAAATTACAAGATCATAATCATGACCTTAGGCCCATATATATCTGGAACTCATATCAATAATCATATTTATAAGCCATTGTATATCTATAATCATCTCAGACATAGGAGGAATCTCACATCTAGGAGGCATAATATCAATAAGTATATCACATCTATTAGACATCTCATATGTATTGGTTATATATCATGACCAAGAGGAAAATCATCTCTATAAGTATAATAATCATAACTAAGAGGAAAAATGCATAACTATGGGCCAAATATCATAACTAAGAGAAAAGTGAATCTCTATGGGCCAAATATCATAATTAAGAGGAAATGCATCTCAATAAGCCAAATATCAAAACCAAGAGTAAAATGCATCTCTATGGGTCAAATATCATAACAATGAGAAAAATACATCTATATGGGTCAAATATAACAATTAAGAGGGAAATACATCTCTATGGTCCATTAATCATAATTCGGCAAAAATGATCTTAATTTATCAATTCACCAAGTAAATTGCATAAATATGGTTCATTAGTCTCAACTAGGCTTACTAATCGCAACTAAGCCCACAAAGGGCCAACACAAGTCTTGGCCTAAGTGGGTCGGATGATCCTACTTTCAATCCTCAATATCCATATTTAGGCAAACTACGCCCAAAACTAGGCTAAGGTACCTAGTTCAACTTCTGGATGTCAAGTAAGCTATAACCAATCCAAAAATAAGAAATTCTTCTAGAAACATGGGCAATTATGTCAATTCTAGCCCAAGATACAATTTCAAGATCAGTAGACTAGCCCAACTAAGGTCAATCACACTAACCTTGATTCCAACACTTTAACCACATCCCAAATCTAGCGTCATAACATTTCCATACTAAAAACTAATCCAATCAAAGGAGAAGGCAATATGATTCTAAAAGGGTCATAAATATACTACCTTACGGGTCCAAAAACCCCATCCAATTACCCAAGAATCAATAATCAATACTAGGTTTTTGTCCATAATCAAGCCTGACATTCATAGTCACATGCCATACATAAAAAAAATCATCTTCGAAGAAGAGTAGGTAGAAGCCTACCACAAGGCCAAACCACAAAACATCACATCATCCACTATATGCTCGTCTTTATTTCACAATCTCAAAAATGTCACCATGCTATAAAAAATATAGTCTAATTATTAATATGAATCTACCAATATTCATATTACACTATTGTGCTTCGGATCCAAAAGCGACACCAAAAAATCCAAGTGGGTCCCGCGTACGGAAATTATATTTTCGAGGTCAACCCAATGCTCATACATCGCCAAGAAATTAGAACCCTCAATTAATGGGGGCAAACAAACCAAATTTGGGTCAAATTCAAGACCTAAGCTAAATTAGGATTTTCCATGAAGAACTAAGAAATTCACTAATAAAGTGATGAAATCTTACCTTAATCCGAATGATAATAATGATTAAAGATGTTTGCCAAGCTTCCTAGACACCCACAAGATTCAATTTTGAGTAATCATACGCATTTAGGGTTTTAGGCTCTCAAAGATGAAGGGAAAATTCCCAATTTTGCAACATTGGGGTCTATTTATAGACCCCTCGTCTAAGAGTTTGGTATGCCCGTGACAGCAAAGTCAAAAATTTATTTTTAATCCTCAGAACTCATTCTGAACCCAAAATATATGATACAATAGTGAAATTTTAGTGTAAACCACATTACAAATCTATTGGAATCACCAATACTTTCATCTAAGATTATTTTGACAAAAAGTGGGGCCCACGACTATAGTTTTGATTTTCCAATTTTTCAACAAATAAGTCGAAATAAGCTCAGGTGCATTGGAACCTGAACCAAAGATTTACCCAGACTAAAATTGATATTTTGGATCTGCTGCACAATCAAAATTTACATCCGAGATCATTTTGCTGAAGGTTTTGCCCGATGGCCATTTGAAACTAATGAAGACTTCAAAACAGGGAATTGACTCTAAAAATCAAATTAACTACCCGGTAACCAAACCGTTGGTCCCATCAAGTCATAAATGACTTGGGGAAGCTATGGTGAAGTTCAAATGGAAAAAATAAGCATAAATATAAAAAATAACCTGAAGGGTCATTACACCATTCCTAATCCCTTATGAACGAAATTTAGTTCTTTAAACATATCTTTTTACTAAAAAAAATCCCCAAATGATCTCTATAAGTAAGAGAGGATAAACCACCTAGGGTTTGAAGATTTTAATCTCCAAGGACTAAATTTCTTTACCTTCTCTTCGATTTCAAGGTATGTGAGACTATACTAAACCTCATGGGCGTAGTGTATAATTTTTAACAAGTCTTTAATATGTATAATTAGGTATATTTAATGGATTTTGAATATCGTTTTAAAAACATGCATTGTTAACCCATTTTGATAAGATTATCTTCATGTTTTCCATAGATTTTAATTATATTTACATATTTGTACATTACATGTTTTTGAGAATTAATATGAGAGCAAGATTCATGAAATTTTCCTCTGAACATGAAATTTATTGGATTTGACATATTATGGGGTTTTCAATTGCATGTCCTAAAGTATGAGTTAAATGTTTTACTATCATTTATACACTTGACATTGGTTATGATTTCATGAGAGTGTTTTTTTGTATATGTGCTCTTCATGTTAAATGAAATAATTGCATCCGAGTTAATGCACGTTCCCTACTGATTACTCCATTTTAGCCTAGCTGATGTTTATCTATAAAACAGGTTGACTAACATGTTTAAAACTATCCAAAATAGTAAATAAATAACACAGTGAATTTGCACGTGGAAAACACCCGGCCTAAAGAGGTGTAAAAAACCATGACTTGTACCTCTAAAATATTTAACCCCAACTCCACTAAATTACTTGATCCACAACGATCAACAAATTATAAGACTCTTGTAAACTAGGAATTAAAAACTTCTAATTCCTACTTCTACAAAACACTAACCTTTCCAAGGTAAGTGTTCCCAAGTCTTCGAGTTCTCCAACTTGAAGACAACACTCCTAACTCATTTTATACTTCACTGAGAATAAAACTAAATAAAATAATACAACTCGAGAACCAACCTATTACATAAAGTCTAAGACTTCTTGACTCTAAAAAATTGAAACAGGTCCAACTATGGCGCTTTAAAGCTTTGTAACTGCGAAGATAATTTGTTGATGATTGCTATCTTTGTAGGTGAATGTGTGACTATGTGAGTTAATCCCTCGATATAAAAACAACTCTACAAAGAGTCCTTCAATGTCATCAGTCTTTTATATTTCGTTAGACTCTTTTACTCATCAGTGTTTGTTGTTTATTCAAAGTCCTTCATCAAGTCCATATCCTTGAATAAGTAGAACACCTTCAACAATTCAATTATCAAATGTTGAGTTTTACTCTTCCTCAAACTTTTTGCCAATTATGTTCAAGAGTTGTATCCAACCACAACTTTTTTTTTGCATGTAATCAATCATTACGATTTTATCATGTCCTGATCTTAAACGTTCTTGTCTTCATCTTCCAGTAATGGACTTGTGTTACTTTGACTCTACAACTAGGTCAGTGGATCACTTCAAATAATATGTTTCATTTGTAATATCAATCACCAAAGCCATCCAAATAAATTCCCCTTTTTTGTGATGAAAAATTTCTTCCATCTTGCATCTGCTGAGTTTTCCTGTAGGAACTAAGTCATAAACTTTTTAATAGGAAATAGGTTAATTATGATTTATAAAATTTTACACCTAAAGACTTCCTTCTTTTCGCATCAACAAAAAGTAACCGATCCAAAATCAAATAAGTGTAAAGTGAATCAAATTAGTGCCACTGGGCTATCTCCAAGACAATCATTATAAAAACAAAATAAGAAAGTAATGCAGTAGTCAAAACATTAAAAGATTACGCAGAGAAAAAAAAGGAGATTTCATTGATAAAGCAAACGAATGATTTTAAATCAAGCACAAAAAAGAAGCAAACAAAGATATCTAGGCACTAGAGACAATAGATCAACAAGATAGATGAAATCCTTGGGCACTAAAGAACAAGGATAAGGGGGTAGATAGAACAGGTCAGATCAACTTATTTAGTTTGGTGATGATCTCTGTATTCTCTTCCTTTTCTCTGGCAAGATCAGCTTCCAGCACCTGGATTTGTGCTTGAAATCCTTCTCTTTCCATAGCCTGAGTGGCTTTGACTTTATCCAAGTTAGCCAGAGCATCAGCCAACTCATTACTTACTCGTGCAGTGGGGTGTCTACCTGTCTCATAAAAATAGGTAGAGAGGCATGGTTTAATCTCCCAAAGATGTCCTTTATAGTTTAGAGAGACCAAACCTGAATAGGCACATCAAAAGTCTCGAAGAAAGAGGCCAACCAAAATCCATAAGCAAGTGCATGTGCCGTTTTGTCATCTTTCAAGACTATCCTCTGTATATTCTTAATGATGAGACTAGGAAAATTTGTTTTCACCTTGGTATCAAGTAACTTCATTATAGTCAAATTATGATAACTAGACTTAGCTCATCTCTCCGTTTGGGGTATTATGATCTTATGGATTATATAGAAGTAAAGCTTATCAAAAGGAGATATTTTTTTCTTATGAACATGCTTGTGTTGGACCAGAGTAGGATTTTTAGAAAATTGACTAGTAATAGCAAAGATAGAGGCCATATTATCTAGAGGAGGCCAACTAAATTTCATGGAAGTATCCCACCATCCGAGAGGAATGTCAAGGATGTAGGCAACATCCTCCATAGCCAACTGCATAGAAATGCCACAAATAGTTATGGTGAAGATGTTTCCCTCAGTAAACCCATTGGTATAAAACTCACAGACTTCAGGGCGCTCAAAATTGCATTGTGTCTCTCCTTGAAGGATTAAGGAGGACCAACCTTAAAATTGAAGCCTATTTAAGATAATTCGCATTTTAGGACCCTTATAGCCTGTGATAATGACCACAAATAAATTATCATTTCTAAAAATGTAACACATGATCCAAATGAGAATCCACCATTTCAGAGGTGTGTATATCAGTATGGAGAGAATATCAAGCTTAATCTCTGGAGAAGAAGGCTTTGTATACTCAATAGCTTTACTGTTAGAGAAAGAAAAAAGTTGTTGAACTTGTTTCTTGGACCTAAATTTCAAAGTAGTTTTGGATATGGAAACAAACTGAGGATGCTTTATAGTAGTAGGTTTTCTCGAGGCGAAAAAAGAGGCAGCAGATCTGAGAGGCTTAAATGCAAAAGTCTAGGGAATATAGAATTTATAAGTTTTCCCTTTTCAAATAATTGGAAGAAGAAGATCAGAATCAGAGAAAGGAGTAACAAGATGTGAAAAAGAAGTTTTCTTCTTTTTTCTTGCTTGAAGAGCGGCCTTAAGTGAGGCTTCTTCTTTCCTCTTATGAGTTTTTTTAAGAGGAATGCGAGCAGGGGTAGGAATAGAGAAAGTTTGTAATACCCCATACTGATCCAAACTTAATTCAGCTCTTAGTTGCATGCTTAAGGGAGTTTAAGGCTTGAAATATTCACTTAGTGTTAGGGACTTAGACATTTTCAAGACCCCTAAACTTTGAGGATTTTTATTTTGGTCTTCCCAACCCCGAGGCACTAGTTTTAAAGTTAATTCATGTTCGGGGATATAAGAAGTATGTCTCGGGGGAGTTTTGGATTTATTGGACAAGTTTTTGGGCACATTTGGATCATGAATCCAGCAAGTCACCGCGATAGGGCCGTATCGTGGTGACATTCCCTTTGGCACATACATCACATTGCAATAAAGGTGTTTTTATCCAGTTCTTGATTAATAATTGAATACATGTACCATGATCTTTATCCTAGTGTGTGAAGTGCTTAGGAGGTGAAAAATGTTTATAGGAATCACTTAGAACAAAGTTAAGCTAAGAGCCTTTGATTCATCCAATGTTTGGTATTCGATTCTACAAGGATCAACTTTGAACAAGTATAACTCTTGATATATATGGAATTTTTCAGCTCAAGACCAACCAACTTGTGTATAATTGAATTAGCTTTCTAAAAATATTAATTTCACCTTAATCCGATACCCGAGCAAAAATTTATTATCATTTTCATCAGAATCAGTAAGCCACTGCGATAAATCCGCAATGCAGTGACCCTATAAGCTACATTCTAGTTGGGAATTTAATTTTCTTGAGGAGCAATTGTGTTTTTTCCAATCAACCCCATTATCCATAACATGATTTGTTGTATATTTTAGGTCGTAATTGGCCTTCTTCTCATATTCTTCTGGTCATGACCCGAACCAGGGCCTAGCCGTGATGAGCATTTTGAACCATGGAGGCCCAAAACACCCCTATCTGTTTGCTAATCATGCACCTAATTCATATGATCAAAGTAATGCGGAAGAAACACAATAATTCGGAAACATGGTCATAAATATGAAAAGAAACAATAACGGGGAGATAAGGTTCCCCCAACATAAACCAACCTCTAAACAACTGTCTGTGAAAATCTCTAACAAATGACTGAGTCAAGTAACCGTATATAAAATGGGACAAGGCCCCCAGTAGACCTCAAAACTGAATGTAAGATAAAAAGACTGCAAGACATAAGACCTTCCGAAACATAGAAGGCTCACCACTTGTCTCTGCAACTCTGTTCGAATGATCTACTGATTCTCTTGACCCCTAGACTGGGCCTCTGAACCTGAGAGGTTGGAGAGGGGAGGGGGGTCAGCACAAAAGTACTGGCACGTCGAGATATCAAAACAACACATAATATTTTTACAAAATATAGTTTAGAGCCATTATAAAGCAATTTCATATCAAATCATTTGAAAATACATGGGCGTAATGCAATAGTTTCTCAACAACAATGAAATGCAACTAAGCTAGGTGGAATACCCGACATAATTTAACAGCGGTCTAACCTCGGTTGCCGCTGAGATTAGAGTATAAGTGAGGGAGATACACACAAGACCATGAAGCATGGTAGTGCCCAAGACCACTTAGCCCGGGCTCCTACCTATAATCCCAATTTGGGAATGACATAAAGTCAAGTACTCAATATCACTTAGCCTGGTACCAAATTCCCGTGTCGGCAAACACGTTTTTCCAGCGATGAGCCCTTACACTCAAATGCCTTCTTCGGGCACCCACCTATCTCATGTAAAATCGGTGCATTCAAATTTCATCTGATTCAACCACACGTCATATTCTGTAGGGTATCGTCATACCCGACTTGCACGTCTTCAATATCACTTCCACATATGCATAATCATGTAAAAACCAAGGTGCTTCATCATTTACAAATGGTGAACAATATTTATTTCAAACTCATGCTCTCTTTTGTTGATCACTATATGATATGGGATATCAAGACATTATCGTGGGAATTTGAAAGCAATTTATCATTCATATTTATCAAACTTCCATGGAAAATCTCAAATCACATATTCATGGTTTCAACCATTGAAGTTTATAGGTAAACAATTCTCATGACATAAAGAAAATGACTTAGAAATCATATTGAAAGCAAGTTATTATCATTTTATTGAAAACTCCCATTTAAAAGCATGCATGTTCATAAAAAATACACCCATGTGATTTTAGGATAACCTCACGTACCTCTATTTCCAAGGATAATAGATGTTTCTTAAAGCTTACGGATTGGTGATTCCAAATATGTAATTATCTTTGAAAACCTACGGTCGAATCTTAAACTATTTGGGTTTTTATTTTGAAACCCTATGGAGAATCTTTGAGAACTTTTGATAAATAAAGGAGTATTTTGGGGTCCTTGGAACTGAATTTCGTGTTTTAGGGCTAAGTACGGGTGGAAAAGGACCACTTTGTCCCCAAAACGGAGTGTTTAAGTCACTTTAATTCTTTACATAGGCTCCGCCCATCCCATTGCCTATGTTTACATAGGCTCCCCCTAGGCTATCACCTATGTTTACATAGGCGCCGCCTAGGCTATCACCTATACTTTCCAATGGCCATGGGCGATTGGTTAGGCGACGCATATCACTTTAAAAGGCCATAACTTCTTGCTCGGGTGTCGGATTTTAGAAAAATTGGTACCGTTGGAAAACTAACTCGAATACCTATCATTTGACACATAGTAGACTTCCTAATTCGACATATAGAGATAGTTATGGTCAATGGAAGCTGAAACACTTTACAACGTCGACTAAAACTTAGTTGATCAAAATAGTTTCAACTCGTCCATGATTTGAAGGACCTCTATGGTCTAAATTTAAGCTTGAATGGATTCACATGGTACACAAATAATTAACATGACGTATTGGCATAGGATTTTATGGCTTCGGGTTTATCAACGCATCAAAATCATGGTCTATATTGTACCCCGAAATACAGGGCATTATATTATCCCCCCTTAGGATCATTCGTCCTCGAATGATAATGCGGGACACAGACAGACACAATTTCAAGCATAATAAAGGACTAGGAAAGATAAGATAGGAATAGTACCTTCTGTCTCATCCTTTATCGAAGCAAAAAAATTGGGATATCTAATTCTCATATCATCTTCTGACTCCCAAGTTGCTTCTTCGACTTTCTGATTCCTCCATAGTACCTTTACAGAGGATATCCCTTTGCTCCTCAACTTTCGAACTTGGCAATCTAAAATTCCAATGGGCTCGTCTTCGTAAAACAAGGAGTCTTTCACTTTGATACCCTCTACTGGCAATACCATAGAATGATCTCCAATGCATTTCTTCAACATGGATACATGGAATGTCGAATGAACGGTACCCAAACTTGCAGGAAATTCTAGCTCATATGCAACTGTACCAATCTTTTTCACATTCTGATATGGCCCTACATAGCGAGGGCTCAATTTACCCCTTTTTCTAAACCGCATAACTCCTTTCATAGGAGAAACCTTGAGAAACACCCAATCACCAACTTTAAACTCTAGTTCTCTTCTTCGAACGTCAGCGTAGGACTTCTGATGACTCTGAGCAGTCTTGAGTCATTCTCTAATGATCTTCACTTTCTCCATCGCCTGATGAACAAGATCAGGCCCATACAACTGAGTCTCACCCACTTCATACCATCCTATCAGAGACCTACATCTCCGATCATACAAAGCCTTAAAAGGAGCCATCTTGATGCTGGCATGGTAACTATTATTGTAAGCAAATTCAACCAGTGGAAGGTGATCTACCCAACTACCTTTAAAATCAATGATGCATGCCCTCCACATATCTTCGAGGGTATGAATGGTATGCTCAGCTTGCCCATCCGTCTAAGGGTGGAAAGTTGTGCTCAAATTCACTTGTGTACCTAAACCCTTCTGAAAAGATCTCTAGATCTGAGATGAAAACTATGTACCTCTATCGGATATAATGGACACTGGTTCCCTATGCAATCGAACTATCTCCTCAATGTAAATCTTAGCATAAACCTCTCCCGAATAATTAGTCCTCACAGGCAAAAAGTGGGTTGACTTTGTCAACCGATCTACAATCACCCATATAGAATCATACTGGTTTTGGGATCTCGAAAGTCCTGTAATGAAGTCCATGTTTATCATCTCCCACTTCCATAAAGGCAGGGCTATCTCTTAGGAAGTACCACCTGACCTCATGTGTTCTACCTTCACTTGTTGACAGTTCAAAAACTTGGACACAAAATCAGCTACATTACATTTCATGTTATTCCACCAATACAAGGTTTTCAGATCTTGGTACATCTTAGTAGAGCCTGGGTTAATGACATACCTCGAAGTGTGCGCCTAATTAAGAATTCTTTCCCGTAGCCCATAAATATTCAGAACGCATAACCTACCCTGAAATCTCAGAATACCATCACCACCAATTTCAAATGACATAACCTTTTGTTGACCCACATCTTTCTTGATTTGCATCAAGATGGGATCTTCAACCTACTTCTCCTTAACTTCAGCACAAAGGGATGACTTAGCTAACTCATGAACAATCACCCCTCCATCTTTGGAATCTAAGAGTCGCACTCCCATATTTGCAAGGTAGTGAATATCCTTCACCATCTCTTTCTTTCCTTCATCTACATGAGAAAGGATGCCCATAGACAACCTACTGATGGTGTCGGCTATAATATTTGCCTTGCCCGGATGGTAATGCAGACTCATATTATAGTCTTTTAAAAGGTCTATCCAATGCCTCTGCCTGAGGTTCAATTCTTTCTGTGAGAAAACATACTGCAAACTCTTATGGTCAGTATAAATATCAACATGCACTCCATAGAGATAGTGCCTCCAGATTCTAAGTGCAAACACCATGGTTGCTAACTCCAAGTCATGAGTGGGGTAATTGCGCTCATGCACCTTTAACTGCCTAGAGGCATAAGCTATTACCTTACCATGCTACATCAATACACAACCAAGTCCCACACGGGACGCATCACAATAAACCATAAAATCATCTACACCTTTGGGAAGGGTCAAAATAGAAGCAGTAGTCAGCTTGTCCTTCAAGTTCTCAAAACTGTTGTCACACAAGTCAGACCACGAAAAATTCATCTTTTTCTGAGTCAGTTTAGTAAGCAGAGTAGCTATGGAAGAAAAACTCTCTACAAACCTTTCTGTAATACCCCGCCAAACCCAAGAAGCTCTAAATATCGATTGGAGTCGTGGGTCTAGGCCATTTTCTCACTACTTCAACTTTCTGGGGATCCACTCTTATCCCGTCACTAGACACAATATGCCCTAGGAAGGCAATAGCATCTAACCAAAATTCACACTTAGAAAATTTAGTGTACAACTGATGATTCTTAAGGTTGAAGAATAATTCGGAGGTGATTGGCGTGATCTTCTTTACTCTTAGAATAGATTAGAAACTCATCAATAAATACAAGGATGAACAATTCAAGAAATTGACGGAACACTCGATTCATAAGATCCATGAAGGATGCAGGGGCGTTAGTCAACCCGAAGGACATTACTAGAAATTTATAGTGACCATATCGGGTTCAGAAGGCTGTCTTGGGTATGTCTGACTCCCTAACTTTCAACTGATGATAACCCGAACGAAGTTCTATTTTTGAAAAACACTTGGCACTCTGAAGCTGGTCAAAAAGGTCGTCAATCCTAGGAAGAGGATATTTATTTTTAATCGTGAGCTTATTCAACTAACGGTAGTTTATGCACATCCAAAGGGACCCATCCTTCTTTCGCACGAAGAACACGGGTGCACCCCATGGGGAAACACTAGGATAAATAAAACCTTTGTCTAGGAGGTCTGCAAGCTATTCCTTTAACTCCTTTATTTCTGCGGGAGCCATTCTATATGGCGGAATAGAAATAGGATGAATGTCTGGCAACAAATCAATGCCAAAATCTATCTCTCTATTAGGGGTATCCTTAGGAGATCTTTGAAAAAGACTTCTGGGAATTTATTCACTACAGGGACTAACTGCAGAGAAAGGTTTTCAACTTTTGAATCTTTTACTCAGATTAGATGATACATACAAACTTTGGGGATAAGCTTTCGGGCTCTATGATAAGAGATAAAGTGACCTCTATGTTCCACAGAACTCCCTGCCCATACAATTGTTGTCTCATTCGGGAAAGAAAGAGTGACCTTTCATGTTCTGCAATCAAGGGTGGCATAGAACGAATGGAGCCAGTCCATCCCAAGGATGGCATCAAAATCTATCATATCCAATTCTATAAGGTCTTCCATAGTTTTCCTACTATGAATAGACACAACACAATTTCTATACACCCATTCTAGAAATAACAAAATCACCTATAGGAGTAGAAACAGAGAAGGGTTCTACAATAATTTCGGGATCAAACCCGAAACCAAAAGCCACATAAGGGGTCACATAAGATAAAGTAGACCCGGGATCAAGCAATACATAAACATCATGAGAAAAGATTCATAACATACCGGTGACAACATTTGGTGAAGCTTCCGCCTCCTCGCGGTTAGTCAAAGAATATAACTGGTTGTGTCTGCTCCCGGTAGCTGAAGGAGCCCTCTTAGGAAAGGAGCTATGGAGGCGGCTTGGGACTTAGCCCCCCCCCCCCTCCCGTATTTCCTCCACTAGAAGGACAATCTTTCTAAAGATGACCCACTTTTCCCCAAGTATAGTAGTTTCTCCCCTCAAACCAGCACTTCTCTAGATGATTCCTTATACAATCCTCTCACCGTGGATAAGTACGACGTTGCTAGGCCACACTGCCTTAAGATTATGTCCCTAAAGCTTTGGATCCATGAGGAGTCTGAAAACTCTGAGTTTGTCTGTCTGTCGGTGGTCTGGGTGCTGGGGCGCTGGCTGCTGACTGTGCATTATTCCAAAATTTCTTCTTCTTCGACCACTTATTACCCCATTTACCACTCTACAGCTGACTCTAGTGCTGGTCCACAGATCTAGCTCTCTTAGCCTGTCTGTCTTTCTCTCTAGATTCAGCAATCTTTTTGATCTTCTCTTCCACTTGCTTCATATGAACGGTCAGTTGAGCAAAGTCTAAATCCTTATTCAGCATTTCCCCCTGGCACTCAAGTACCAGGTTATCAGCAAGACCAAATACAAATTTCCTCATCTGGGCTCTCATATTACTAGTCAACTCTAGTGCATAGTGGGCTAGTTTATTAAACTTAAAAGTGTACTCCTGGACACTCATACTGCCCTGCTTCAGATTCATAAACTCTTCTTCTTTGGTCTCCCTCAACTCCAGAGAAAAGAATTGATCAAGAAAAGCTTCTACAAATTCGCCCCAAACTGTAGGCTCAGCATTTTCACCTTTTGCATCTTCCTAGTCGGCATACCACTAATTCGCAACATCCTTGGGCTGATAGGTTGCTAGATCCACCCCTTCAACCTCATCTATATGCATCACCTTATAGATTTTTTCCATCTCATCCACGAACACCTATGGATCTTCCTCTACCTTGGTGCCAGTGAACTTAAGTGGGTTCATATTTTTGAAATGTTCGACTCTAGTACCCTCAGACGTAACAGATACAGACCCAACATCTTTCAATTGTTGAGCCTAGTTAGCAACCAACTGTGTTAGCATATGAATGGACTGTCTGAATTCTACAATTGAAATATCTCCCTAAGCAGTTGGGGGATGGTTGCCATTAGTCTGCAAAGCCCGAGGTGGAATGGTCGGGCTAGAGAGACTCCCAGAGTAGGGGCAAATTCTGAAGTCTGAGCCCTATTATGGGTCCGTAACCCATGGGTGGGACGGACCATATCTGCCTGAGCATTTTGATCAATGATACCACGTGAAGTCATAACTGTGTTTTTGAAACTCAAGTGATCATTGATTAGGGGACAGTTCAGACTCTGAAGCACGAACTAAATCACAAAGAAAGGAAACTTTTCCTAAACGCCTAGTATCCCCCTGGTTATAAGTGTGGCGCACTACACACCCATAAACAGGACTCTACCCGATGCAATTTCGCAAATACACTGGGACCATGAACCATGCTCTGATATTGTCATGACCCAAACCAGGGCCTAGCCGTGACGAGCATTTCAAACCATGGAGGCCCAAAACACCCTTATCTGTCTGGTAATCATGCACCTAATTCATAAGATCAAAGTAATGCGGAAGAAACACAATAATTTGGAAACATGGTCATAAATATTAAAAGAAACAATAACGGGGAGATAAGGTTCCCCCAACATCAATCAACCTCTAAACAACTGTCTGTGAAAATCTCTAATAAATGACTGAGTCAAGTAACCGTATATAAACTGGGATAAGGCCCCCAGTAGACCCCAAAACTGAATATAAGATAAAAGTACTGCAGGACATAAGACCTTCCAAAACATAGAAGGATTACCACTTGTTTCTGCAACTCTGTACGAATGATCTACTGATTCTCTTACCCCCTAGACTGGGCCTCTGAACCTAAGAGGTTGGAGAGGGGGGGGGGTCAGCACAAAAGTACTGGAATATAGAGATATCAAAACAAAACATAATATTTTTACAAAATATAGTTGAGAGCCATTATAAAGCAATTTCATATCAAATCATTTGAAAATACATAGGCGTAATGCAATAGTTTCTCAACAACAATGAAATACAACTGAGCTAGGTGGAATACCCTACATAAATTACACCAGCTATCCAACCTCGGTTGCCATCGAGATTAGAGTATAAGTGAGGGAGAGACACACAAGACCACGAAGCATGGTAGTGCCCAAGATCACTTAGCCCGGGCTCCTACCTATAATCCCAATTTGGGAATGAAATAAAGTCAAGTACTCAAGATCACTTAGCCTGGTACCAAATTCCCATGTCGGCAAACACGTTTTTCCAGCGATGAGCCCTTACACTCAAATGCCTTCTTCGGGCATCCACCTATCTCATGTAAAATTGATGCATTCAAATTTCATCTGATTCAATCACATGTCATATTCTATAGGGTATTATCATACCCGACTTGCACGTCTTCAATCACTTCCACATATGCATAATCAAGTAAAAACCAAGGTGCTTCATCATTTACAAGTGGTGAACAATATTTATTTCAAATTCATGCTCTCTTTTGTTGATCACAATATGATATGGGATATCAAGACATTAGAAAGCAATTTATCATTCATATTTATCAAACTTCCATGGAAAATCTCAAATCACATATGCATGGTTTCAACCATTGAAGTTTATAGGTAAACAATTCTCATGACATAAAGAAAATGACTTAGAAATCATATTGAAAGCAAGTTATTAGCATTTGATCGAAAACTCCCATTTAAGATAATGCATGTTCATAAAAACTACACCCATGAGATTTTAGGATAACCCCACGTACCTCTATTTTAAAGGATAATAGATGTTTCTTGAAGCTTGCGGATTGGTGATTCCAAATATGTAATTATCTTTGAAAACCGACGGTCGAATGTTGAACTATTTGGGTTTTTATTTTGAAACCCTAAGGAGAAATTTGAGCACTTTTGATGGATGAAGGTGTATTTTGGGATCCTTGGAACAAAATTTCGTGTTTTAGGGCTAAGTAAGGGTGGAAAAGGACCACTTTGTCCCCAAAATGGAGTGTTAAACTCACTTGAATTCTTTACATAGGCGCCGCCCATCCCATTGCCAATGTTTACATAGGCGCTGCCTAGGCGATCGCCTATGTTTACTTAGGCGCCACCTAGGCTATTGTCTATGTTTACATACGCGCCGCCTAGGCTATCGCCTATGCTTTCCAATGGCCATGGGCTATTGGTTAGGCGATGCATATCACTTTAAAAGGCAATAACTTCTTGTTCGGGTGTCAGATTTTAGGAAAATTAGTATCGTTGGAAAGCTAACTTGAATACCTATTATTTGACACATAGTAAGCTTCCTAATTTGACATATACAGAGAGTTATGGTCGATGGAAGCTGACACACTTTACAACATCCACTAAAACTTAGTCGGTTGAAATAGTTTCAACTCGTCCATGAATTGAAGGACCTCTATGGTCTAAATTAAAGCTTGAATGGATTCACATTGAACACAAATAATTAACATGCCATAATGGCATAGGATTTTATGGCTTTAGGATTATCAACGCATCGAAATCATGGTCAATATTATAGACCAAAATGCGGGGCGTTACACTCCTCTCAAAGATACCCTAATCCTCTCCAAAGAACATCAATTTCATTACTTTATCTCCATGGAAACCAAGAATTCAAGTTCCCCAATTTCAAGAACCTTAAAGAAATCAACAAGATCGGTGTTTCTCTTTTAAGCTAAAAGCTTAAGGTATATGGGGTTTATGAATAAGGATACTCTTTCATCTTTGTTCCTATAACTTATTTTAAAGTTAAGATTTTGTGATTTACAATTAGGGTTCATACCCAATCTATCTTGTTTTGAGTTTATGGATTTATAAAGTGATTTAAGTATTAAAGTGCATGCTTATTCTAATCTAATTATGTTTTGACTTAAAGATTCTCTATTATGATTTGTATATCATGACTTTGATGTGAATATTGATTAATGATATCAGTTAAGTTTTAATCATGATACTATGTTATAAGTTATATGAAAGAAAGCACGAGATTCAATGGCTTTAAGTGCATCGAGGTTACACATGCTCATGTTTTGATTTGTAAGATTCATATTGTGATTTTGATTTCATTATCTTGATGGAAATTATTGAAGTATTTGAAGAAGATTATTGAGCATGAAATATTTTTTAGAAATTCTAAGAATTTAAGCTTATATTATAAGTTCTAAGTACAAGGTTTTTGAGATTTCAAGAAGACTATGATCTTAAGTTCCTTTGGTAAATTATACCAAGATTTAAAGTCAAGATAGATCTTTTCATATTAAGATACGATATGGAATTTACATTTGTTCATCCTGATTATCATTTAAAGAAAGAGATGCATAACTAGTTTTCATTCTATAAACCCTTATGCTATTTTAAGGTGGATTTCCTAAGGTATGAGCATATAAGTAATATGGGAGTAGTACTTAGCACCGAGTTGGGTATGAGTCTGAGGTCACATGGCCAAAATCTACGTCTCACCATAGGTTTAAGTCCCAATATGGGTTAAGTATAGCGATCACTCGAGTTAAGATTCTCTTCTGATGGCAAAGGTAGAACAGGTCTCCTTAATACGGGTAAGACGTTGGACTCCACGATAGTTCACATGGTTTATATAGGTTAGAAGAACCTCCTAATATAAAGAGTAAAAGTAAAGCTTTTAGAACTAAGTGCTATGGCTCACAAAGTGTATCATTATTCTTCATTACTCATGTTTATGATTTTACAGCTTTCATTTTATTTAACCTTAAGGTGAGTCATCTACACTTATCATGCATTATTTTAAAGTCTATGTGTATATTTAGTTGTTGTTTTACCTATGCATTCACCCCACATGCTCAGTACATTCCAAATGTACTGATCCACATATATGTCTATGTTCTACATTGTTTCATAATGTAGATACCAATTGTATCCCACATATCATAATCTGGCAATGTGCAGCTTCCAGTCAGTAAGTAATAAGTCCATTTGATTCAAGGTCTTGAGTCAATTATAGTTTGAGAAGCATCTTATTTTTTTTTCAGTTATATTGATTAGGGATAGATGTAGGGGTCATGTCTCAGCTACCTATAGCTAATATTAGTAGAGGATTCATAGATATTCAGTAGAGTTGATGTATTTGATTTCATTTTTGTTTTGTATAACCAGAGTTGTAATTATTTTAACTAGTTTTGTTTTGAGTATTTTCAACTAAAGACTTCTCTTCCATGTGTTACTTTTAGTCTTATGTATTTTAATTAGTAGCTCATGCATCATACTAGTATAGGGTTATCTTGGGATCACTTGTGGTCCTAAGCTGCATGTAACGTTCAGGGGGTAGTCTTGGTACCTTACAAATATGGTATCAGAGAAAAAAGTTCAAGTGTACTAAGGTGTCTATGAAGCCATATCTAGTATAGTCTTGTGGAACGGTACAGAGACGTTTGTACTTTTCTTCGAGAGGCTACAGAGCATTTTAGAAATATTTCCATTCTTCGTACTCTAGATCGTTCTGTAAAAACATTTGTCGGTTCATGTGTAACTCCATAATTCGTCATCTATGACTTTTCAAGATAACATAGTTACTAGATTCCAATTTCTCCCAAGATGATACTCTCAAATTTACTATCAGTAACTTCAAAAGTCACACAAGGGCCTTGGAGGGAGCTCACTATTGTGTTATAAGTCCCTCAAGTTTAAATCTTATGCCCTCGTCCATATGAGTTGCTCAGTTAATACAGAACACGATATGTATTTTGATTCCTCATTAACCCTTTAAGACAGATAGTGCTCATGAGAGGAGATAGTATGAATCTAGGTTGTAAAATAGAGTTTGCATTTGAGGGATATTATGACATTGAGTGTTATGATTCATACGTATTAGAACCTTCTTATAGTTGGAACTATGAGTTTAGAAGTGTTGTGACAAAAAAGGTGGTAATGTCTATTGATCGAATGTACTTTTGCATATGATTGAGTTAGTAGTGAGGTGATAGGTCATTGTGTGTTAGTTTAGGGGTACTTAATATGGTACAGGTTCCTTGGTTGAAGGTAGAGAAGGAGTTATAATGGTATTTATTGTGTTAGAAAAGTATAGGTTATTGATGAAAGTATTTGGTGGTTGAGCATTGTGAATTTAGGCTTCTCTTGAAGTTGTAAGGAGTTTAGTTGAAACTTATAGATCTATGAATAAAATTTAGGTGTATAGATGGGTGAACCGTAGTGATTTTTAGAGGAAGGATGTGCTAATAGACTATAATAAGATAAGTCATATGATCATGACCAATTTTTATTATTATGAGGTTCTAGTGTACTAATGTTTCTTGATGTTTTATTTTATAGCTTCCAAGAGAGAATAGTATATGAGGTTGAGTTGTTATCATGCATAGAACTAGACACTAATTTTGAATAGTGGATGATCATCAAGGTGGAAATAATGATTGCTTGGTTAGTGTTGTTTGTTTTATGGAATTGATCTAGTAGGCTAGAATAGTATATCCAAGAGTTTAAGTTCATTTTTTTTGCAATTGAGTATGATACTGTAGGTATAATTTAGATTTATACCCAAGGTGATATGGGGGTTGCATTATTTTTTAATATTATTAAAGAGTGTGTTGTTAATACTACCCCTGAGTTGCTAAACGGGAAGAAGGCTAGTTATATAGTATATGGTGTTCTTAATAGCTAAGTTATAAAGTTATGGATAGGTGATGTTGAGTCTTTTGGTATAATTTTAATTCTCATGTTTTAGGGAAGAATATAAGTTTAGAGATGTGATAATGGTAGGCTATGATGGAAAAGAGGCAGATTATGTATTTAATAAGGCAAGCAAATTGTCAAGAAGTGTGTAATTATGTGATGAGTACTGAAGCAAAGGAAAGTTAAGGATAGTATATATTAAGGGAGTGTTCAAGGATGAAGTTAGTATAGTTCATTAGAAGTTTGGGAATATCCATGTTAAGAGTTAGAATCTAAGTCTAAATCTGAGATGATTGAGCAAACAAAAAGAAGAGTTGAAGCTCTAGATAGTGTGAACTCGGGGTATGGTGATGCTCATAAAGATTCTAAGTTAATAAGTGTTCCAGTTATGAATTATATGATGACCATTGATGCTATTGAAAGTTAAGAGTTGTATCTCAGAAGAAAGTACTAGCATTGGGTTTTTCATTTCAAGTGTAGTTTTTTAGGGTGAGTTTATTATGTATGTGTATTATTATATCTTAGACTCTAGAGTAGAATGGTAGCAGTTAAGTTTAGAGTTTATTAAAGGGATTCATAGACATAGAAAGATGAGTTAAAGCTAAGGGGTAGATGATAGATTAAGTAACCAAGTCAAGCTTCTAGATTCTAGTAGTGATACTAGTGACTTCTAGAAAACCATTAAGGGAGGAAGGTACCTAACCAAGTCTTATCTCAGTGAAATTGTTGTACTTCAGTCATCATAATATCTACTCATGCCTTACATGTCAGACCAAGATTATAGTTCATATTCATGCACTTTCCATAGAATCGTGTATGCTTCTAGTCCTAGTATAAGGAGTTCAAGTTCACTTAGTAGTACGAATCCTATTTTATGAATTTATGAACTCCAAACTCAGGTCGTGCATTTCATGAATCAAGTACTCATGCTTCATAGTATGCTCAGTTCCTAGAACTCATGGCCTTAGTTAAGTGTCCAAGTCATGCATGTTCAGTATATGATCTAAGTTACCTTAGTACAGTACTCTCTGTCTAACCAATCTCATTCAAGGATAAATGTTCCCAAGGGGGAGATATTGTATTACCTTGTACTAATCCTATCTCGATTTAGATCTTAGTTGCATGCTTAAGGTGCTTAAGGCTTGAAA
>NC_061115.1:190696747-190747556 GCF_002878395.1 Capsicum annuum
TTTCAAGCCTCCTAAACTTCGACGATTTTTATTTTGGTCTTCCCGACCCTGAGTCACTAGTTTTTAAGTTAATTCATGTTCAGAGATGTAAGAAGTATGTCTCAAGGGGTTTTTTGATTTTCCGGAAAAGGTTTAGGGCACATTTGGATCATGAATCCAGTGCGTCACTGTGATAGGGCCGTGTCACGATGACATTCTCTTTGTCACGTACATCACATTGCAGTGAAGCTATTTTCATCATGTTTTTATTTATAATTAAATGCATGTTTCATGATCTTTATCCTAGTGTGTGAATTGCTTAGGAGGTGAAGAATGTTCATAGGAATCACTTAGAACAAAGTTGAGCTAAGAGTCTTTGATTCATCCAAAGTTTTGTATTTGATTCTACAAGGGTCAACTTTGAACTATATAACTTTTGATATACGTAGAATTTTTTAGGTCAAAACCCACCAAATTGTAAATAATAGAATTAGCTTTCCAACGATACCAATTTTGCCTTAATCTGATACCTGAGAAAAAAGTTGTGATCATTTTCATTGGAACCAGTAAGCCACCATGAAAAGACCACGTTGAGGTGACCCTGTAAACTGCATTCTAGTTGCAAACTCAATTTGTTTAAGGGGAAATTGTGTCTTTTCCCCTCAACCCCATCGTCCATAACACGATTTGGGGTATATTTTTGGTCATAATAGGCCTTCTTCTCTCATTCTCCTCTCAAATAAACCCTAATCCTCTCCCAAGAACATCAATTTCATTACTTTCTCTCCAAGGAAACCAAGAATTTAAGTTCCCGAAGTTCAAGAACCTTCAAGAAAGCATCAAGATTGGTGGTTCTCTTTCAAGTTAAAAGCTTAAGGTATGTTGGGTTTTTGAACAAGGATACTCTTTCATCCTTGTGCCCAAAACTTTTTTTAAAGTTAAGATTTTGTGATTTACAATTAGGGTTCATACCCAATCTATCTTGTTTCGAGTTTATGGATTTACAAAGTGATTTAAGTATTAAAGTGTATTCTTATTGTCATCTATTTATGTTTTGACTTAAAGATTCTCTATTATGATTTGTATATCGTGAGTTTGATTTGAATATTGATTAAAGATTTTAAATTGAGTTTCAAGAATGACATTATGTTACAAGTTATATGAAAGAAAGCATGAGATTGAAAGGCTTTAAGTGCATCAAGGTTGCACATGCTCGTGTTTTGATTTATAAGATTCATATTATGATTTTGATTTCATTATCTTGACTAAAATTATTGAACTATTTCAAGAAGATTGTTGAGCATGAAATATTTTTAAGAAATTCTAAGAGTTTAAGCTTATATTATAAGTCCAAAGTACAAGGTTTTTGAGATTTCAAGAAGACGATGCTCTTAAGCTCCTTTAGTAAGTTATACCAAGATTTAAAGTAAAGATTGATCTTTTGATATTAAAATAAGATATGGAACCCACATTTGTTCATCCTGATTAGGATTTAAAGAAAGAGGTGCATAATTGGTTTTCATTCTATAAATTATGCTATTTTAAGGTGAATTTCCTAAAGTATAACTATAAAAGTAATATGGGAGTAGTACTTAGAACTGAGTGGGGTATGATTTCGAGGTCGTATGCCCTAAAATTACGTGCCACCATAGGTTTAAGTCTCAATATAGGTTAAGTATAGTGATCACTCAAGTTAAGGTTCTATTCCGATGGCAAGGGTAGAATAACTCTTCTCACTGTGGGTAAGACATTGGACTCCATGATAGCTTCCATGATTTATGTCGGTTAGAAGAACCTTCCAAAAGAAAGTGTAAAAGTAAGGCTTTTAGAACAAAGTGTTATGGCTCACAAAGTGTATCCTTATGCTTCATTACTCATATTTATGATTTTACAACTTTCATTTTATTCAAGACCAAGGTGAGTAATCTACACTTATCATGCATTATTTTAAAGTCTATGTGTACATTCAGTTATTGTTTTTGCTTATGCATTCACCCCTACATGCTCAACACATTCAAAAAGTACTGATCCATATATATATCTATGTTCTACAATATTTCATAATATAGGTACCAGTTGTAGCCCACACATCATAATCAGACAGTATGCAACTTCCTGTAGGCAGGTGATGAGTCCTTTTGATTCATGGGCTCAAGTCAATCATAGTTCGATAAACATCTTGTTTTCTTTATTTAGTCGTTTTAATTAGGGATATCTGCGGGCCATTTCCTAGCTACCTATAGTCAATATTAGTAGAGGCTTCATAGACAGTCCGTAGAGTTGATGTATTTGATTCTATTTTTGTTTTGTATAAGCAGAGTTGTAATTATTTTAATAGTTTTGTTTTAAGAATGTTCTAATAGAGACTTCTCTTCCATGTGTTACTTTCAGTTGTATATATTTTAATCACTACCTCAAGTATCATGCTAGTATAGGGTTAGCTTGGGATCACTTGTGGTCCGAAGCACCATGTGACGTCCAGGGGTTAGTCTCGAGGAGTTACAAAGTCTCAACTAGTTCATTAGAAATAGGGATATGATACCTTGATGCTTTGACTATATGAGAACGCTGCCTTTTAGGAGCTTCCTTTGGAACAGATTTGGGAATGGAAGAAGAAGAAAGTTCAGTCTTAGGTGGAAGTATTTGTTGTGGAGCAACATTTTGAATAGTGTATGAGGAAAATAATTTGAAATCATACCAGGTTTTGAAGTCAGATAGCTTAGCTAGAATGGAAAGGGAGATTTGTAGAACTGATGCAAAATCAAGGTGAATGATAAGTGAGGTGATAAGAGGGAGTGGTGTGGTGGAGTCATCTTTAGAAGGGAATAAGGATTTTTTAGATGCAATTGTTATGAACTCAGAGCTTTTCAAGGATGGAATAGTGAAGAGAAGTGTATTTTGAGAAAGATAAATGATTTCATAGAATGAATGGATAGGGTTTTATTGTGTTGGGGATAAATTGAATTGTGAAATGGAAAAGAAAAGAACAAGCGTATAGGCGAAAATAGGTGTGTCAGGTGTATTTAAGTGTGAAAAGGATATATGTCCCATGGCAGAGGTGGCATCAACTTTTTTTAGAGAGGAAAGGCTTTTGAGTTTTTGGCGGTTACAGGTCTCCCTATTTTGATTAAAAGAAGGGAAAAGTCTCAAATATGCCACTGAACTATCATAAATGGATCGTTTATGCCATCTAATAAAAGTTGGGCTCATTCATGCCATCGCCGTTATAAAAACGGTCCATCAATTCCATTACTTTTTAGCGGTGGTTTTCAAAAAAACTGCTTTGCCACGTGGCTTCTTATTAAAGGTCCACGACATATTTTTATTTTTTTTTTAAGTTTTGATCCATTAAGAAGAATTCGCCTACACCCGACCTATCACCTTAACCCACTTTAATATTACTCTTAATTTTTACTCTAGATTTAAACATATATATAATCATTTAGTCTTCGAACATGAAATTTACACACTTGATACTACATTTAAAATAATATAGGTTAGAATGATTAATAATTTAAAATGAAAAATTAATAAATTGTGATTAAAAAATAATTTATTTTGACTCTCCAAATTCGAACATCATCATCTAAATTACGACGAAGAGAATACCACATACATGAAGGACCACAACTTTTAATTAGGAAGAATACCTAAAAATTCCTTCTAAATTTGGATTATAAGTTGTATAATTGAATTATTGGTAGTCTTAATTATTTTGTGCACTTGGCTATTTGATAGCCTTTACACTCTTTAACGTGGACGTGATATGGAGCATAATTTATTTTTAGGCATGTTAGATTTTAAAAAAATATAAAATAAATAAAAGACCACCATCCAGGTACGTAGGGTGTTTTCAGTCCATATATATTTTAGTGTTGTTGGGGTACCTACTCACGCAGATACTATTTATGTGTATATTAATGGATCTTAAATATGTATATTAAAGAATCCACCCACATAGAAAAAAGTTATGTTCTACGTCTCGTCCACGTTAAAGAGTATTAAGGCTACCAAATAGCCAAATTAACGAAATAATTAAGACTACCAATAATTCAATTATAAAACTTATAATCCAAATTTAGAAGGGATTGTTAGGTATTCTTCCTAATTAAAAGTTGTGGTCCTTCATTTATGTGGGATTCTCTTCGTCCTAAATTATGTGATGATGTTCGAATTTCGAGAGTCAAAACAAATTAAATTTAAATCACAATTTATTCATTTGTCATTTTCAATTATTAATTATTCTAACCTATATTATTTTAAACATAGTATTCAAGTGTATAAATTTTATGTTCGAAAACTAAATGATTATATATATGTTTACATCTAGGGTCAAATTAAGAGTAATATTAAAGTGGGTTAACATGATAGGTTGGGTGTGGGTGAATTTTTCTAAATGGATCAAAATTTAAAAAAAATTAATTTTTTTTTAAAATGACGTGGACCTCTTATAAGAGGCCACGTGGTAAAGCTTTTTTTTAGAAAACAACCGTTAAAAAGTAATGGCATGGATGGACCAGTTTTATAACGGCGATGGCATGAATGAGACCAACTTTTAACGGATAAAATAAATGATCCATTTCTGATAGTTCAGTGGCATATTTGAGCCTTTTTCCCTTAAAAGAAACACAAGTACCTAGGTGTTCCATGATACTTAATTAATAAGTGACTGAAGTAAATCATACCTTGCCATCTCCATGAGTTCCAATGCCTTATCTTGCTCAGATTCTGCATGACTAAAAACATGACTTAGTTAAATTATTTTCATACTAGAATTAGGACACACAACTAAATGTGCAAGACTGAAAAGAATAGCTAAGATTTTTGGAATAGGTTAATTGTTCTTGCTGATCATTGAGAGTAGGTTATGCAATATTAATCATCCCTAATTCTAACCTATTTTTCTCAAAGAGTTATCTACTTAGTACCTTAGTAAAAATATCAATAATTTGATCTTCAGTAGAACAGAACATGATAGATACAAGACCCTTTTAAACATTATCTCTAAGAAAGAGGTGTCGAATATCAATATGTTTAGTTCCGTTAGGTTTCATGGGATTCTTAGCAATATTATTGGCACTTGTATTATCACAAAAAAAATTCAGATATCAATATTCTTAGCTCTTTTATGTTGCACAATATTCTTAGCAATATTAATGATGCTTGTATTCAGAGGCGAAGCCAGAATTTCAAATAAGGGGGTTAAATATCCAAATAAAACTTAGTCGAAGGGGGTTTAACACCTAGTATAACCACATAAGAAATAATTTTAATCATGTATAAATAGTATATTTTTTCGTCGGATGAACCCCCTAAAGAAGGCAGGCTCCCCCCCTGGTTGTATTATGACAAAAAAATAGGAACACATCTCACATTCATAACAAAATCCATGATTTGTTGCTTAACCAACCACAATTGAGCACAACATGACCTAGTAACAACATACTCCGCCTCAACAGTTTGAGATTTGTTTCTTATTGAACCATATTATTATACATGATCCAAGGAAATATGCCATACCTGTGGTGGTTTTCCTATCCACTAAATAACCTGCATAGTCAGCATTAGAAAATCCTACCAACTTAAAATTTCTACCTTTGAGATACTAGAGACCAAGATCAGTGAGAACATTTTTAATAGGATGTGATCCTTAATACTTGTATCCTTTTGGGACCAATTCTTGAGGACTTCTAAGATCACGGTGATTGTTTTAAGTTGGAGTAGTTGGTGATTCAGTTCCCCTTGTCAGTGTGCCTCCAATATTAGTTCTCCAGTAGATGGACCAGAAGGTTCAACATGTTTCTTCACCTGTTCTTCAGATTCACTTTTTTCCTTTTGCTACCTTTTCTTTGAAGTCTTATTAGTCTACAAAGATCCATATGGATCAGGTCATGGCACTTGATTATGCTAACATGGTTCATTGATCTAAAAGAGGATTTTGCCTGATTCCCTCTTATAAAGGCACTACAAATCTTCTCTTCCTTGAACTTGATTTTAGGCTACCCCAGTACCATATCTTTGGAAGTAAGTTAGTTTTGTTATTTCAGACTTATATGTCCAAGTCTTTTATGACAAAGGAGGGAATTATTCTCTATTGTACCCAACCAATTTAGCCTTGTTCCTTTATCACATAGTTGTGATATACTGAGTAGGTTGTGCTTCAGTCCTCGATAGGTAGACATCTTCCAGCATCCCTGATTTAGAGGTTCAAATTTTTCAACTCCTACGATGTTTCCTCTTTTGTCATCACCCATAGATACTCCTTCTCCACTTATTTTAAAGAGTGAAAGGAAATTTTTTCTTATCACCAGTCATGTATCTAAAGCATGCACTATCAAAATACTAGTGTTTTCTTTTGCTCTTCACTGCAAAATAAGATCAGGTGTTAGATTTAGGAAATCAGACAAGCTTGGGTCCTTTCCTATGAGTAAACGGATGAATCAAATTTCTTCTAGCCCACAGAGGCAACGGGTTGTGTGACCTATTTCTTTGACCAGTTTGATTTTCCTTTTATTGGTTTGGGATATCATAGAGTGAGATCTTTTTGCCAGATTTATACTCCTTGATCTTCTTTTAGCAGCAACTGGGCATTCAGTGATTGGATGTCCATGATTACCACATATGTAGCACAAATCCAAAGTAACATTAATGCATTTGTAAAACCCCAGTCCAGCCTTTTCACTATGAGTTTTTTCCACTCAGTTGATCAACAATTCTTGAGGAATGTGTCCATCTATTAGCCCTTTCAAGATCGAGTTTCAATTTAGAGAATTCTTGACTTAATTTGCTCACCTTTTCCTTTTCATCACTTCAATCTTGTTTGAAATTAATTAGTTTACATTAAACTTTTTCTTGTTCTTAACTTTTGACCTTTTTACCCTTTTAAAAAGAGTTAGTTTTAAGATTTCATATTTTAGAATTAGATTTGAAGAATCAAGTTAACCAACATTTTCCTTATGAGCGTGATTCCTTTTTAACAGTGTTCTTGCAAGTTTCTAGATCAATAAAGTCAAATTTGAGACTTGCAAGACTACTGAACAACTCATCTCGACCAGAAGTTAATTCTTAGAAATCATTAATTAAAGCACTCATTAAGGAGACAAGTTTTTTTCTATTAAATAAATGCAATTTTTCTTTAAGCTCAAGAACATTACCTCAAAAGCAATATCTTCTTCTTCTAAGTCTGAATTTCCAAGATCCATGGGTGGAGTTTCATCAATTTCTTCATCATCATTTGATTCATCTGAGTCAAATCCCTAAGTGGCTACCATGGCATATTCTTCATTCTCTTTTTTTCTTGACCTTTTTCCTTCAATTCCTTCTCAGTTATTTCCTTTTTCCATTCAATTTACCAGACAGGATAGTCCCTAATTTGATGATCAGTTTTACCATGCTTGTAATATCCAGTAGGATTGTCATTGAAACGTCTTTTTCTACATGTTCCTTTCTTCTTTTTGAAGAATTTGCTGAGGTTCTTGGATATGAAGGCAACTTTTTCTTCATCCAGTTCAATTTCTTCATCACTGTCAAATGCCTTAAAGGCCAAGGCTTTGTTAGAAACTGCTACTTCATTTTTGATTTTGATAATTTGCATTGCATATGTTTTCAGATTTCTCACTTGTTCATCCAAAGTAATCCAAGTGAAATCCTTTGCTTCCCTAATGTCAGTAACTTTAACATCCTATTTTGACTTAGGTAATACCCTTAACACCTTTAAAACATGTTCCTCAACAGGGATGACTTTTCCTAAGGAAATTAATTCATTTGTTAAGGCAGTAAGTCTTGTCATCATCAAATGAATAGATTCATTTTTCTTCATTTTAAACGCCTTATATTTAGTAAAGAAGAGAAATTCTATACTTCCTTACCTAAGAGGAGCGCTCATGTGCATTAACTAAGGCATCCCAGATTTGCTTGGTGGTGGTACAATTTAATAATGTTGTACTCGGTTGGACCTAGTCCGTACACTAAAATATTTTTATCCTTTGCATTCTTCCTTAAGGTAGTCAAATTATCAGCAGTAAATTCACTTCTCACCTTCTTGACTTATTCACCATCAACAAGTTTCATTGGAATAGTTGGAGTCCCACAACTCGTCACCTTGAAGAAATATTTCTAGCCTGGATTTCCACCAAATAAAGTAAGATCCATCAAAGAGTGGAGGTCTAGTAGTGGATTGACATAGTGTTTCAAAATTCATCATAGTGATCTTTGTCTTAGGTTCTAAACCTTTTTAATAAAACCTCGCTCTGATACTATTTATTAAAGTACGTTCCCTACTAATTAGTCTATTTTAGCCTAGGTATTGCCTATCAATGAAACAGGTTGACTAACGTGTTTCAAACTAGCTAAAACAATAAGTAAATACCAAAGTGAATTTTCACGTGGAAAACACCCGGCTCTAAGAGTTGTAAAAAACAATGACTTGTACCTCTACAGGATTTAACTCCAATTCCACTAAATTACTTTAGCCTCAATAATCAACAAATTACAAGACTCATGTAAACTAGGAATCAAAAACTTCTAATTCCTACTTCTACAAAACACTAACATTCCCAAGGTAAGTGTTCCTAAGACTTCAAGTTCCCCAACTTGAAGACAAAACTTCTAACTCAGTTTGTAATTCACTGACACTAGAAATGAATAAAATAGTTCAACTCAAGAACTAACCTAATACATAAAGTCTAAGACTCCTTAACTCTAAGTAATAGGAACAAGTTCAACTATGACTCCTTCAATATTTGGAACTGACAAGATAATTTAACGATGGTTGCTATATTTTTTGGTACATGTGTTACTCCGTGAGTCACTCCCTCAGTATAAAAACAACTCTACAAAGAGTGTTTCAATGTCGCTAGTCTTCTATATTCCATTGGACTAGTTTACTCATCAGTGTTTGTGGTTTATTCAAAGTTCTTCATCAAGTCAATCTCCTTGTATAGGTAGAACTCCTTCATCGACTCAATCATCAAGTGTTGAGTTTTACTAGTCCTCAAACACTTTGCCACTTATCTTCAAGTGTGGTATTCAACCACAACTTCTCTTTTTTCATATGTGATCAATCATTATGATTTTATCTAGTCCTAATCTCAAGCATTCTTGTCTTTATCTTCCAATAACATACTTGTGCTACTTTGACTCTGTAACTAAGTTAGTGGAGAACTTCATTCCACTCCACCAATAGATCTCTCACAAATCACGGTACATCTTAGTGGCCCTTAGATGCATAAAGTAATGTGCACCTTACACTTCTGTAAGAATTCACTGCCTTATGTCATCTATACCTAGAACACATAGACGACCTTAACAACGGAGGACGTCATCTCACCCTTGGGAGAAAACCACTATTTTCTGATTCTGAACTGACTCTTTTAGCTTGACAAGGCTAGGATACTTATTTTGATTTTCTTTCACCTCAGAAATTAGACATGATTCTGAACTACTCTGAACATATACACTACCCTCTGAAGAGTCAACTAAGCGAATACCTAGTCCTGATAGCTGGTGGACTTCCTGGGCTAACTTTTTTTTACTATCATCAACATGAGAAATACTATCCATAGAGAGCCTACTGAGAGCATCGACCACTATATTAGCCTTGCCCGGATGATAGAGGACACTCATGCCATAATCTTTTTAGAGCTCTAGCCACCTTCTCTGGCGAAGATTGAGATCTTTTTGAGAAAAGACATATTGAAGGCTCTTATGATCTGTGAAGACATCTACATGAACTCCGTATAGATAATGCCTCCAAATCTTCAAGGCCAATACTACGGCTGCTAATTCAAGATCATAAGTAGGATAATTCTTCTCATGGGATTTAAGTTGTCTAGAGGCGTAGGCTATGACCTCACTATGTTGCATGAGGACACAACCTAAACCCACTCTAGATGCATCACAATAAACTATAAAACCATCTGAACCGTCTGTTAATGCTAGAACTGGAGATGAGGTGAGTCAAGTCTTTAATTCTTGAAAACTCTTCTCAGATGGATCTGACAACTGAAACTTAACTTTCTTCTGAGTCAATCTGGACATAGGGGATGTAATAGGAGAAAATTCCTCAATAAACCATCTGTAATAGCCAGTCAAACCCAAGAAACTTCTGATATCTAATGGGGAAATAGGGCGAGGCCAGTTTCTTACTGGTTTGGTCTTTTAAGGATCTACTCTAATGCCATCATCGGAAATAATATGGCCAAGGAATGCTACTGATCTTAGCCAAAATTTGTACTTACTGAATTTTGTGAATAATTGATGATTTTTGAGAGTTTGAAGTACTATTCTGAGATAGTCTACATGATCGCGCTCACTGCGGAAATATACCAGAATATCATCTATGAAGACTATGACGAATATGTCCAAGTACTGCTTGAACACACGATTCATCAAGTCCATGAAATTTGTTGAGGCATTGGTAAGACCAAATGACATGACTAGAAATTTGAAGTGACCATACCTTGTACGGAAAACTGTCTTTAGGATGTCACATTTTCTAACTCTGAGCTGATGATAGCCGGATCTGAGATGTATCATAGAAAAATAACTGGCACCCTAAATTTGGTCAAACAAGTCATCGATTCTGGGAAGAGGATACTTATTCTTGACCGTGACTTTATTGAGTTGACAGTAATCTATACACATTTTGAGTGAACCATCTTTCTTGCACAAGAATAAGACTGGTGCACCCTACGGGGAAACACTGGTCTGATGAATCCCTTATCTAAGGGATCCTTCAACTTTTCTTTTAGTTCCTTGAGTTCTGCTGGTGCCATTCTCTATGGCAGAATAGAGATAGGTTGAGTGTCTGAAAGAATATCAATACCAAAGTCTATTTACCTTTCGGGAGGAATTCTTGGAAGATCTTTGGGAAAGATATCTGAATATTCATTCACCACTGGGACTGATTCAAGACTGGGAGCCTTGGAACTAGAATATCTAACATGAACTAGATGATAAAAACATCCCTTAGATATCATTTTCCTTGCCCGAAGGTAGGAAATAAGTTGACCCCTAAAAGCGGATACATTACCCTTCCACTCTAGGATGGGTTCATTCGGGAACTGAAACTCAACTATTTTATTTCTTCAATCGAATGTGGCATAGCAGTAATAAAGCCAATCCATGCTGAAAATGAAATCAAAATCATTCATCTCTATTTTGACTAAGTCTGCTGAAGTGACTTTCTAAAATATCATAACTGGGTAGTTCCTATATACCCACTGGGCTATTATGGTTTTACCCACCAGGGTAGAGACTGAGAAGGGATCTACTAGAACTTTGAGACTGATTCCAAAATCAACTGCTATATAAGGAGTAACAAAAGACAAAAAAGCTCCTGGATCTAGCAAAGCATAAACATGCACATGAAAGATCTATAACATACCAGTACCTATATCAGGAGAACTTTCTTGATCATGTCGGGTCAGAAGAGAATAGAGACGATTTAGGCATTGCTCGCTGTAGCACTGGAAGTGGCACCCTTCTAATTTGGGCGACCGAACTGAGCTGAAGAGCGATTTTATTCACCCTGAGGACCTGGTTACGGATAGTCTCTAATTTTATGGCCTGGTTTTCCAAAACCAAAACAAATGCCACTACCTGCTCTACACACACCTTGATGGTACTTACCGTAAGTCTAGCAAAGAAGATAGGTGCGGGCACTACTAACACTGCCCTGGGTCTTAGAGCCTGGCACTCTATATTTATTACCCTCTCTGAACTTAGGAACTGGAGCACTGGCTATAGAGGGAGCTGAAATTGATGACTTAGGATGAAACTGGGAACGGTTTCCTCCTTCTGATTTAGGCTGAGCGAAGTTGAAACTACCTGTCTTGGCTCTCTTATTTTGTTTTTCCCTCTGCTTAATTTTCTGCTTTTCTATTTGCTGAGCATAGGTCATAGGTCTAGCTAATGTCATGTCACTGTTCAGCATGGCAGATCTGTACTCATTAATTACGCTGTCGTTCACCCCTGAAGAAAACTTACTCATTTTGGATCTACCGCCTGCAACCACATAAGGGGCATACCTGGCTAATTGAGTAAACTTAAAAGAATACTCTTTTACCATCATATTGCCTTAGCTGAGGTTGATGAACTCTAGTACCTTAGCTTCTCTAAGATCTTGGGGAAAGAATCTGTCTAAGAATGCAGTGACAAACTCCTCCTACTCTATAGGACCTGCATTATCTGATCTTTCGGACTTCCACTGTTTGAACCAAGTATGATCCACATCCTGCAACTGATATGCACCTAACTCAACACTCTTAATAGTAGTCACCCCCATGGTATGTGTCACTTTCTGAACTTGATCTAAGATTTCCTGAGGGTCTTCATCTACCTTAGATCTGAGGAATGTTGGAGGATTCATTCAGGTGAAGTCTCAAATTCAAGCAGCGGCTGAAATGGCCACTGGGTTGGCTGGAATGATAGTTAACCGTTCATTATGAGCAGCGACTTATTGAGCAAGAGTGTTAAATGCGGTCCTAAACTTTCCATGAGAAACATTATCGCCCAAAGGTTCTTCGGGCAAAGGGGCTAAATGATTTCTTCACTTAGGAGGCATGTTCGATAAGCATCTTCTTTTCTTTATTTAGTCATATTGATTAGGGATATCTGCAGGTCAATTCCCGGATACCTATAGTCAATATTAGTAGAGGCTTCATAGACAGTCAGTAGAGTTGATGTATTTGATTCCATTTTTGTTTTGTATAACCAGAGTTGTAATCATTTTCAATAATTTTGTTTGGAGAATGTTCTACTAGATACTTCTCTTCTGTCTGTTACTTTCAGTCGTATATATTTTAATCAGTACCTCAAGTATTATGCCAGTTTATGGTTAGCTTGGGATCACTTGTTGTCCTAAGCACCAAGTGACGTCCAGGGGGTAGTCTCAGGGAGTTACAAAGTCTCAACTTGTTCATTAGTAATGGGGATATGATCCATTGATGCTTTGACTATACAAGAATACTACCTTTTAGGAGCTGCCTTTGGAACAGATTTGGGAATGAAAGAAGAAGAAGGTTCAGTCTTAGGTGGAAGTATTTTTTGTGGAGTGACATTTTGAATAGTGTTTAGGAAAATAATTTGAAATCATACCATGTCTTGAATTCAGACAGCTTAGCCAGAATTGAAGGGGAGATTTGTGGAATTAGTGCAAAACCAAAGTGAATGATAAGTGAAGTGATAGGAGGGAGTAGTGTGGTGGAGTCATCTTTAGAAGGGAATGAGGATTTTTTAGATGCAATTGTTATGAACTCAGAGTTTTACAAGAATGGAACAGTTAAGAGAAGTGTGTCTTGAGAAATACAAATGATTTCAGAGAACGAATGGATAGGGTTTTATAGTGTAGGTGATAAATTGAATTGTGAAAGGGAAAAGAAAAGAACAAGCGTGTATGTGAAAATGGGTGTGTCAGGTGTATTTAAGTACGAAAAGGAGATGTTTCCCTTGGCAAATGAGGTATCAACTTTTTCATAAAGGAAAGGCTTCTGAGTTTTTGGCGGTTACAGGTCTCCCTATTTTGATTAAAAGAAGGGAAAAGACTCAAATATGCCACTGAACTATCATAAATGGCTCATTTATACAATCTGTTAAAAGTTGGGCTCATTCATGCCATCGCCGTTATAAAATCGGTCCATCCATGCCATTACTTTTTAACAGTGATTTTCAAAAAAACTGCTTTGCCATGTGGCTTCTTATTAGAGATCCACGTCATTTTTTTAAAATGTTTTTTTAAGTTTTGATCCATTAAGAAGAATTCACCCACACCCAACCTATCAGCTTAACCCACTTTAATATTACACTTAATTTTGACCCAAGATTTAAACATATATATAATCATTTAGTCTTTGAACATAAAATTTACACACTTGAATACTACATTTAAAATAATATAGGTTAGAATAATTAATAATTTAAAATGGCAAATGAATAATTTTTGATTAAAAAATAATTTGTTTTGACTCTCCAAATTCGAACATCATCACATAATTTAGGACGAAGAGAATACCACATACATGAAGGACCACAACTTTTAATTAGGAAGAATACCTAAAAATTCTTTCTAAATTTGGATTATAAGTTGTATCATTGAATTATTGGTAGTCTTAATTATTTTGTGGACTTCTCTATTTGGTAGCCTTTATACTCTTTAACATGGACGAGAAGTAGAGCATAATTTATTTTGAGGCGTGTTAGAGTTTAAAAAAATATAAAATAAATAAAAGACCACCATCCAGGTACGTAGGGTGTTTTCAGTCCACATATTTTTTAGTGTTGTTTGGTACCTACTCACACAGAAACTATTTATGTTTCTACTAATGGATCTTAAATATGTATATTAAAGAATCCACCCACGCAGAAAAAAGTTATGCTCTACGTCTCATCCACGTTAAAGAGTATAAAGGCTACCAAATAGCCAAATTCATGAAATAATTAAGACTACCAATAATTCGATTATAAAACTTATAATCCAAATTTAGAAAGAATTCTTAGGTATTCTTCCTAATTAAAAGTAGTGGTCTTTCATTTATGTGGTATTCTCTTCGTCCTAAATTATGTGATGATGTTCGAATTTTGAGTGTCAAAATAAATTAATTTTAAATAACAATTTATTCATTTATCATTTTAAATTATTAATTATTCTAACCTATATTATTTTAAACGTAGTATTCAAGTTTGTAAATTTTATGTTCAAAGACTAAATGATTATATATATGTTTAAATCTAGGGTCAAAATTTAGAGTACTATTAAGTGGATTAATGTGATAGGTTGGGTGTGGGTGAATTCTTCTTAATGGATCAAAACTAAAAAAAATTTTAAAGTTGACGTGGTCCTCTAATAAGAGGCCATATGGTAAATCTATTTTTTAAAAAACCACCGTTAAAAAGTAATGGCATGGATGGACCAGTTTTATAACGGTGTTGGCAGGAATGAGCCCAAGTTTTAACGAACGGCATAAATGAGCTATTTCTGATAGTTCAGTGGCATATTTGAGACTTTTCCCTTAAAAGAAACACAAGTACCTAGATATTTCATGATAATTAATAAGTGACTGAAGTAAATGATACCTTGCCATCTCCATGAGTTCCAATGCCTTATCGTGCTCAGATTCTACATGATTAAAAACATGACTTAGTTAAATTATTTTCATACTGGACTTGGGACACACAACTAAATCTGTAAGATTGAAAAGAGTAACAAAGATTTTAGGAATAGGTTAGTTGTTCTAGTCGATCATTGAGAGTAGGTTATGCAATCTTAATCATCCCCAATTCTAACCTATTTTTCTCAAAGAGTTCTCTACTTAGTACCTTAGTAAAAATATCAGTAATTTGATCTTCAGTAGAAAAGAACTTGATAGATACAAAATCCTTTTAAACATTATCTCTAAGAAAGAGGTGTCTAATATCAATATGTTTTGTTCTTTTATATTACACGGGATTCTTAGCAATATTAATGGCACTTGTATTATTACAAAAAAAATTCTAATATCAATATTCTTAGCTCTTTTATGTTGCAATTCTTAGCAATATTAATGACACTTGTATTCAGAGGCGAAGCCAGAATTTCAAATTAGGGGGTTAAATATTCAAAGAAAACTTAGTCGAAAGGGGTTCAACACCTACTATAACCACATAACAAATAATTTTAATCATGTATAAATAGTATATTTTTTCATCAAACGAACCCCCTAAAGAAGGCAGGCTCTGCCCCTGGTTGTATTATCACAAAAAATAGGAACACATCCCACATCCATACCAAAATCCATGAGTTGTTTCTTAACCCACCACAATTGAGCACAACATGACCCAGTAATATACTCCGCCTCAGCAGTTTGAGATTTGTTTCTTAGTGGACCAGATTATTGTACATGATCCAAGAAAATATGCCATACTTGTGGTGCTTTTCCTATCCACTAAATAACCTGCATAGTCAGCGTTTGAAAATCCTACTAACTTAAAATTTCTACCTTTGAGATACTAGAGATCCTTAATACTTGTATCCTTTTGGAACCAATTCTTGAGGACTTCTAGGATCACGATGATCGTTTTAAGCTAGAGTAGTTGGTGATTCAGTTCCCCTTGTCAGTGTGCCTCCAGTATCAGTTCTCCAGTAGATGGACCAGAAGGTTCAACATGTTTCTTCACCTGTTCTTCAGATTCACTTTCTTCCTTTTGCTACCTTTTCTTTGAAGTCTTATTAGTCTACAAAGATCCATATGGATCAGTTCAAGGGACTTGATTGTGCTAACATGGATCATTGATCTGAAAGAGGATCTTACCTGCTTTTCTCTTACACAGGCACTACAAATCTTTTCTTCCTTGAACTTGGTTTTAGGCAACCCCAGTAAGATATCTTCGGAAGTAAATTTGTTTTATTATTTCAAACTTATGTCCAAGTCTTTTGTGCCAAAAGAGGGAATTATTATCTATTGCACTCAACCAAGTAAGACTTGTTCCTTTATCACATAATTGTGATATACTGAGCAGGTTCTGCTTCAGTCCTCGATAGGGTAGACATCTTCCGGCATTCTTGATTTAGAGGTTCAAATTTTTCAACTCCCACAATGTTTCCTCTTTTTTCATCACCCATAGATATTCCTTCTCCACTAATTTTAAAGAGTGAAAGGAATTTCTTCTTATCACCAGTCATGTATCTAGATCAAGCAATATCAAAATACTAGTGTTTTCTTTTTCTCTCCCCTACAAAATAAGATCTGGTGTTAGATTTAAGAACCCAGACAAGCTTGGGTCCTTTCTTATGATAAAACGGATGAATCAAATTTCTTCTAGCCCACAGAGGCAACAGGTTGTGCGACCTATTTCTTTGACCAGTTTGATTTTTCTTTTATTAGTTTGGTCTATTATGGAGTTAGATCTTTTTTCCAGATTTAAACTCCTTAATCTTCTTTTAGCAGCAACTAGACATTCAGTGATTGGATATCCATGATTACCACATATGTAGCACAAATCCAAAGTAACATTAATGCATTTGTAAAACCCCAGTCCAGCCTTTTCACTATGAGTTTTTTCCACTCAGTTGATCAACAATTCTTGAGGAATGTGTCCATCTATTAGCCCTTTCAAGATCGAGTTTCAATTTAGAGAATTCTTGACTTAATTTGCTCACCTTTTCCTTTTCATCACTGCAATCTTGTTTGAAATTAATTATTTTACATTAAACTTTTTCTTGTTCTTAACTTTTGACCTTTTTACCCTTTTAAAAAGAGTTAATTTTAAGATTTCATATTTTAGAATTAGATTTGAAGAATCAAGTTAACCAACATTTTCCTTATGAGCGTGATTCTCCTTTTCAACAGTGTTCTTGCAAGTTTCTAGATCAATAAAGTCAAATTTGAGACTTGCAATACTATTGAACAACTCATCCCTATTAGAAGTTAATTCTTAGAAATCATTAATTAAAGCACTCATTAAGGAGACAAGTTTTTTTCTATTAAATAAATGCAATTTTTCTTTAAGCTCAAGAACATTACCTCAAAAGCAATATCTTCTTCTTCTAATTCTGAATCTCCAAAATCCATGGGTGCAGTTTTATCAATTTCTTCATCATCATTTGATTCATCTGAGTCAAATCCCCAAGTGGCTACCATAGCATATTCTTCCTTCTCTTTTTTCTTGACCTTTTTCCTTCAATTCCTTCTCAGCTATTTTCTTTTTCCATTCAATTTACCAGACAGGATAGTCCCTAATTTGATGATCAGTTTTACCATGCTTGTAATATCCAGTAGGATTGTCATTGAAATGTCTTTTTCTACATGTTCCTTTCTTCTTTTTTAAGAATTTGCTGAAGTTCTTGGATATGAAGGCAACTTGTTCTTCATCCATTTCAATTTCTTCATCACTGTCAAATGCCTTAAAGGCCAAGGCTTTCTCAGGAGCTGCTACTTCCTTTTTTATTTTGTTAATTCATTTCATATGTTTTCAGATTTCTCACTCGTTCATCCAAATAATCCAAGTGAAATCCTTTACTTCCCTAATGTCAGTAACTTTAACATCCTATTTTGACTTAGGTAATACCCTTAACACCTTTATAACATGTTCCTCAACAGGGATGACTTTTCCTAAGGAAATTAATTCATTTGTTAAGGCAGTAAGTCTTGTCATCATCGCATGAAGAGATTCATTTTTCTTCATTTTAAACGCCTTATATTCAGTAAAGAAGAGAAATTCTATACTTCCTTACCTAAGAGGATCCCTCATGTCCATTAACTAAGGCATCCCATATTTGCTTGGTGGTGGTACAATTTAACAATGTTGTACTCGGTTGGACCTAGTCCGTACACTAAAATGTTTTTAGCCTTTGCATTCTTTATTAAGGCAGTCAAATTATCTGCATTAAATTCACTTCACAACTTCTTGACTTGTTCACCATCAACAAGTTTCATTGGAATAGTTGGACCATCTGTTATACTGTCCCACAACTCGTCACCTTGAAGAAATATTTCTAGCCTGGATTTCCACCAAATAAAGTAAGATCCATCAAAGAGTGGAGGTCTAGTAGTGGATTGACCTGGTGTTTAGAAATTCATCATAGTGATCTTTGTCTTTGGTGCTAAACCTTTTTAATAAAACCTCGCTCTGTACTATTTATGAAAGTACGTTCCCTACTAATTAGTCTATTTTAGCCTAGGTATTGCCTATCAACAAACCAAGTTGACTAACGTGTTTCAAACTAGCTAAAACAATAAGTAAATACCAAAGTGAATTTTCACATGGAAAACACCCGGCTCTAAGAGTTGTAAAAAAAATGACTTGTACCTCTACAGGATTTAACTCCAATTCCACTAAATCACTTGAGCCTCAATAATCAACAAATTAAAAGACTTTTGTAAACTAAGAATCAAAAACTTCTAATTCCTACTTCTACAAAACACTAACCTTCCCAAGGTAAGTGTTCCCAAGACTTTGAGTTTCCCAACTTGAAGATAACACTTCTAACTTAGTTTGTAATTCACTAACACTAAAAATGAATAAAATAGTTCAACTCAAGAACTAACCTAATACATAAAGTCTAAGACTCCTTAACTCTAAGTAATAGGAACAGGTTTAACTATGACTCCTTCAAGATTTGGAACTGTTAAGATAATTTGCCGATGGTTGCTATATTTTTCAGTACGTGTGTGAATTTGTGAGTCACTCCCTCGATATAACAACAACTCTACAAAGAGTCCATCAATGTCGCCAGTCTTCTATATTCCATTAGACTAGTTTACTAATTAGTGTTTGCTGTTTATTCAAAGTTCTTCATAAAGTCAATCTCCTTGTCTAGGTAGAACTCCTTCATCGACTAAATCATCAAGTATTGAGTTTTACTAGTCCTCAAACTCTTTGCCACTTATCTTCAAGTGTTGTATTCAACCGTGACTTCTTTTTTTTCATATGTGATCAATCATTACAATTTTATCAAGTCCTTATCTCAAGCATTCTTGACTTCATCTTCCAATAAAAGACTTGTACTACTTTGACTCTGCAACTAGGTTAGTGGACCTCTTCAACTAACATATTTAATTTGTCATGTCAATCACCAAAACCATCCCAATAATGCGATTTATGAAAGAGTTGTCTACCTTATGTTTAACTCTTGAAAATATGATATTTTTGCATAATTTTTGTGTTCTTATGGAATAAGAACTCACATACGTTGTTTAAATCTTTTGGTGGTCATTAATGTATTTTTGAATGAGAAAGGTTATGGACATGATATGATATGAATCTATATGGCATGGCTTGCAAGTTTCGATACGATGATACCTACTACAAAATTCCTTTAGCACGAAAGAAAAGAATATTTTAGTATTGAGCATGATTTTTTAGAGTCTAAAATGGTCATAAAGAAAGTTAGATCGTTACTCAAAGAAGGAATGAGTTCAGATAACTCCTTTCTGAATATCATATTTTGCCGATGCGGGTTTCATGATATGTATGACACTAAGAAGGAATATTTTTTCATGATATGTATGTCAGTAAGGAGGCATACTTTTTCATAACATGGTCTGTCAGTAAGGAGGCATACCTTGTTTTATTATGGACCCCAACTCTTGCGGCAAAATTAGTTTGGGAGCTTGGCCATCGAGTCAAGGACGGATTCCATATAACCGGTGGGATTGTATGAAATATATGGTGTACCATCTAGATCAAAACTAAAGAAAAGTGTTGAGTCAATGTTTTATAAGCATTAGTGTAAGATTTTCATATTACACCCATATGCTCTTAAAGAATTAATACCCCCCATATTTCGGGTTCTACATTATAGTCTCATGGCCCATCACATCAGTAGAACACTTTGGATGTGACAGAATTGATGATTTATCCATCTATCATAAGGTATTTACTCATATATTTAGTCTTTCTGTATATAGTTTAGCAGGGGGCCGTGTCCCGACCTACACAGTTAGTATTCAGTAGAGGCTTCATGGACGAGTTTTGGTTATTGTACTGTTATAGCATTATTGACATATTTTGATTTTTAAATTTCCTTGATTTCATTATATCTTCCGCACTTTAATTTATATATGGATTATGCTTATGATAGTATGCTAAGGGGTCTCTCTAGCATTCATGGTTTGGGATGTCTGTCACGTCCAGGGCTCGACTCGAGCCATGAAAATTATATACCTATTGCTAAAGTTTCTTCTCCTAGTTGAAAGTCCAGTTCCACTGATACAACTAACTTCTGCCAACTTTCTATATATTCTTCAACTCAAAGCTGCTAACTTTATGGACTTTGATCAGATATCTATTGTTGTATGCTTAATTAAAAGTGCTCTGATTTTTCAAGAACTTTATATTAAGGTAAGATGTAACATTCCATCTAATTCGTGATACTTTGTTTCAAAGACAATAAACACTAGTTATGTTTCTACCATATTTTCCTTGTAGTCTTCTACAGTAAAGCTAAAACAGTAACAAGTCTCTGGTTATCTAAAACTACTTGAACTCTTAGTCTTATTCTTCATTGTATAAATTTTTTACATATGTTTGGTTTTTAAACTATGCAACTTTGAGCAAAACTGCTGTAACGACCCGATTTGCTGAACCGGAATGTTATATGGTGCTCATGACCCCGAAGGACCACAAGCTAACCTATGACTAATATTTGTACCTTTATGCTACATAAGCTAACTTAATAATACAGAAACATGCACTGAAAGGCCATAATGTTTAACACTAAACATAACTGAATGACATCTATGTGGGGTAATAGAATACCCAAAACAAAACTAAAAATACTAAAATTTGAACATGATAGTTTGTATCTAGTCTGTATCTAGTCTGAAAGCCTTTACTGTCTGAAAAATCTGGATAAGAAGTTGATGGACATGTCCCCAACTAACTCCAACTAATAAGATAATCAATGAGATAATAGAAAATCATTATGTCCTCAAAGGATGAGGATTCACTTCTACTCTGACTGCTAAAACTGGAATTTACTATTGATCTGGAACTCGTGTCTCTAAACCTATGGTGTAACATAAAAAGAAAACACCAGTACAATGGAATGTACTGAGTATGCATATGAGGTATTCTATATGAAGGGGTTCACATGCATGATTAATACTAACTAACTATCTAACATGAATGTGAGAATGCATACTTGAATACGTAACTATAACTGACAACATGATAACTTGATATTGATATCGTGATAGCAGGACTACTGAGTCTGGATATTGATAACATGACATAATTGATAACTGATATGACTGATAATATGAAAGACTGTATTTGAATAATACTGATAACATGGGTAACTGTACTTAACAGTCTTGAATCTGGTGGAACTATTTGAGTTCCATACTGTATCTGAGTTGACTGTGCCTGACAGTCCTAATTCTGCAACATGAAACTGTAAGAAGTAGTATTTAACCGACAGGCCCCATATATGCTATTATAGCTAAGCTGGGGTCCAGTCTCTGCCCTAACTGGAAGAGTGTCAATACCACGCCGCTGGTAAGGATAACATGTGGGTAACCCTCATATAATAGGTAACTCTAGTGAGAACGATGGGAACCCTCATATAACAGGTTAAGCCACCTCATCTACCCACATATAGCAGGCTACGATGTCTCAACCTATGCTGGCTACATAGCTCTGGAATGCAAGAATTGCTTTTAAGAATTAAACCCTCATATAACAGGTGAGTTCCCATCCTTGGGTTCACTCGGTGCTAATTCCTACTCCCATCTGAATAGACACTGATCATGATTTACTGAATTGAATAGGGACTAAATTTACTAAATTTCATTGACTGACGAAATACTTCTGATATCTGATAACTGACTGAGTTCATGAGATCATGGAGATTTTTCCTGAGTCATAAGACTATCTGAAGTCTAAGAGTTCATAGTTTGACTAAGAGTGTCGTGAAAACATGACATGGCTCTAGGCACACAGCTAATATTTCAGGTACAAGTACCCCCAAGACTTGATGGAAGGAAAGTGACATAACTTGATATTCTTGAATACATGATAATCACCACAATATGTTTATTGAAGCATTTCATCAAAAGTCTAATAGGCATAAACTTGTACATTTATGGGGATTTTTATGATATCATGCTAGTTAGGCAAATTTCCTTCATCTAGGCATTTAATCAAACATATGGCAGGCATAGTACATGTTAATATCATAGTATAGCAATTAAACATCGTGGTTCAATTCCAATTTCATCATACAAGGTTTTAGTCATGAGATTTCGTGAATCTTTATCTATACTAATCAACAATCATGTAGTAGAATCCAATTTCACATTTATCCACATGAACATGAGCAGCCAAATCATGAAAACATGAAGGAAATCCACAACTTGAGTTTAAAAAAGGGATTCTTGGACTTCATGGACGAAAGTGGTCCATGAATTAACACTATGCATACCTTAGATCATGATTTCATGAAGATTGATGGTGAAACCTTCCTGAATTTGAATTCCCAATAGAACCCCTAGTTTGTTCTTGAGATAAACTTGAGAGAAACTAATATGTTTTAGGAGAAAAGGGGTTGAATCGCGTGTTAAAGGGATTATATAGGGGTAGGAAGTTGACCCTTTTAACTCTGGACACGTCATTAAATTTTTAGTAAAATTTCTTGAGTTGGGCCCTTGGCGCGATGTGGCGTTATCGCGCTGTGCCACTAGAAATTGATAATTGGGCAGTTTCATGGTAGCGCTATGCGGAGCTATCGCATTTCCACCTTGTCTACGACCTGGAAGTTTGGCGCAACACGCTAGTATCACAGAGCAACACTGGAATTTGAAAATTGTCATTTGAGCTATCTCTGCGACGCGCTGAAGGCTCAGGTCAAACACTGTCTCACTAAAAAGGCTCTAACTCTTCGCTCGGGTGTCAGATTTGGGCGAATTATATATCGATGGAAAGGTTATTCAATTTCTCACGTGATAGGAAGTGAAAATTATGGAAATAGCACATGTATAAGAATGAATTCTTATTTCAAAGCAAGTTCTAACATCCTTGAGAGGATTTTCAAGCTAAGAAAAAACAACTACGTGGAAAAGTTAGAGCACATATATGTCAGTTGTGACCAGGTTAAGGTATACGTTTATGTATTATGCCCAAAAAATCGCCCAACCCCAAGGGGAATAGGCATAGCTACCTGCAAGTGATATCCTTTCACATCTGATGAAATTGAAAGAGAGAATCTAATGACATATCATATATAGTTTCATCGTCTTGTAGATGTAACTTTTCTCCCCTATCCCTGAAAAAGGTGCTATCCGGTCACCATTTCCTTAAGGGGTTCAGTGAATTTACTTCATCGAAAAAATATATTTGTGAAAAACGATGTATATTTTATTATATACTATTGCTACTTTGAAATGTGATAAAAGTAGGCAACTCCCAAAAAAGAAAATCTCATGTCTATTTTATTATATATTGTTGCTACTTTGAAATGTGATCAAAGTAAGGAACTTCCGAAAAAAAAAAAAAAATCTCTTCCCAATACGTGATACTTTTTGAACACTTTCTCAGAACAACACTATTGCTAACACATATGATCGCTCCCCTTTTCTTTTCTTGATTAGAAGTTCCAAGTATTTGCAGTATTTGAAAATCAAGGTTCTTAACAAATTAACTCCTTCCTTTTTCTTTCTTTTATTTTTACGTTTTTTATTGTCACTAAGTTAAGAGAGTTTTTTTACTGATTATCTTTGACTTATAGATGGATGGTCCAGTTCATAATGATATTCGAGTGCAACAATGTCTTGAGATTCAGCTTATCAAGCCCCCATTGGCTAAGTCTTCCATGCTAAAGACAATGCTAATCACACCTTTTTTAATTATAAGAAAGCTAATGAAAACATCAAAAAATAATTCATGTTGTGTTAAATTTGTTTCGGCATGCATCACCTTTAGTAGAAGTTGTTTATGACTTACTAATTTATTTTGTTAAATTTGTTCTTACAATGCTAAAGGATGTTCTTGACATATCTATTAGTGAAAAAAGACTTACGAGAAGAATTGATTTGTGTGGTTATTTGTTTCAGCGTTATGTTGTGGATTAACATGTTTTCTTGTGCATCAAATTGAATTAAATTCATGTACAAGTCAAAATACCTCTAACATATTAGAACCGAATTCATGTGCAACATCGTGAAATTATTCTAACATATCGAATCAAATTCCTGTACATCTTGAAATCATTCTTTCAACTCTAGTCTCTCAATCATTTTTCTCTCCTTTGCCTCTATCTCTATGTTGGTGAATCAGTGATAACCAAACCAAATCTCTCTGGTTCAAACCCATTAAGATTACGTTTACTAATAACTATTCCCATACACTGTTGTTTGCCTTCTATTATGTTTAACCAAAGACAACAACTTATTAGCTTTTCTTGAACTTGGATCAACATACCACTAGAAAGAACATACAAAATAACGATGTAAAAAGCTTAAATTTAGAGAACATACTGATTTTGATTTATACAAAGGTTTCTAAGAAAAAACATAACCATTGCAATGATGGTTCTTTTGCAAAACAGCTGAGAGATTGTTGTCTGATGTTTTATCGTTAAAACCCTGTATCGATAGAGGAGTGGCCACAACGAGCAACTTACTCTTGAGATGGATTTACCGATTGAACTTTCTTAATTACGGAATTGAAGTTATATGAAAAAAAATGGGCTTACAAAGTGTCTGTCCATAGGGGTTGTTTTAGTATCTGGAGTCGAACCATCAAGGAGCTAAAACTTGATAATTAAATAGAAGAGGAAATAGAAAAAAGGAAAATCTTATACGTTATTATCATCCAATGAACTCATTGCAACCACAACGAACAATGAGACTTCTTTCCCACTCTGGTCTAAATTGGATCATGAATTCAATGGCAACTCAGAAGGACAACACTTTACTGTATGAAGATATTAGATTGGTGGCGATTGGAACTCTAACTCTTTGATCTAGCCATTTATCTTGTAACTCTCGTGACAATTATTTTAGACTATTTTTGTTATCTAGTACGTAGACGTAGTACAATTGAACAAATAATGTATCATTCAAAAGAGAAAGTTCAGATTAATTTCTCTTCCCAACTAGCGTTACTTCGTGAAATATAACATATACATTCATATCCCTATAAATAGGAAAGCACGAAATACAGGTAAAACACCATTGAGAATACTCTATACATTGGTATAAACATATATTAATGTAGAAATTAGAGTGCAATAATGTTTAATTTAAATTAAAGTGGCAGTCTAAGACTTGATATGAAGTAGATTATTTCTCATACATATTCTTTAGATAAAACTTGATAAGGATGCTTCCACATCAACAACTACTTCAAAAACTAGATCTAAGAAACGGGTTCCACAACTTGTTCCTTCCTCAAATTCTGAAGCTACTGAGTATACTACGCCTCCCTCTCCAAAGATTGAGCTTGATATTCTCTCCCACACTCATATCCACACCTCTGAATCTGTGGATGCTTATTTGGACCATGTGTTACACTTTCAAAAGCAACAACTCATTCACGGTCTCATTATCACTAGCTATGGGGGTCCTGAAAAGGAATTCTCTTAAATAGGCATCAATTTCAAGGTTGGTCCTTCTTATTCCTTCAAGGTGAAACACAATGCAAGTTTGGCCGCCCTGAAGTCTATGAGTTCTGTGCAAATGGTTCTTCTAAATGAAACCTCTTCACCACATCTGTTTGTAGTGTTCCTATGCAATTAGTTGTGGAGAATGTTGCCCGCATTCTTGACATTCCTCTAAGAGGGTTGGATCACTATATAAAATTTTGTTGGCCTCCCCTTGGTCACATGGCTTCTGATTTAGCTATCACCAGAAAGTTTTTTGGAAATCCTAATCTGGTCCAATACTAGCGTGTTCTTAAGAAAGAGGTCTCCTCTTTTGATATAGTCCATAAAATTATCATACCCCAAAAGGTGAGGAGAACTGAGGCTAGCTAGCATGATCTGACAATCATGGAGTTGATTGATACAAAGGTGAAAATCAACCTTCCAAGACTCATCATCAAGCATATGCAGAGGATACTCTTGAAGAATGACAAAAAGGCTCATGCACTTGCTTATGGATTTTGTTTGGCATCCTTCTTTGAAATAACTAAGAATGAAGAGATCATTTGCAAACTCACTAAGTTGATCTGTTCTACCTACCACCTCAGCCTTGTTCTTTAGAGCCCTAGGATTTTATCTATTTTGTTGATCTCTTGAGTCCAGTTCCTAGTTATCTTCGTATGCTTCTTTTTTGTTCTTGCTTGTATATCATATATTTCAATATCAATAAAGTCTCTTTTTGTCTTTTATTATTTTTTTCCTATTTTGACTACTGAATTGCATTATTACGTTGTTCATATATTGATTGTTTGGTGATAGCCCGATGGCTATGATTTGAATGGCATTGCATTTTTTTCTCTGTTGGGGATAGTTACTTATCGATGATGCCAAAAGGGGGAAGACTTAAGGTGTAAAATTTTTATAACTCATAACTAACCTATTTATTATTAAAAAGTTCATGACTTAGTGTGACTATAAGAAAAGTCAATAGTTGTACAATGGTAGAAATTTGTCATCACCAAAAAGGGGGAATTTTTTGGGATGGTTTTGGCGATTGACAAGACATATGAAATATGTTAGTTGAAATGGTCCAATGAACTGGAGTACAAAGTCATGGTAACACAAGCTCATTACTGTAAGATGAAGATAAGACAAGAATGCCTAAGATCAAGACTTAATAAAATCGTTATGGTTGATCACATGCAAAAATAAAGAAGTTATGTTTGGGTACAACACCCGAAGATGAGTGAAAGAAAGAGTTTCACTCAGATAGGGAGATTGACCTGAAGGATTTTGACCCGATAACAAACACTGAAGTTTTTAGAGATTGGAAAAAGATAGATGTCTCACCAAATGAAGGACTCTTTGAAGATTTATTGTTAAATAGAGGTAGTGACACTGATTGCCACTCATGCACTTACAAAGATAGCAACCAACGACAAATTATCTCCACAGTCCCAAAGCTTGAAGGAGTTGTAGTTGAACTTGTTCCTATTACTTTGAATTAAGAAATCTTGGACTTTATGTATTAGATTGGTTCTTGAGTTGTATTGTTTATCTATTTATAGTTTTAGTAAAGTATAAACTGAGTTAGGAGTATTGTTATCAAGTTGGGGAAATTGAAGACTTGGGAACATTCACCTTAGGAAGGTTTTTGTTTTTTAGAAGTAGGAATTAGAATTTTATAATTCCTAGTTTACAAGAATCTTGTAATTTATTGATTGTTGAGGCTCAAGTGATTTAGTGGAGTTGGGGTTAAATTCTGTAGAGGTGCAGGTTGTGGTTTTTTACAACTTTTTGAGTTTGGTTTATTCCACGTGAAAATTTACTATATTATTTACTTTTTGTTATAGCTAATTTGAAACATGTTAGTCAACTTATTTCATCAATAGGCAACAGTTAGGCTAAAATAAGGTAATCAATAGGACACGTACTCTAACATGTGTTATCATAATAAGGTTGTCTTAAGAAGGTCTAGCACCTAAGACAAAGATCACTATGATGAATTCTCCACCACCTACTGGTCACAGTAAAGGTCAATCCACTACTAGACCTCCACTCTTTAATGGGTCTCACTTCATTTGGTGGAAAGCCAAGATGGAAATGTTTCTTCAAGGTGAAGATTATGAGTTGTGGGACAGGATCATTGATGGTCCAACTATTCCAAAGAAACTGGTTGATGGTGAACAAGTCGAGAAGGTGAGAAGTGTATTTAATTTTGATCATTTGACTACTTTAAGGAAGAATATGAAGGCTAAAAATATTTTAGTGTGTGGACTAGGTCCAACTGAGTACAATAGACTATCAAACTGTACCACTGCTAAGCAAATTTGGGATTCCTTGGTCAATGCACATTACGGCACCACCCAAGTAAGAACATTCAAAACTTCTCTTCTCCTTACTAAATATGAGGCCATTAAAATGAAGGAAAATGAATCTCTTCATGAGATGATGACAAGACTTACCACTTTAACAAATTAGTTAACCTCCTTGGGTAAAGTCAACCCTCTTAAAGATAAAAATGAAAAGGTGTTAAGGGTATTTCCTAAGTCTAAATGGGGTGTCAATTTCACTGCCATTAGGGAAGCAAAGGATCTTAAAAATATGACTTTGGATGAACTAGTGGGAAATATAAAGACTTCTGAAATGCAAATTGACGAAATCAAAAAGGAAGTAACAACTCCTAAGAAAACTCTGGCCTTCAAGGCATCTGACATTGATGAAAAAATTGAACTAGAAGAAGAACAGGTTGCCTTCATAACTAAGAACTTCAGAAAATTCTTCAAAAAGAAGAAAGGAACATGTAGCAAAAAACATTCCAATAACAATCCTACTAGATATTACAAATATGGTAAAATTAATCATCAAATCAGGGACTGTCCTACCTCAAAAATTGAATGGAAAAAGGAAAGAGCTAAGAAGAACTTGAAGGAAAAGGCCAAGAAAAAGGAGGAGAAGAATATGCTATGGTATCCACTTGGGGATCTAATTCAGATAATGATGAAGAAATTGATGAAACTACACTCATGGACATTGGAAATTCAAACTTAGTAGAAGAGGATGGCGCTTCTGAGGTAAGTGTTCCTGAGCTTAAAGAAAAATTGCATTTAGTATTCAAAAGAAAACTTGATTCCTTTATTAGTGCACTAATTGATCATTTCCAAGAATTAACTTCTGATAGGGATGAGTTTTTCAATAGTCTTGGGAGTCTAAAATTTGACTTTATTGATCTAGAAGCTTGCAAAAACACTCTTGAAAAGGAGAACCACACTCTTAAGGAATAGGTTGATCTACTTAATTCTTTAAATCTGACTCTAAGATTTGAAATCTTAAAACTGACTGCTTCTGGAAAAGGGACAAAGGTCAAAAGTGAAGAACAAGAAAATGTTGAACTTGAATTGATGAATTTCAAACAAGAATGTAGTGATGAAAAGGAAAAGGTCAACAGACCAAGTCAAGAGGTCTCTAGACTGAAACTTGCTATCAAAAGGGCAAGCATATGGACAAGTTCCTCAAGAATTGTTCATCAACTGAGTGAAAAAACTCACAGTGAAAAGGATGGACTTGGGTTTTTTACTAAAGCTTTAATGTTACACAGGATTATGCGACATATGCGGTAATTATGGACACCCAACTACTGAGTGTCCAGTTACTGCTAAAAGAAGATCAAGGAGTGTAAATCTGGCAAAAGATCTAACTCCATGATAGTCCAAACCAATAAAAAGAAAAATCAAACTGGTCAAAGCAACAGGTCACTCAACTTGTGGCCTCAGTGGGTAAGATGAAACTTGATTCATCCGTTTACTCATAAAAAAGGACCCAAGCTTGTCTGGCTGCCTAAACCTAACCCATGATCTTTTTTTACAGGTGAGAGTGAAAGGAAGAAAGAAGCATTGGTATCTATATAATGAATGCTCTAGATACATGACTGGTGATAAAAAGAAATTCCTTTCACTCATCAAAATAAGTGGAGGGGGACTATTTTTTGGTGATAACAGAAAAGGAAATATTGAAGAAGTTGAAAAAATTAGAACCTCTAAATCAAGGGCGCTGGAAGATGTCTAACTTATAGAAGGACTGAAGCACAACCTGCTCAACATATCACAACTGTGTGATAAATGTAACAAAGTAATTTTTACTTTTGCAGACGTTAAGGTCATAAAGATGGATACCAATGAGGTTGTGCTTATGGAAAAAAGAAACAAGAATGTGTACAAAGCTGATATAATAAACATACCAGGAACAAGTCTGACTTGTTTGAGTGCAACAGAGACTGATCCCCTCCTTTGGCACAGAATACTTAGACATACAAGTCTGAAACAATTAAACAAACTTTCTTCCAAAGATATGGTATTGGGGTTTCCCAAAACCAAGTTCAATGAAGATAAGGTTTGTAGTACTTGTGTATAGGGGAAGTAAGTAAAGTAATCTTCAAAATCAAAGTACCATGTCAGCACAACCAAGTGCCTTGACTTTATCCATATGGATCTTTGTGGACCAATGAAACTTCAAAGCTGAGAAGGAATAAGGTATGTCTTTGTTATTATTGACGAATATTCTAGATTTACCTAAACATTGTTCTTAGCTTCCAAATAATATGCTTTTGATGTATTTTCTATATTCATTAAGAAAATGAAAAAGAAACAAGGCACTTCCCTAATTTACATAAGATCTGACCATGGTACAAAATTTAAAAATGTTAAGTTTTTAGAATTCTGCTCCATAAATTATATAGATCACTATTTCTCTACTCCCAGAACACCTTAGTAAAATGGAGTAGTGAAAAGTAAAAATATGACTTTGAAAGAAATTGTTAGAACAATTATGCTTGCGGGAAATTTTGCAAATACCCTTTGGGCTAATGCAATCAATATTGTTGCATACATTATAAATAGATGCATGATTAGGCCTATTCTAGATAAGACTCCCTATGAATTACTAAAAGAAAGAAAACCAAATATCTCTAACTTTAGAATTTTTTGGTTGCAGTGTTTCATTCATAATAATGGAAAAGAAAATTTGGGAAAAATTGTTTCTAGAAGTGATGAGGGAATCTTCCTAGGATATTGACATCATAGTAAGGCATATGGGGTCCTAAAAAATGGAACAAATTTTGGTAAAGCAAGTTTACATGTAAAATTTGATGAATCTTATGCTAAGACTAATATGCAGAAAGAAAGTGATTATGAAGAACAAGTTAAGAAATAAGTCGAACAACCCGGTCCATCGATTGAAGAAACTGAACCTTGAACAACAAAGGGAATTGATATTGGTGACACGTTAATAGGGGGAACTAAACCACCAACAACCCCTTCTCAAGTCACTAATTGTGATCCCAGCAACTTACAAGGACAAGTTACAAAAACTATATGTATCAGGGGTCTGATCCGATAGAGAACATTCTCACTGATCTCACCTCAAGAATTACCACAAGATCCATATTAAGCGGCATATGTTCTTTCAAAACCTTCTTGTCTGTTATAGATCCAAAAAAAGTTGATGAATCACTTCTTGATGCCGATTGAATCATATCCATGCAAGAGGAGCTAAATCTGTTTAAAAGGATTGACACTTGGTTCCACCTACAAAAGACAGAACTGTGATTGGAACTAAGTAGGTGTCCAAAAATAAAGTTGAAGAACAAGGAACAAGGAAATATTGGTGGTCCAAGGATATAATTAGGAAGAAGGCATAGACTTCGATGAGACTTTTGCCCATGTGGCAAGAAATCTTATGGCCTTTGCTCCTTAAAAGGAATTCATACTTTACCGAATGGATGTAAAGAGTGAATTTATGAATGGTATTCTCAAGGAGGAAGTTTATGTGACACAACCTCCTGGATTTGAAAGTAAGGAATTTTTTTACTATGTTAACAAGCTTGACAAGGTGTTGTATAGACTGAAACAAGCTCCTAGAGCTTGGTATACAAGATTTTCAAAATTTCTTTTAGAGAATAGACATACTAGAGGTAAAATTAACAACACGCTCTTCTTAAAAACTAATGAAAATTACTTGTTGATTGTGTAGGTGTATGTTGATGAAAAAGACTTGTTGATTATGCAGGTGTATGTTAATGAAAAAGAATTGTTGATTGTGTAGGTGTATGTTGATGAAAAAGACTGATTGTGCAGGTGTATGTTGATGAAATTATTTTTTGCTCCACAAACATCAACATGACTCATGACTTTACCAAACTCATGAGTTGTGAATTTGGGATGCGTATGATGGGAGATATAAATTTTTTTCTTAGGCAACAAATAAAACAAATAGCTACTAGAACCATGATTCATTAACAAAAGTATATCAAAGAACTTCTCAAAAGGCTCTCTATGTAGTAATAAAAGGAGATCAGTACTCCAATTTCCACTGCCACTAAGCTTGACATGGATGAAATTAGTCCACCAGTGGAGTAAAATTTATATAGAGGAATGATAGGTTATCATCTTTGTCGGTTCTCAGCTTTATCCCATAGCCAGCATACCTAATATTGTTTTAGTGTGGTATTGCGTGTAAGATTTCAGGCTAATCCCAAGGAATCTCATCTCAAATCTATGAAGCAAATTTTTCAGTATCTCAGAGAAACCACCTATCTTGGTCTTCCCAAAGGTAGAAATTTTAAGTTAGTAGGATATTCTAATGTTGACTATGTAGGTTATTTAGTGGACAGGAAAAACACCACAGGTATGACACACTTCTTTGGATCATGTCTAATAATCTGGTCTGTTAAGAAAAAAAACTTAGTAGCTCTATCTACTATTGAGGCTGAGTATGTTGTTGTTGGGCCATGTTGTGCTCAATTGTTGTGGATTAAGAAAGAACTCTTGGATTTTGGTATGGATGTGGGATATATTCCTATTTTAGTGACAATACAAGTTCCATTAATAATGTAAAAAATCCTGGGCAACATAAAAGAACTAAACATATTGATATTAGACATCACTTTATTAGAGATAATGTTTAAAAAGGTCTTATATCTATCATGTTTTATTCTATTGAAGATCAAATTGCTGATATTTTCACTAAGACGCTAAGTAGAGAACACTTAGAGAAAATAGGTTAGAATTGAGGATGATCAATATTGCATAACCTACCCTCAATGATTGGCTAGAACAACTAACCTTTTCCTAAAATATGAGCTTTTCTTTTTAGTCTTGCACATTTAGTTGTGTGACCCAATTCCAATATAATGATAATTTAACTAAGTCATGCTTTTAGTCAAACAGAATTTGAAAGAGCTAGGACGTTGGAACTCATGGATATGGCAAGGTATGATTTACTTCAGTCACTTATTAAGTAAGTATTATGGAACTCCTAGGAACTTGTGTTTCTTTTAATTCAAAAGGGCAGACTTTTAACTGCCCAAATCTTAAAAATCTCTCTTCTTTGAAAAGTTGTTGCCACCTTTGTCGAGGTCCACATCTCCTTTTCCCACTTAAATATACCTGACACACCAAATTACACCTACACGCTTCATCTTTCTTTTTCCTATTCAAAATTTAATTCATGTCTTACACTATAAAACCCCACTTGTCTATTCTTTAAGATCATCTATCTCTTTCTCTTAACAATTGCTCTTACCTATTCCATCCCTGAAAATCTTTGAGCTCACATCAATGACTTCTTAAAAAATCTCATCCATTCCTAAAGACAAATCCACCACATCCTCCCTTCCTATAATCTCTCTTATCATTCACCCTAATTTTGCACCAGTTACATAAATTTCTCCTTCAATTCCAATTAAATTATCTGATTTTAGGACTTGGTATGATTCAAATTCACAATGGATTCTTGTGCCCAAGATCCTAGTTGTAACAAGTCTTATTCATTAGAAAATGCGTAAAATATTGCTCCACTACAAATCCTCCTTCCTGAGACTAAGCCTTTTTTCTTTTCCATGCCACTATGTGTTCCTAAAACTACTCCAAGAAGACTTTTTTCTTGTATATTCAAAGCTTATAGGGATTGTCTTCCTATTACAGATGATGAAAAAGTTGTTGGGGGATTCTCTAAACCTACCTCTATTCGCACCCCTCACATACAATATTGTAAAAGGCAAGAAGAAGCTTCTTGAGGCTGCTCTTCAAGCAAGCAAAAAGAAGAAAGCTTTTTTCACGTACTGTCACTCCTCCCTCTAATTCTGATATCCTTCTTTGAACTATTCAAAAAAGGAAAACTTTTAAACACTTTATTTCCAAGCATTCTGCATATAATACCCCAAATCTTCTAACCTTTCTTCCTTTTCGAGAAAACCCATTCCCAAAAAGTGTCCTCAGTCTCTTTCTACATCCATGGCTACTTTGAAAAGTAAATCCAAGAAATAGGTTCCACAACCTATTCCTTCCCCATATTCTGAAGCTACTGAGCATACTATGCCTCTCTTTCCAGACATTGAGCTTGATATCCCCTCCCATACTAACATCCATGCCTCTAAATCTGTGGATGCTTATTTGGACCATGTGTTACACTTTTAGAAGAGACAATTAAGTTGTGGTAGCATTATCACAAGCTATAGGGTTCTGAAATGGGAATTCTCTTAAATAGGCTTCAATTTCAAGGTTGGCCCTTCATATTCCTTCAAGATGAGACATAACGGAAGTTTGGCCGCCCTGAAGTCTAGGAGTTCTATGCCAATGGGTCTGATAAAGGAAACCTTTTCACCACATTTGTTTGTAGTATTCCTATAAAATTGGTTGAAGAGGATATTACCCACATTCTTGACATTCCTCTATGAGGGTTGGATCACTATATGAAATTTAGTTAGCCTCTCCTAGATAACATGACTTCTGCTTTCACTATAACCAAAAAGTTTTCTAGAAATCCTAATCTTGTCCAACACTAGCATGTTCTTAAGAAAGAGATGGCTCCTGTCTATCAGCTCTATTTTAATGTAGACCATAAAATTATCATACCCCGAAAGGAGAGAACTGAGGCTAGCAATCTTGATCTGACAATTATAGAGTTTATTAATACTAAGGTCACAGTCTTCCAAGCCTCATCATTAAGCATATGTAAAGGATACTCTTGAAGGATGACAAAAAGGCCTATGCACTTGCTTATGGATTTTTGTTGGCATCCTTCTTTGAGTATTTTGGTGTTCCTATTTAGGTTTCATCTCTCTAAACTACAAAGGGCATACTTGGGAGACTGAACCATGTTGCTCTACCTGTTTCAATGAGACAGGACTACACACTACTGTAAAGGGTAAGAAATAAGTTGGTTGATGCTTTGGCCTAGTTAGAAAAAGTCAAAGCCTTTTATGCTCCTGAAAGAAAAGGACTTAAAGCTCGGATACAGGCGCTGGAAGATGATCTTGGCACTAAAAGGGATGAGAACGCAAAGATCATTTGCAAACTAAGCTGACCTGACTTGTTCTACCTACCTCCTCAACCTTGTTGCTTAGATCCCTAGGATTTTATCTATTTTGTTGATGTCTTTTCTCCAATGCCTAGATATCTTTGTATGCTTCTTTTGGTGCTTACTTGTACATCATATATTTCTCTATCAATGAAGTCTCTTTTTGTCTTTGGTTAATTTTTCCATGCCTTGACAACTACATTGCATTATTACATTGTTCATATATTGAGGTGATAGCCCAGTGGCCATGATTTGAATGGCATTGCACTTTTTTTCTCATTTGGTATTATTTACTTATCAATGATGCCAAAAGGAGGAAGACTTAAGGTGTGAAATTTTTATAACTCATAACTAACTTGTTTATTATTAAAAAGTTCATGACTTATTGCCTATAGGAAAATTCAATAGTTGTACAATGGTAGAAATTTGTCATCACCAAAAAAAGGAAATTTGTTGGGATGGTTTTGGCGATTGATAAGACATATGAAAAGTCCTAGTTGAAGAGGTCCACTGAACTGGGGTACAGATTCAAGGTAATAAAAGCTCGTTACTGTAAGATGAAGATAAGACAAGAATGCCTAAGATCAAGACTTAATAAAATCATTATGATTGATCGCATGTAAAAAGAAAGAATTCGTGTTTAGGTACAACATCTGAAGATAGGTGAAAGAAAGTATTTCACTCAGATGACGAGATTGACTTCAAAAAGGACTTTGACTAGATAACAAACATTGAAGGTTTAAGAGATTGGAAAAAGATAGAAGTCTCACCGGATGAAGGACTCTTTGAAGAGTTATTGTTAAATAGAGGAAGTGACACTGACAGCTCTCGTGCACTTACAAAGATAGCAACCATCAATAAATTATCTCTACAGTCCCAAAGCTTGAAGGGGTTGTAGTTGAACTTGCTCTTATTACTTAGAGTTAAGGAGTCTTAGACTTTATGTATTAAGTTGTTTCTTGAGTTGTACATTTTATCCATTTCTAGACTCAGTAAAGTATAAACTCAGTTTGGAGTATTGCCTTCAAGTTAGGGAACTCGAAGACTTGGGAACACTCACCTTGGAAAAATTTGTGTTTTGTAGAAGTTGGAATTAGAAGTTTATAATTTCTATATTACAAGAGTCTTGTAATTTATTGATTGGTGTGGTTTAAGTGATTTAGTGAAGTCGGAGTTAAATCCTATAGAGGTATACGTCGTGATTTTTTACACCTCTTTGAGCCGGATCTTTTCCACGTGAAAATTCACTATGTTATTTAGATACTGTTTTAGCTAGTTTGAAATATGTTAGTCAACCTATTTCATCGATTGCCAATAGCTAGGCTAAAATAAGGTAATTCGTAGGGCACATACTGTAACAGACGGAGAAAGTGTTTCTCTCTGAACTCAGAACTAAAATAAGCCAAGATATGAATAAAGTGACCAAAATAGGTCACTTCTTTAATAAGTTACTAAAATATGCTAAACATAATAAATTATTACCTTTTACCTTTTCTTTTTAACGGTCAACTAACAGAGGTGAACAATTAAAAAAAAATTGTAAAATGTAAGGTGAAATAAGTAATTTAAAACAAAATATTAAGATAAATAAGTTGAAGGATATTTTTGTAAACAAATTATCTATTTTTAAAAAGAATGCAATGCATATCAATTTTAGTACCACATATCAAACAACCACTAAAAATTAATACCAAAATAATTAAATCTAGAACAATCAATCATTTTTTATTTGGTTAAAAAGAGATTTTATTAATTATTTAATATGCATCATACATAGAAAGGAGTTGCGGATATCACCCTACTGGGTCATCAACTAGTTTACTAGCAATACATAGAGTACACACATTAGGAGCTACTGGCGTTTCATGCCTTACAAAGGTGGTTTCCCTAGGAAACACTATAGTAGTAGTAGAGTCCTTGTTTTGTTTAACAAAAGAAGTTCCTTCTTTGTGCTCCCTAATCAAAAGGATTTTAATATGTTCTTTCAATAATATCCTTATTATTAAATGACTAAACATCTTGTATAACTCAAATTAATAATTTTTCAAAACATAATTAATAAGGCTAATTTGGTAAATTAGTAAATACTTTTCCTAATAGGTGTGTCAAATTCATGGGATCAATTAATATGAAATAGAGAGAGTAAAACGAAATAAATTATTACATTTTTATATAAATTATAATTTAGATATAAATTATAAAACTATAATTGAGATATAAATTATAAAATTACATTTTATAGTAGTATTGTCCCATCAGCTGGAGTGACACAGTCATCAATTGTCCCAAGAAAATGTGTTCTCACTCCAATTTTGCTTAAAAAAAAGGTGTATTGTCTCATCACTTTTAGTTAAAAAAACTTTTGTACTCCCTCCGTTTTATTTTAGTTGGCACTCTTTTTTTAAATTATTTGTTTCAATTTAGTTGTCCTTTGATAAAATCAAGAGGATTTTTATCTGTTCTTCCAATAATATCCTCATCATTAAATGATTAAATAAATAGTATAACTCAAATTTATATTTTTAAAGTATAATTAATAAAGATAATTTGGTAAAATAGATTCCTAATAAATACTTTTCTTAATGAGTGTGTCAAGTCCATGAGGGAAATTAATATGAAAAGGAGTGAGTAAGAGTAATAAATTATTATGTTTTACATAACTTTTTGTAAAACGTATAATTTATTATGTTTTACAAATAAATTCAAAAATAAATAAATAATTAATTGTCTCATCACTAGCTTTATCGTAATTTTTAGTCAAATCAGTGTATCATCAAATTTTATTGTAAAAGGTAACTATTTATTAGACAAAATTTATTACAATAGTGTATTGTCAAATCAACAACTTTATCTCAACTGTCAAAAATAATTATGTTTTACACAAAATCTTAAAAAATAGTGTATTGTCAAATCAACGGCTTTATCTCAATTATAATTTATATAAAAATGTAATAATTTATTACGTTTTACTCCCTCTATTTCGTATTAATTGACTCCCATGAATTTGACACACCTATTAAGAAAAGTATTTATTAGTTTACCAAATTAGTCTTATTAATTATATTTTGAAAAAAATAATAATTTGAGTTATACAAGTTGTTTAGTCATTTAATAATAAAGATATTATTGAAAGAACATATTAAAATCCTGTTGATTAGGAAGTACAAAGAAGGAACTTCTTTTGTTAAACAAAACAAGGACTCTACTACTACTATAGTATGTCCTAAGGAAACCACCTTTGTAAGGCATGAAACGCCAGTAGCTCCTAATGTGTGTACTCTATGTATTGCTAGTAAACTAGTTGATGACCCAGTTAGGGGTGGGCATATTTTGGTTTAAACCGAAAAAACCGAAAAACCAAACCGAAATTTAATTTTGATTTTGGTTTTTTGATTTTTCGGATCGAATTCAGTTTGTAATTTTAGAATTTTGGTTTTTCGATTCGGTTTTTGATTTAAAAAAAAATCAGTTTAAACCGAAAAACTAAAATTTTATAAATAAATAAATAATATATATATATATTTTATTATATATATAATATATATAATATAATATTATATTATATATATATATAACATATTATATATATATATAATATAATATTATGTTATATATATAATATTTAGTAATTCACATTCACAATTAACATTTAACAGCAAATTCGCATACGCCGCAGGCTGTTTATGGATTGTTTTAGTGACTCAAATATTTTATGGACTATTTTGGTGACTTTGGACTGTTTTATGGACTATTTATGTGGAATGTATGTTGTTTCATGGACTATTTTTACGAGTTTTGTGTTGTTTTGTAGACTATTTATGCAAGATTATATTATATGTAATGATTAATGACATTATGTATTATGTTAAGCTTATGATTATTTCATTTCGTTTCATCCATGTTGATTTATTTATAATTATTTATATTTGGGAATGAAAAACAGGTTTGAAAAAAAATAATTTTTCTAAAAAAATCCAACAATTTTAAATGCTCAGTTATGAAAAAGAGAGGCTAACTACTTTAATATTTAAACTAAAATAAAAATCCGAAATAACCCACCGAACCAAATTTGTAAAACCCGAACCAAACCGAATTTATTTCAATTTGGTTATGGATGTCATTTTTGTCAATCCAAAAATCGATAAACCGAACCGATATTAAACAGTCAGATCGAATTGATCGAACGCCCACCCCTAGACCCAGTAGGGTCATATACGCAGCTCCTTTCTATGTATTATGCATATTAAATAATTAATAAAATCTCTTTTTAACCAAAAAAAAAAAAAAAAAAGAGATTGATTGTTCTAGATTTAATTATTTGGTATTAATTTTTAGTGATTATTTGATATGTTGTACTAAAATTGATATGCATTGCATTCTTTTTAAAAATAGATAATTTATTTACAAAAATATTCTTCATCTTATTATCTTAATATTTCATTTTAACTTACTTATTTTGTCCTAAATTCTACAAAATGTCGATAATTTCATTCCTTAAAAAAAATTCATTATCAAAAAATGTAAAAACGAATGACTTTCATTTTACATTATCTAGTATCATTAATATTTGAAAAGTTCAATTGTACTTTTGTAAAAAAATTAGATTTTCAAACATATTTAACTATATATAAAAAATATTTTTTTATTTAATAGCTAAGCATGTACTAAGTTAGAAAGAAAATGTCAAGATAGTTTAATTACTTGTCCATGATAAATTTGTTGGGAAAAATAAAAATTTGAAGTAAGATTAATAATCTACAAAATAGAAAGACAATAAATCCTTGGATCAACTTTGAATTTGATTGTATAAATAGTTTTTATGGTGTCACTATCATTTTTTCATGACTCATCACTTTTGTAACATTTTATAAGTCCATATAATTGTTCAAATTTATCAAAAATGGATCAAAAAAATCGTAGAGTAATTAAAATTTAAATTTGGAATAAAATTAACAAAACAAATGATGTGAGGGCTTTCTATATCTCACGTTCTCTCTTATAAATAGTAAAATAATATATATATATATATATATGAAGATTAATTTTGTCATTTTATAGCTTTATCCCATTGTAAATTGTGGTGGGATTATTTATACCACCACTTTGGATAGGATAACTTATCTCGATAATATTTGTTAATTAGGAGATAAATTATTCCGAAATTGACAACTAAATATGGCATCAAAAATTTTATCCCAGAATTATTATTTTACCCCGACACTATATATTTTAATAGCTTACACCAAAAGCCAAAAGTTATAAACACAAACTACAGAAACGCTAACACCATCATTTTGGATCTTGGTAAGCTCATCTCATTCTTCCTTTTAGAATAACAAATCTGAATAACCATTGTTACTAGTACAATTCTTGGATACTTAGAGATGTATTGTCTGTAAATTGAAGGACTTGTTGGTTTTTGATTTTCCATAGATTATTGATGTATTTATGTAATGTATTATTTTAGTTTTAGCATATTGATTTTTCTTTTCTACGTGAATAAGCTCATCTATTTTTTATCTTCATATTCTTGTTTGCTTTCTGCACTTTTTCAGTTGGCGATTATTGTTTCATGATGTATTCTAATGGAGAAAAACATGCTTGTCAAAGTGTACTAGATGTACTTAGTAGCCTTCCTGAGAATGTAACCGATGACATTCTTATATGTTTGCCTTTTCAAGATGCGGTCAGGACTAGCATCTTATACACAAAACGGAGATATATAAAGGGTGCAGAATTCCTCAGTTGAAACTTGATGAAACACTTTGGGGAACAACAATGAACGCGAAAGCTCTTACAACTAAATTATCAAACATTATCTATCACCTCTTGGCCTATCATGTTGAACTGATTTCTAAGTTTGTTCTCGCCCTTTATGTTGGAGATTGTCCTAACATTAACAAGTTGATATATTTCCTCTCTAGGAATGGCTTTCAGTATCTTGATCTTGCATTCTATCCCTCTAACCAATGCAGATTGACTTCTTAAATATTTACTTGTTTGCAATTGAGGCATTTGTGTCTTCAAAATTGTTCAATACCGCTTGCTCCATGAGTCTTAAAAGGATTTGATAGGTTAATTAACCTAATTTACAAAGCATCACAACTTATTCCAAATTTCTTGAAAGTTTAATCTGTAACTGCCCATTGCTCGAGCAATTGGGCTTGTATCATAATTGTTTCTCTGATACCATTGAAATTAATGCTCCCATGCTGCGAACCTTTGACTTTATCGAATGTATAGGATTTATATGTATTAAAAGTGTCCATAAACTTGCAAGACTTTCACTTTGGCATGTTGAAAGACATGTTGGTACAAGCAACTTTTTAAGATTCTCTCTGCTCTTGAACATGTTGAGTTGAATTCCATTAGTCTCAAGGTAAATGTGTTTTAATCATCGAGCATTTTTGTATATGGGCTATACATTCGGCTTTAAGTCATTATGAATATTTGTCCTTAGTTCTTGGCTGCAGAAGCAGGTGATGTACCAACAAGACTTGCCTTTGATCTTAATTGTCTCAAGAGGCTCTATCTAGAAGATATTAATTTGAGGATTTCTCCCACCGTATTGGGGCAAGATGGATGAAGTGGAGTCTAGCCTTGGCAGTGTTGTGTGATAGGAAAGTGCCGCCCAAGCTTAAAGGCAAATTTTACAGAGTGACAGTCCGTCCAGCCATGCTATATAGAACGAACTGTTGTCCAGTCAAGAACTTCCACATTCAAAAATTGAAGGTGGTGGAAATACGGATATGCCGTTGGATGTATGGTCTTACTAGGGGTGATAGAGTTAGGAATGAGACTATCCGGGAGAAGGTGTGAGTGGATTCGGTGGAGGACAAGAAGCAAAAAGTTTGGTTAAGATTGTTCAGACATGTGATGAGAAAGGGCACGGATACCCCAATTTGTAGGTGTGAGAGATTATCTTTGGATGGTTTCAGGTGGGGTAGAGGTCGACCTAAAAATACCAGAGAGAGGTAATTAGATGTGACATGAAGAAGTTACATCTTACTGAGGACATCACCCTAGACAGAAAGGTAAGAAGGACGCAAATTAGGTTAGAAGGCTAGTGCTTGTGTGTGGGTCATAATCTATATTTAGGAGAGCTTTGAGGTAGCTGTGCCAGTAGTCTTAGGGCTAGGTTCATAGGTTGGAATTGCTAGTAGGAGGGTACGGGGTGGGGATGCCTTTGGTTCGTTAGTGTGGGGGTATTACTTTGTGAGTGTCTTAATTCTGTTATTCCATCTTGTTTCATGCTTTATTATGAATTAGTTTACTATTCTTTGTCTTGAGTTGGAGGTCTATTGGAAACAACCTTTCTACTTCTACGGAGGTAGTCGTATGGACTGCATACATTTTACCCTCCCCAGACCCCACTATGCGGGAATACACTGGGTTTGTTGTTGTTGCATCCTCTCTAGTTTAGAGAGTTGAGATATTGATTATCTTTCTTAGTTAGTTGATGAAGATGGTGATATTGCAGCACTACAGTGTCTTATATTCGAAGCTTTCACAGATGTGACATTTAGTCATCCTGGGAAGTTAAACTAATTAGTACTGTTGGCTCTAACCCTGAAATGTAGCTTATCGATCTTCTATTGTCCATGTCTCCAATACTAAAGACAATGCTAATTGTGCCTATAACGCCCCGAGTCTACACCTTGGACATCACACGGTGCTTACAATCCCGAAGGAACATAAGCTAACCCATGGCTGGTACCTGCTGTGAGCACTGTATAATAATACTACTAACATGTGCAGAAACATAACTGAATATCCATAAGGATCATAGTCAGAAAACTGATAAATATAGAACCTGCTAAAAATATTTGAAAATTGAATATTGTCTGAACTAGTCTAGTCTGAAAAGCCTCTACTAAACTGTCTGAAAGTGTAGTTGATGGGACAAGTACCCAACTAACTTCGAATAATAAAATACTGAATCTACTATAATACTGAAAAAGATAATATCCTCAATGAATAAGGATTCACTACTGAATCTGCTGCTACTAATTGAATCTTGCAAAGCGCGGTCAGGAACCTAAGCGTCCAAACCTATGATATGAGACATCATATGGCAAGAGAAAGAGCATGCATCAGTACTTTGACTATACTGGTATGCTAAGTGAGGTAGGCTAATATACATAGGTTCGTTGGATAAACAATAATCGATTGAATGATATATATGGCTGATATACATGGGTTGTAACGTGGGAGTGTTCATCTAACTGACATGCCCCGATTATAAACTGAGTTGGGGTCCAACCTATGACCCTAGTTGGAAGGGTGTTAGCACCGTACCATAGGTACTAAGAATGTCTATGTGGATCCACTAAAGAATTACCCTCATCTGGAAGGTGAGATATGTTTCCTCAACTGGTAGGTGAACACTTTATCAATCCTCTACTGGTAGGTTGATATATTCAACCTTTGTTGTCTAAATAGTTCTGGAACTAAGGGACTGCTACTAAAGGTCACATCCTCAACTGGTAGGTGAGCCTCCATCCATAGGTTCGCTCGGTGCTGAATTCTACTCCCAACTGAATAGACACTGAACTAATCACTAGACTGTACTAGGCTTGACTGAACTATTACTGATCGTGTTAACTGACTGAACTGGACTGAGTTCACTAAATTCTTTAACTGACTGAGTACTACTATTTGTGATGTTACTGAGGCAATTCTGTAGCTACTGTAATTCTAGGTAAACAGCTAGATTTTTGGCATTGAATACCCCAGGACTCAATAGCTTAAATAGTAAAGCATGGCATGATCTTGAAAGCATAATAATAATTGCTTGTTAGTAATGCATTCACTTAGCCATTTTTGTCAAACAATTGAGAGACATGAACTTGTACATGAATGGGAACACATGCTAACTTGTCATGATATGACTATTCAATTCACATAGGCATTCTATTAAACACTTGTAAAAAGGCATTCTATTAAACACTTGTGGAGCATAACTAATGCACATGATAATGGTCAACAGATAAGCATCATGAATACAATTCTCAACTTACAATTAGAAGGTTTAACATGAGGATCACATAATTCAACACATATACTATCTTGATTTTTATGAAACTTGCAATTAATCATTGATTGAAACCCTAAATATCAATACATACATGAACACATTCAGAATCCATCAAGTAAATCATTAAATCATAAACTTGTAGTTTAAAAAGGGTTCTTGAACTTCAGGGTGGAAAGAAACCCAAGGATAAACACCTAACATACCTTAGTAATTAAATTCATGAAAATCGTTGGTGTGTTCTTGAAGTTAGACTTGAAATTGAATGACCTAGGGTTTTTTTCTTGAGAGAATTTGAGAGAAAGGGAGTTATTTGGTCCTTAGAATAGCTAAATTTTGTGTTTTAGGGTTGAATAAAGGTGGACAAATTGACCTAAATATCCCTCTGGATGCGGATTTAATTACAGAAAAATGCACCCAGTGACGCGCAGACCAATGCATTACATTGATCGGGTCAAAATGATGGATGATGTGTCATGTCGAGATCGCATTGACTAACTGGAATTTGCATGCCTGAGCTGGTGACAACATTATCGACGCAATGGGAGATGCAGTGCATCGAGATCGCGTTGATCTACTATTTTGGACATTCAAACATGCCTCAAACGACTTTTGAAAAATCTGAAACTCATTCGAGAACACATATTGACATCCCAGATCATGAATCAACCTAGAAATTGACATTTTAAGGTCGTAAGGATAGAAAATAAAGTCATTGAAATATTGAGGCCAAAAATAAGACTAAGTGTCAATACTTAGCTGAAATTTTTCTAAGTTTGGGACCTCTTTTTCATTCTATATATGATTGAAACGACTGAGATTTTGCGGGGTCTTACAATATCTCCCCCTTGGAAATATTCATCCTCGAATGAGACTGACTGAACTGAGAATACTGATAGATTGAGTTTACATACTGAACATGCATAACTGAAGCATGATTACATGACTGAACTAATTAATGAATGCATGATTGATGGGGATGATATGCAATAGTAATAGATATCAAGTTCGTGTAGGAAATTTAGCATGGAACTGAGTAAATCTAAGGATGGCTGTTACCTTGACCTAAGTCTAAGTTTGTGGAGAAGAGGTGAGGATACTTGGTTTGCATATCTACTTCTTCTTCCTAAGTAGCTCCGTGAACGGACTGATTCCGCAAAAGAATTTTGACCAAAGGAACTCATTTGTTCCTCAGTCTGCGAATCTGATGATCAAGGATTTGACTGGGACTTCCTCATTAGAGAGACTGTTTTGAACATCTATACCCTCTATATGGAAATACAATGGGTCACCTATGCACTTCTTTAGCAAGGAGACGTGAAAAACTGGGTGTACTGAAGCTAAGTCTGAATGCAACTCAAGCTCGTAAGCTACCTTTTCTAAACGGCTGAGAATTCTGTAAGGACCGACATACCGGGGACTGAGTTTCACCTTCTTGCCAAATATCTTTACTCCCTTCATAGGATAGATTTTCAAGTACACTAAATCAGTAATCTCAAATTTGAGATCCTTCCTCCTCATATCTACATACGATTTCTATCGGCTCTGAGCTGTCTTAAGCCTCTCCCTGATCAACTGAACCTTGTCTAAGGCATTAAATACTAAGTCAGGCCCTGCCAATGTAGTCTGTCCTACCTTGAACCAACCAATGGGAGACCAACATCTTCTTCAATAAAGAGCCTCAAATGGAGCCATCTGAATACTGGAATGATAATTGTTATTATACGTGAACTCAATAAAAGACAAGTGGTCATTCTAACTACCCTTAAAGTCAATGACACACGTTTTTAGCATATCTTCTAGAGTCTGAATGGTCCTTTTTGGTTGACCATCTATCTGAGGGTGGAAGGTTGTACTGAGGTAAACTTGGGTACCAAGACCCTTTTCGAAGGCTCTCCAAAAGTGAGAGGTGAACTACGTACCTTTATCAGAAATAATGGATAACAGAACTCCATACAATCAGACCAACTCTCTAACATAGAGCTTGGCATAATCCTCGTTTGAGTAGGAGGTATGAACTGGCAATAAATGAGCGAATTTGGACATTTTGTCAATAATGACCCAAATTAAATTATGTTGACGATGGGTATGAGGCAAACCCATCACGATGACCATGTTCACCTCCTCCTACTTCCATGTGGGAATACTGAACTCCTGGATGGACCCACTAGGCTTCCGATGCTCAATCTTAACCTGCTGACACGTGGAATACTTAGCCACAAACTCTGCAATGTCTCTCTTCATCCCACTCCACCAATAGACTTCTTGCAAATCGCGGTACATCTTAGTGGCCCTTGGGTAAATCGAGTAATGCACACTATGCACTTCTGCAAGAATCTGCTACCTCACACCATCCACACATGGCACACATAATCTACCCTAGAAATGCAACACACCATCACCCTCTTAGGAGAAAGCCTCTACTTTCTGATCTCGAACTGACTCTTTTAGCTTAACTAAACTGAGATCCCTTTCTTGCTTTTCTTTTAATTGGAAAATCAAAGAAGAGCCCAAACTATTCTTCACCCATACACTACCCTCAGTTGAATCAACCAAACGAACACCCAACCTGGCAAGCTGATGAACTTCCTAAACTAACTTCTTCTTACCATCCTCAACGTGAACAACACTACACATAGACAATCTACTAAGAGGATCAGCCAGTATATTAGCCTTTCTCAAACAATACAGGATATACATGTCATAGTGTTTCAATAACTCTAACCACCTCCTCTGATGCAAGTTCAAGTCTTTATGAGAAAATATATACTGCAAACTTTTATGGTTTGTGAAACATCAACATGTACCTCAAACAAATAGTGCCTCTAAATCTTTAAGGGAAATACTACAACTACTAAATTAAGATCATGGGTGGGATAATTCTTTTCTTGGGGCTTAAGCTATCTAGATACATAGGCAATGACCTTACCTCTCTGCATCAAAACATACCCCAGACCAACTCTGGAAGTATCACAATACACAACAAACCCATCTGAACCATCTGGTAAAGTTAAAATTGGGGTTATAGTGAGTCAAGTCTTTATCTCTTGAAAACTCTTCTCACAAGAATCTGACCACTGGAATTTGACTTTCTTCTGAGTCAATATGGATATAGGGGATGCAATAGATGAAAATCCTTCAACAAACCATCGGTAATAGCCAGCCAAACCCAAGAAACTCTTAATATTTGATGGAGAGATGGGTCTAGGCCAATTTCTCACTGTTTTCGTCTTTTGAGAATCAACTTTAATTCCATCACCAAAAACTATATGACCAAGAAAAGCTACTGACCTTAGCCCAAATTTGCATTTACAGAATTTGGTGAACAACTGATAGGCTCTAAGGGTCTTTAATACTATTCATAGATGGTCTGCATGATCATGTTTATTGCGGTAATAGATAAGAATGTCATCTATGAAGACTATAACAAACATGTTCAACTAATGCTTCAACACTCTATTTATCAAGTCCATAAAAGCTACTAGAGCTTGGTAAGACCAAATGACATGACTAGAAATTCAAAGTTACCATATTGAGTTCTGAAAGCTATTTTTGAAATGTCACATTCTCTGACTCTGAGCTGATGATAGCCTGATCTGAGGTCTATGTTAGAAAAGTAACTGGCACCATTAAGTTGGTCAAATAAGTTATCGATTCTGGGAAGTAGGTACTTGTTCTTGATGGTGACTTTGCTCAACTGAAGCTAGTCAATACACATTTTGAGAGAACCATCTTTCTTATGCACGAATAGAACTGGTGAACCCCACGGGAAAAAACTAGGTCTGATGAATCCCTTATCTAAGATATCCTTCAACTGCTCTATTAGTTCTTTGAGTTTTACTGGAGACATTCGATATAGCAAAATAGTGATGGGCTGAGTGTTTGCAATAAGGTCTATTCCAAAGTCAATTTCCCTTTTGAGAGGAACTCTGGAAAGATCTTTGTGAAACACGTTTGGAAATTCACATGCTTTTGAAATTGAATAAAGTTTAGGGGTCTCAAAACTAGAGTCTTTAACTCAAATGAGATGATGGACATACCCCTTGGATATTATTTTTATTGCTCTGAGGAAGGAAACAAGATGACCTCTAAGTGCTGAAGTACTAACCCTCTATTCTAGGATAGGTTCATTCAGAAACTAAAATAGACAACTCTGTCCTTACAGTCAATTGAAGAATAGCATGAATGAAGCCAATCAATGCCAAAAATGATGTCAAAATTTGTTATCTCTAACTTTACTAAGTCTGCTGAAGTAACTTTCTAAGATACCATAATCGGACAGTTCTTGCACACCTGTCGGGCTATAATAGACTTACCCACTGGGATAGAGATTGAGAAGGGATCTACTAGGATTTCAGGACTGACTCTAAAGTCAACAGCTATATAAGAAGTTACAAAGGATAAAGAAGCTCCTAGATCTAGCAAAGCATAAATATGTAAATGATAAACTTGTAATGTACTAGTGACCACATCAGGAAAAATTTCCTAATCCTGTCAGGACTGAAGTGCATAGAGTCTGTTTGGGCATTGCCCATTGGTGGTACTGGAAGCGGCACCCCACTGATTCAAGTGATCAAACTGAGCTAGGGGATGATTGTACTGAACCTGTAAACCTGATGGAGGAAAATCTCTGATTCTATAACCTAGCTTACCGCACTAAAAACATATATCACTAATAGCTCTGCAGACACCCTGATGGTTTCTACTACACTTCTGACAAAGAGGATTTGTTTGAGTGCTGCTGACACTACCCTGAGACTTAGATCCTGATGCCCTATCCTTATTACTATTTCTGAACTTAGGCACTGGAGCACAGGCTGAGGACGGGGATGGACCTGAAGATTTTGGGTGGAACTGAGAATGATTACCAGCCTCTAACTTAGACTGAGTAAATTTAAAGCTACCTGTTCTATCCTTTTTGCTCTTCATCTCTTTCTACTTAGTCTTCTTCTCCTTTATTTGTTGAGCATGGAAAATCAATATAGCCAAGTCCATCTTCTTTATTAACATCATGGTCCTACACTTTTTGACCACACTATCGGATACAGCAGACATAAACTTACTCATCTTAGATCTACTATCAGCTACCACATGAGGAACATATCTGGCTAACTTAGTAAACTTTAGAGAATACTCCTTCACTATCATAATACTCTACTTGAAGTTAATAAATTCTAAAACCTTAGCTTCCCTCAACTCCAATGGGAAGAACCTATCTAGTAAGGCAGTAGCAAACTCTTCCCATTCTATTGGCCCTGCATTTGTGGTCCTATCTACCTTCTATTGCTTAAACCATGTGTGAGACACAACCTACAACTAATACATAACTAATTCATCTCTTTCACTAGTCGTTACCCCCATAATATTTGTGACCTTCTAAACTATGTAAAGAAATTCATATGGGTCCTCTTCAGAGTTAGACCCTGAAAATGAAGGAGGGATCATTCGGGTGAAGTCCCAAATTCTAGCTGTAGTAGTATTGGCCACTGGGTTGGACTGAATAGCATCTGGGTATTCATTTTGAGCTACTAAAGAATGGGCTAGAGTGGTGAAAGCTGCTCTAAATTCTGCGTTAGAGACATGCTCATCCAGGGGATCTGCCTGAATGGGCGGAAGTGCTGGCAGGTTTCCAGTTCTTCTTCTGTTAGTCTTTTTGGGAGGCATATTCTATAAAAAGAAGGGAAACTTGGATTACTTAGAGATTTTAACTTAAGCTCATGCTCACTCGGACGACATAAATGCTAAAAGAAGGGAAACTTTTCCTAAAAATGCGTGATAGCCTCTTGTCCAAAAGTGTGGCGCGCTACACACCCCTGCACAAGACTCTACATGATATGGCTTTCAGACTCCCTAGGACTCTGTTCAACCTTAGACTCTGATACCAAGTTTTTAATGTCCTGAGTCTACACCGTGGACGTTACACAGTGCTTACAATCTTGAAGGACCATAAGCTAACCCATGACTGGCACCTTTTATGAGCATTGAATAATAATACTGGTAGCATGTGCGGATGCATAATTAAAATGCCATAAGGTTCATAGTTTGAAAACTGATAAATATAGAAACTACTAATAACATCTGAAAACTGAATATTGTCTTAACTAGTCTAGTATGAAAAGCCTCTACTGAGCTATCTGAAAATGGAGTTGATGGGACAAGCCCCCAACTAACTATGATTAATAAAATACTAAATCTACTGTAATACTAAGAATATAATATCCTCAATGGATGAGGACTCACTACTGAATCTGTTGCTGCTAACTAAATCTAGCTAAGCGTGGTTAGGAATGTGAGCGTCCGAACCTATGATATGAGACATCATAGAGCAAGAGAAAGAGTATGTGTTAGTACTTTGATTGTACTGGTATGCTAAGTAAGGTAGGCTG
>NC_061115.1:190750556-190910601 GCF_002878395.1 Capsicum annuum
ATGTGTTAGTACTTTGATTGTACTGGTATGCTAAGTAAGGTAGGCTGATATATATGGGTTTGTATGCATAACTAATAATTGACTGAATGATATGTATATAACTGAATGAGAATACATGGGTAGCTGAGACTACTGTAAATACTAATTATGCAAGACTGTGCAGATATATATATTGTAACTAAGAGCATAGTGGATCTGAATACTGAATTCTAATAAATGAGTGACTGATATATGAGATTTTTTATAACAGCATTACTGATAACCAGGTGATTGTTGCTGACATTCCTTATACTATAGAACAAAACTGAGCTCTATACTAAGTGTGAAACTGAAACTATAACTGTGGGAGTGTTCATCCAATCGACATGCCTCAATTATAAACTGAGTTGGAAGGGTTTAGCATCGTGCCACAGGTACTTAGAATGGCTATGTGGATCCACTACAGAATTACCCTCATTTGGAAGATGAGATATTTGTTACCCTCAACTGGTTGGTGACCACTTCATCAATCCTCAACTGGCAATTTGATTTATTCAACCTATGCTAGCTACATAGTTCTGGAACTAAGGAACTAAAACTAAAGGTGGCAGGTGAGCCTCCATCCCTAGGTTCGCTTGGTTCTGAATCCTATTCCTAACTGAATAAATACTGAACTAATCACTATACTGTACTAGGCTTGACTGAACTGTTACTGATTGTGTTAATTAACTGAACTAGACTGAGTTCACTGAATTCTATAATTGACTGAGTACTACTATTCATGACGTTAGTGAGACTGTTCTATAGCTACTGTAATTCTAGGTAAACAACTAGATTTTTGGGCATTTAATACCCCCAGGACTCAATAGCATAAATAGTAAAGCATGGCATGATCTTGAAAGCATAACAATAATTTCTTGTTAACAATGCATTCACTTAGACATTTTGTCAAACACTTGAGAGAATTTAGCTAAACTTTGTGTTTTAGGGATGAATAAAGGTGGGGAAATTAACCAAAATACCCCTCTAGATGAGAATTTAATTATAGAAAAATGCACCCAGCGACGCACAGACCGATATGTCACATTAATGGGATCGATGTGATGGCTGACACGATGCATCGAGATCATATCGGCTTACTAGAATTTCTATGCCTAAGCTAGTGACAACACTATCGATGTGATGGGTGATGCGGCGTATCGAGATCGCATTGATCCTCTATTTTGGGCATCCAAATATGCCTTAAATGATGTCTGAAAAATTTAAAACTCATTCGAAAACAAATATTGACATCCCTGATCATGAATCAACTTAGAAATTGATACTTTAAAGTCGTAAGGATAGAAATAAAGTCATTGATATATTGAGGCCAAAACTAAGACTAAGTATCAATACTTCGCTGAAATTTTTCTAATTCTGGGACCTCTTTTTTATGCTATATATGATTGAAATGACTGGGAGTTTTGCGGGGTCTTATAGTGCCCTATTCAAGTTACGATGATTCTTGTGGAAAAATCAAAAACAATATCTTGGTTGTGCTAAATGCATTTTGGCATGCATCACCTGACGTAGAAGTTGTTTATTATTGCATTTTCGGTGACTAATTTGTTTTAGTGCAAATTTAATTTTTTTCTTACAATGCTAAGGGATTTTACATATGTTGCATGTTCTTGACTGATCTATTAATGAAATGAAACTTATGTCATGAATTTATTTGTGTTTTGTTTCTGTCAACATTATGTTGCAAATTCTTTCAAGATTCTTCTTCTTTTTTAATTGAGGAGCAGTGCTTGATGAATTTAAGTCATCTTAAACACAGTTGATCAATATCATGTATTCTGTGATCTTTTCAAATTAGCTATTCGCTTTTAGTTTCTTCTAATGTGGTTTTATTTTTACTGTTTACTTGTAGTTGTCAACAGATATTATATAGAATAGTTGTGTCGCATAAAATACATTTCAGAGGGGAATGTTGGCGGTTATTATCAGAAGTTTCTATTTGTTCATTTTCCAGTATGGTGTGTAACAAATCGATGTTGGAATATATGAAGGAAGGAAATGTGAACTATTTGTATCATGAGAATATATTGTCTTCTTCTATCCACAATCAATTGGTATATTCCATTTTTAGTTTTCAAAGTCAGAGTAAGGTTTCCAATATTTTGAAGAACCAATTCTATTGAATTCTTGTTTTGACACAGTCATTTATCATGTATCCCTCCTTTAAATTTATTTTTGATCTCTATGTCTGAAGTTACATGAAAAAAGAATCAAGGTGCTTGCAGAGGTTATGTTGAATAGTTACAAAAAGTTATGTGGATGCAGTGACAATTGTTAGTCTTTTGTCTTTACTTGAAATGTCAAAAATGACAAGTAATTTTGAACAAAGGGAGTGATTTGCCATAGTGAATAATTAATTAGAATAACTAACTCGGGACATTTAGTTAAAAGTGAAAAGAGAGTTTGAAAATGAGGTTTTGGTGACTCAAGTCTTTATAATTGAGTGGAGGTGACAATTACTTTATTATGCATTAAGAAAGTTGGGGAAGTTTCAAAGTAGCCCATGAGTTTTTAAATTTACACTTTGATCTAAATGTTAGTTAATATAATAGGAAATGGAGGGAAAAAAGACTTGTTGTAATACCCTATACTTTTTCTAGCTTAAGTTCGTCCCTAGAATGTCAAGAATTTACTTCAACGATGAATACCATTTATTTCATGCGTTATTTTCAAGATTTTGACTTTTCATTGTGTGGAAAATTGAATAAGCTCTCCATCGATATCAAATTCGCCCAAATTCGATACTCGGTGAAGAAGTTAGAGCGTTTTTAGTAAAATAATATGCCACCTGGGCACTTGGCGCATCGCGGAGAAGGGCGAAATGATAATCGTCAAATTCAATGGCCTCCGCAATAGCCCCGCATGGCGGAGTATCCCGAATTCCCATTTTTGAAAAACTATTACCCCAACGCGATGGTGGCGCATCGCTCTAGTAGCCAAAATGGCAAAACTATAGGGCACTGTGATAGCTCCACATCGCGGAGAATGTCCAATTCTCACTCGGCCTTTTTCAGTGAGCCACCGTAATTGTGGTGCGTCATGGTGGCTAACCGAATCAGGAATAATGTTGCATTTTTCAGTTCTGACTTGAAGTTTAAAAAGGGCTCTTTGGTCTTTTCCAAGCCCCAAGTTGTGAATAACAGAGAATTTAACCCATTCATAGCTCATCATATTGACTTTTCATCTATTCACTCTCAAAAGAAAACCCTAAAGCTCAAACTTTCTCTCCAAGAAATTCAAATTCCTCCATTAATTCTCCAAGGAAACTCAAGATTAAGGATTCCCAATACAAGAACTCCAAGAATTCATCTCCAAAAAGAACAATAGGAATCCAAGATTTCAGCTTTTCATCTAAGATCATCAATTAAGGTATGTAGGGTTTGAACAAGAATAATTCTTTCATCCTTGTGCACAAAACTTTACATTAATTATAAATTTACTGCAATTTATGTGATTTCCCATGAAATTTAAGTTAGAGTTTTTGCCCATTATTGTTATTTACAAGTTTATGATATTTCCACTGATTTAGAAATTGAATTACATGATTTTGTTCATATATCCATGCATATTGCTGAAATTTCCAGAGTTTGAGTTGTTTTATCAATATTGACATTATCAAGCATGATTATTATGATGATTTAATATGATATTGAAGCATGAATTATTATCCCAAGATTTAATATTATTATTTCAAGAAATATGATGTTTTAAGCATCTTATGAAGAGATTATTCTCAATTTTCAGAAAAAAACTTTGATCTTTTGATCATTGGTTTAGGTTTGGAATCCACTACAGATTATTACAGTGTACAGAACTCAGATTAACTCAGATAAATACACAACTGGTTTTCATATGAATCCTTATGCTAGTTTTTAAAAGTGGATTTCTAATGGTTTGAGCATACAGATTTAAGAGGGAGTAGTATTTAGCACCGAGCGGGAAGTGTGGGATCAATGTACCCTATCTTTCATAGAACTACATAGCCAACATAGGTATAGACTCAGATTATTCCTATTTATATGGATAACAGATTGAGATTATGATCAATCACATGGATTAGGTTATACTCCCTGGCAAGAGTATGACACCTCTCTCCAACGTGAGGTTTCTTCCTTAGGAAGACAAGACATTGGACTCCATGAATGCTCACATGGTTTATGTAGGTTAAGAGAACCTCTCTAAGATAAATTCTTTTTCTAGATTTTAGAAAATAAATGTAAAGGATCACAAACTTACTCAGATATTACTTTACTTAAGATTTCAGTTACAGAATTACAACTTTTAGTTTTCAGACATAAAAAGGTGAGCTCTTTTTCACTTAGCCTATATGATTTGAGAATAAGAACAGAATATAAATTTCAGAACTAAGTGTTGTGACTCATAAGATTTACATTATATGCTTTACTATTCATGACATGATTTTCAGATTTTAGATTACTCAATCATGTATGAGTCATTTACACTCAGGATGCATTATTTGAAAATATACAAATATATATATAGTTATTGTTTTACTTATGCATTTACCCTTATATACTCAATACATCCTCAAATTACTGATCAACACAAATTTCTATGTGCTATATTATCTCATAATATAGGTACGAGTTGTAGCACGCTTACCATATTCAGATAGTTTGCAGATTCCAGCCAGCAAATGAGGAATCCTCCTACTTCAGGGACTTTAGTTAGATATTATTTATGTACTTTACTTTCTTACTCTTTTGTATTGATTAGTGGTAATTGTAGTCGTACCCTAACTATCTATAGTTAGTATAGTAGAGGCATCACAGATGTCAGTTAGAGCCAGTTATGTATTTTCAGTCCCTCTTTCAGACTTTATTAGAATGTAAAAGTAGTATTAATATTGTATTTTTCCCAGATTCCACCATTATTATGTCTGTAAAATCAGTCATTTTATACATATTATTCAGTTTCTTATGAGTTATGCCAGTAGAAGGGTTAGCTTGGTATCACTTGTGGTCCTAAGCACCTTGTGACATCTTGGGATAGATTTTCAGGGTGTTACACTCATTTCTCTCTCTTCTCATCCATTGTTGTTTTCTTTCTCTCATAATTTTTGTTGTTCATTGTTGATGCTACTTTATTTATCATCTTCTGCTTCATTATCATCATTTTCTACTTCATTATCATCTTCATCTTCTTCTTGTCGACCATTGTTGTCGTTTTTATCGCTACTTGAATAATTTTTTAGGTCAATTTCTTTTTCGTACATCACTTTGTCATTACTTCATATGTGACTTCATTAGGTAAAATTATGGTTTTTAGTTGAATTTGTCATCTGGGTACACTGCTACTGCTGTTTTTTCAACAATGGATAGAACCCGTTCATGAATCCAACATAAGAGCCATCTGTTTAAGCATATCACTCATCTGTTACGACAGATGATTCATGTGTTGCAATGGAAGACTCATATATTAGATTCATGTTTATGAATCTATATAGTGCTCGTAACATGAATCTAACAGATGGGTCATCTATTACAACAGAGAGTTATCTATTGCAACAAACCAGTTATCTGTTATAAAAGACTAGTTATCTGTTGCATCAGGTGAGTTTTCTATTGCAACCGACGTGTTATCTGTTGAAACAGAGGAGTAATTTATTGCAACATATGAGTAATTTATTTGGAACAACACAACAAATCCTACCACAAACCAACAGATAACCAATACGTTTCTAACAGATGGTCCATCTGTTGAAAGAACTCAAAACTCTTGCTATTGCTTCTAGATTGAAAAATTTTCCTTACGTCCAATCATCGACTTGTTTGTTGAGAAGAAGAAATAGAAAAAAATATAAAATCTTCAATAAACAAAAATGAAATACATTAGCTAGGTAGATCGGATATAGATAAAAATAAAATTACATACGCTAGAAAAAACCCAATTATTATTATTATTATTATCCTCATCAGCATTATTATTATTTTCAGCAGGCCAATCATCAACCTGTAGCATCAGAGCCCTTCTCAGCTTGTGAATCTCTCAGAACATCCTTGGTCTCATGGCGCTCAACTCCCACTACAGGTCACTAACCTGCCTCTGAAGTTCCCGCATGGTGTCGCACAGAATTGCAATGTTCCAAAAAGGATCAGTCATATCTATAACATGCATGAATTGCTAATAAAATGTAAAAACATAAGTAAACAAAAGAGTTCGAATGTAATACAATGTATACTACCAATTGGATAGATTTACTTAAAAAGAAAGAAAAAAACTTACCTGAGTCAGGGAAAAGGTATCTATTCTTTGTCGCCTATTTAATAGATATAAATTATAAAAATAGATCTAAAAATAAAAATGGTGGAAAGTCACTATTTGTCGCCTGTTTAATATTAACATCAATTATTTCAATTAAATAACCATTTTTTATGGTTATAAATTATGTTTATCATTTATTTTTTTATTTTTTCTATGAAAAGAAATGACTTAATTAAATTAAGCTGGTGAGTTTTTTATTATTGTGACAAGTCATGACTTTTCAGCTTATTATTATTAATTATTTCTTAAATTTAAATAACTTTTTTTCTCAACTAAATAATTGAAGACTTCTCACTTTTTTAATAACCGTCTCTTTTAATAAAATAATAGCCATTTTTATTGAGTTGTGGCAACAAATTATATATCTGTTGCATCAGATAACTCATCTGGGACAACAGATACATCATCTATTGAAACAAATCGACTCTCTGTTGAAGGAGATTTTTTTATTTTTCTAACAATTGATTCATCAGTCTGAATAGATGGAAAATTTGATTCATCAGCTGTTTTGAATGTGTTAGACAAAAAGTCATGATTGTTCACCTCTTTTATAACAATCAGCATATACCTTAATTAATTCAAAGTGGAGACTTTATTATTATATAATAAATAAATTAAGAAAATAAATTTTAAAATAAAAATGATGAAAAGTCATGACCTTTCACCTATTTAATATTAACATCAGTTATTATAATTAAATAACCATTTTTTACGATTATAAATTATGTTTATCATTTATTTCCTCATTATTTATTTAGGAACATTTTTTCATATTAAAAAATCAAAAAGTCATGACTTTCACCCTCTCAATAACAATAACCTTTTTTTAATAATTGTCTGTTGCAACATATGATCTATCTGTCGCAACTGATTAACCATCTGTTGCAACATATAGTCCATCTGTTGCCACAAACACTCAATCCCTACCTCTAACCATCCACATGTTGAGAATAAGGACTAGACAAAATAAAAATTAAATATTAAATATGAATAAAAAATTCATAGTCGACCAAACATAGATTTTTAAATTCATTATATACAAATATACAATAAAAATAAAGCATACATTAGGTTCCTCTATTAGGTAGATCCAATATAATAAAAGAAAATACATACACTCAAAGAAAAAAATATAACCTAATTATTATTATTACTATTATTATTATTATTATTATTATTATTATTCATATTATTGTCAACCGGTCAATCGTCATCCGACACCTGCAAGGTCCTCCTCAGTCTAGCTCCCATGTCGCCCAACTCCTAATAAAGTTCAAGAATCTGCCTTTCACGTTCCCTTAAGGAGTTGTGCAGAATCACTTTGTCCATATCCGGATCAGACATATCTAGAAGTGGAGTAGATTGAACGTGTAAGGAGGGACCTATTTATAAAGAATTCAATTTGAATCAGTTAGTCAAGAAGTCACAACTGTTCACCTCTTTTTTAATAATTGCATCCCTTAATTAAATAAAACTGGTGAATTTTCAAATATGTAAATTTAAAAAATGGATTTAAGTATAATATTTTATCTTTATTGTATTTTGGAAAAAAAGAAAATTGATTTAAAATAAATCTAACAGATGGGCAATCTGTTGCAAAATATAATCTACATATTTGATAAATTACAACATATTGACAATCTGTCGCCGGAGGGCAATAAAATTGGATTCTTATTCCATGGAATTTACATTGCACCAGTTCTTTTTCATGCTTAGTTGTTAATATGTCAAAAGCACTGGTGCAATATACATTTCCATCCACTTGATAAATTTCAAGAGCTCTGGCAACTGCACGGATTAACATACTACAACAAGCATCTGATCTTCTTTAAGATACGTTGAAAGCATGCTAAGGTAAGAAAACACAATCAATTATATCCATATTTCTAAGGAAGTAATTATATTCAATATACCTTTCAATCTTGTTTGTGGCTTGGATTAAGTCAATAGCAGTAGACCTAATTAGAACCACAAACAAGAAGGCATGCGATAAATTTAAAATTCAAAAATTGCCGCCTTTGCTTGATTCCTTAATTTAACTTTAGAAGTTCTTGGGGCAAGTTTTCTTGATTTATTGTACATCATTTCTACTCTCGGTGCCCGCAAAGATACTTTCTTGGTGTTCTGTTATTTTCTATATAGGTGATCATTCCGACCACGCTAGTTAGTCGCAGCTCCCTATCAAAGTGACTAGTAATACTATTTTTCTTTTAGATAGATGATAGATGGATTTTCATTACTGGATACACTTTGATATTTGTACTTGATTCAGATTTCTTCTGTTTTAAGTCAATTTCATCATCCAGATTCGCTACACACTCCTTGCTTGCTACCTTATGTTTCCTTTTCAATTAGGTCATAAATGATGTAATCTTTATCAACTCCCATTTTCCTTTGAAGACATTCGCCTACTGCACCTTCCGGCATATAATCATCACTAGAGCAATCCAACCATATAAATTTTGGCTAGGGCAATAACTATATTGATTTCCGTTATTGGTTGTAGTAGTGGGAGACTTCAAAGGCCTTCTCATAGTCCAATGAACCCTTCAAGTTAGTCTAATCTTTATTGAACCTTTTTATAATTCCAAAAACTTGATCCCTTTACAAAACTTGACACATAATTATGAGCAACAACTGTCATTAAATCCTACCAGGGTATCGGAACCATATTTATGGACCCTCAGCCTTATCAGTTTAGACTTATCAAATCTAACTGTAAAATTACAGATATCTTGTTTGAATGATCAATGCCTAATCGGTAAAAAATAGCATTCACAACATCAGTGTACACTATGTGTGTTTTCATGATAACATAATCAGTAATATATACCTCCCATATATGAAGTGGTTCCATCTGCAAGCAGCTTATTCCTCCGAACCTATCTTTTCTGTTGCCTTTATATCTACAAACAAGAGAAAAATAATTGATGTCAAACAAGAGAAGAACAAAAAGAACATTACAAGTATACATAATTTTAAAAACATGTTACACAAAATTACATAAATACAACACATTTCAACATCTATTTATGTAATACCCCATATTCTTTCTAGTTCAATTCATCTCAAAAGAGGCACACCAAAGACTTAGGACCTGAAATTTTAGCTAAGTGTTGGAGACTTAGTCTCATTTTTGACCTCTAAACTTTGATGATTTTATTCTTAACCTTAACGACCTTGAAATGTCAATTTCTAAGTTATTTCATGATCAAGGTAGTTCATAGTATCTCCGGGGTGAGTTTCAGAATTTTTGGAGAAGGTTTGGGGCATGTTTGGTTTGCTAAAATAGAATGTTGATGCGATATAGATGTGCTGCATCGGTAGCCACATCAGGTAGGCAACGCAACGCGTTGGTACCCAATTTTTGTGTTGTAAAATGATGGGTTTATGGGGATAATTGAGTCATTTACCCTTACCCAAATCCTCTCAAGACACATAATTTTAGTCCCAAATAGCATAGATGCCTTATTATTCATCTTTTTCTTCTCAAAGAACAAAACCCTAGCTCCAAGAATCAAGAACAATTCCATAACTCCTACTCCAAGAAAGCCTATAATCCAAAGTTCCAGGTTCAAGAACTTTAAGAAGAAGCTTCAAGAACACCATTAGAGATTCAAAATTTTAAGCTTTTACATTCAATTCATCAAGCAACGTATGTGGGGTTCTGAACAAGGATCCTCTTTCATTCTTGTGCCCAAAACTAGTTTTTAAAGTAGAATTTACATAAGATTATATGTTCTACAGTTTAGGGTTCATACTCAATTATCATTATTTGAAGATGTTGATGTTACAAGTTATTAAATATTGAATTACGTCTCTACTCTTGCATGTTTATGCGTGTGACGTGATTTTGTATACATGAGATTTGAATTTCACTATCTTGATTAGAATTATGCAAGAATTTCAAGATGTTGATTATTGAGCATGACTTTGTTATAATTTGGCATGAGTTTGAGAGATGGATTTTAAGCCCTAAGTATATGAATTGATATTTCAAGAATATGATTCTCTTAAGTATGCTATGACTAGCTTATATTAATATTTTCCAGAAAAGATTTGATCTTTTGATCCTCAGTTAAGTTATGGAATCCACTTTATAATTTTATTACAGTTTATAAAAAAATAGATTAGGTTTGATTACAGTTTAAAACAGACAGATACATAATTGATTTTTTATTACAAACCTTTATGATAGCTTTTAAAGTGTATTTCCTACAGATTGAGCGTACAGATTTAAGGGAGTAGTATGTATCATCGAGTGGGAACTCTAGATTTAGTGCATCCAACTTCCCCAAAACTACAAGCCAACATAGGTTCAGATTACCAAATTATTCCCATATCTATATGGATGACAGATACAGATTGTGATCACTTAGATTAGGTTACACTCCTTGACAGGAGTATGACACCTCCCCCTAATGTGAGGTTTTTCCATAAGGGAACTAGACTTGAGACACTATGATAGCTCACATAGCATATGTCGGTTAGAAAAACCTCCCTTGCAAAATAGTTTTAAAAATGTTTCCCTACAGCCTACAGAACAGAGTAATTCTAACTGAAAAGAATAACAGAAAAGCTTTTAGAAACTAAGTGTAAAGGCTCACGACTTTATTCAGATATTGTTTTACGTAAGTCATTAGCCATGAGATTTCAGCTTTCAGTTATAAATACAAAGTTGAGTCCTTTTACACTTAGCTTGCATAAATTGAAAATAGATTACAACTTTTAGAACGAAGTGTTATGGCTCATTAGATTTATACAGTATGCTTTATGGTTCATGATTCATGATTTTCAGCTTTCAGTTATTTAAGCTAAAGTGAGCCATTTACATTTAGCACGCATTATTTTATGAGTATATGTAAATATTAAGATGTTGTTTTACCTATGCATTTACCCAAACATGCTCAGTACATTCCAAAAGTACTGATCAACATATATCTATGTGCTACATTATCTCATAATGTAGGTTGAGGTGCTCAGTTCGAGTAGCGTGATTGACCGTGAGCATCTCTATTTACATCCCTACAGTGGGTGAGTCCTCATAGTTCGGGGACCCAGTGATTCAAATTTCCAGCTTTCTAGATTAGTTATTTAGTTATCTCAGACAGTTTGAGCCAGCTGGGTATATTTTAGGAAAATCACCCTTTTATTTCATGATATATCTGCTTATAGTGTCTCTATCTTCTTTTAACTAGTGCTCTTATGTGAAATTTGAATATGCCTCCTCGCTGAGCTAATACACGCAGAAATGATAACCAGCCACTCCAGCCAGCTGACTCTCTGAATGAGAATGTATCCCATTTTGAATTTCAAGCTTCTTTTTAGGCGTTGGCCCAAGCTGTAACTGCTAATATTCAGGGCAATCATCAGGCGACAGTCCCATTTCAGTAAAATAGGGATTTAGCCGTAGCCAGAATTTTTGACTTCATGAGAATGAATCCGCCTGAGTTCTTTTGTAAGACCCTGCAAAATCCTAAGCTTAACTCAGTCTGTTATAGCTTGAAAAGAGGTCCCAGAGTTAGAAATTTCAGCTAAGTGTTTATACTTAGAATTATTTTAGCCTTCATTAGTTGGCGATCCTATTTTATGACCCTTATGACCTTAAATCATCGATCCTTGGATTGAATCATGATCAGGTGTGTCAATAGGTCATTTTGGCTGAGTTTTGGATCTTTCAAACCTCATTTGAACCATGTTTGGGTGACTAAAATAGTGGGTCGACGCGATCTCGACGTGTCGCATCACCCATCACATTGATAGATAATTTTCCCCAGCTTTCAATGCAATTTCAATGAACCAATGCAAACTCGATGTGGCACGTTGGTCATCGCATTGATGCCATCAACGTGGCATGTTGGTATGCACGTTGCTAGGCATGATTTTTAGTAATTAAATTAGCATCTATAGGGGTATTTGAAACATTTTTCCCACTTTTATTCAGCCCTAAAATACTAGATTAAACCCTTCAATAGGCAAAATACTCTTATTATTCACTAAAGTCCTCTCAAGAACAAACCTTAGTCCATCAAGTAAAGATCAATATCCAAGAAATTCACCATCAATCTTCACTAATTCAAGTATCAAGGTATGTTAGGTGTTCATCCAAGGGTTACCTTCCACCCTTGGAGTTCAAGAACCTTTTTCCAATTTACAAGTTGATTTTTTTCACAAATTTCGTGTTGAATTTGATTGTATTCATGATTATGATGTAGTTGGATTTATAAACCATGATTTACTGCAAGTTTCTTGAGAAAGAAAATAGCATGTGTGTGTTGTTATATGGTTTCATGATAAAATCCCTTTAATGTGTCAGTTTGGGATTTTGATAATGATACTTGCATGATGTAGTGTTGTCATGTATATAAATTATGCTCCCCACATATTTGATGAATTGTTCATGTGAGTTGATTAATGAAAACATATCCTTTTAGCATTTATACAAGTTTATGCCATGCAAGTGTTCGTTAAAATGACTCAATGAATGAATTATGACAAAGTGTCTAGCTATCATGCTTTAAAGATTGTGCTATGTTTTACAAATTACGCAATCGAGTCCTAGGGGTATCTAATACCCAAAAATCTAGTTGTTGACCTATATTTACAGTAGTTTCAGAATAGTTTCAGTGATGTCACGTATAGTAATACTTAATCAGTTATCAAAACTCAGTGAACTCAGTCTAATTTAGATAGATAGCACAATCAGTATAGTTCAGTCAAGCCTAGTATAGTCTAGAAATCTGTTCAGTATTTATTCAGTTGGGAGTAGAACATAGCACCGAGTGAAACCAGGGATGGGGGAATTCCTATTAGTAAAGGGTTTGAACCTTAGTAGCAATCCCTGTATTACAGAACTACATAGCCAACGTAGGTTGAGATATCATCCTGCTAGTTTAGGGTTTATATATCTCGTATGAGTTTTCCTGACAATGAGGGTTGCTGAAATGGCTTTCTGTTAGAGAGGATTAACTCGTATCCATTTTTAGTATCCCTTGGAAAGGTACTAACACCCTTCTAACTGAGGTCACAGGTTGGACCCCAACTTAGTTCATAATTGGGGTATGTTGGTTAGATGAACACTCCCATAGTTTTAATTTTCGTTTCAGACTCAGTATAAAATATCATATCAGATTTAGAATTAGGACTGTCAGATACAGTCACCCAACTCAGTATAGAAATTATTTAGTTCTACAGAATTAGGACTGTCAGAAACAATCACTCAGCTAACAATAATACAGTATCAATAAACTCAGATATCAGTTATTTAGTTTTTAGAACTCATTATCCAGTGTTAGTGTAATCTCAATTATTGTATATATAGTTATGTACATAGCATTGCATAATCAGTATTTATAGCAGTTTCAGATATACATGTACCCTTGTTCAGTTATGTTCATGCCATTCAGTCTATTATTGTTTATGTATATGAACCCATGCATTCAACCTTACCTTACCTAGCATACCAGTACATTCAAAGTACTGACTCATACCTTTTTTTTGCTCTATGATGTCTTATATCATAAGTTCAGATGCATGGGCTCCTGACCATACCTAGTAGCCCGATTATCAGTAGCAGACTTAGTTGTGAGTCCTCATAGTTTGAGGACAGAGTATTATTTTTAGTTATCAATACTTCAGTAGTTAGAGTTAGTTTGGGGCTTGTCCTATCAACTCCACTTTTAGATAGTTTAGATAAAGGCTTTTAGTCTAGACTATTTCAAACTGATGTTAAGTATTCGGTATTTACATATTAGTATTTGATTCAATTTTGAACCATATGGCAGTTTTAGCCAAATTTCTACATTATTACATTATTATTATTATTCAGTTATTTCAGCAGGTACCATTTATGGGTTAGCTTATGGCCTTTCGATATTATAAGCACCGTGTGACATTTGGGGTGTAGAATCGGGGCATTACATCTTTGGGTTAAAGGCAAGCGAGGACCCACAGCTTTACATAGATGAGGTGCGAAAGATCACCTAGATTATGCATGTTTCTAAAGAGTAGAGTGTAGATTTGGCATTTCATAGGCTGAAGGATGTGGTATTTGATTGGGTGGTTGTGTGGAAGAATGGTAGAGGTTAGAATACAGCTCCTATGAGTTGGCAGGAATTTTGAGATGTATTTCTAGATAGGTTCTTTCTATGTGAAATGAGAGAAGCTAAGTTAGAGGAGTTTATGAACCTGAGGCAGGGCTCGATGACATTGAAAGAGTACTGCCTTAAGTTTAATCAGTTGTCTAGGTATGACCCTGACACGATGGCTCACCCTAGGTCAAATATGAGTAAGTTTATTACTAGAGTATCTGGTTTGGTAGTCAGGGAGTGTAAGACTACCATGCTTATTGGGGATATGGATCTTGCTAGACTAATGATTCATGCCCAACAGATTAAGGCAGAAAAATTAAAGGGGAGAGAGGGGAAAAATAAAAAGGCTAGAACTAGGTAGTTTGAATATGTCCAAACAAATTTTGGAGGGGAAAATCATTCATAGTTTCAGAGTCATTCATCCATTCCAGCACCATCTTCAGCCAGTGCTCTTGCCCCCATAGCTAGGCAGGAGCAGTGGGGTAAGACTTATATGTCTAGATCTTAGAATAGTGTAAGTGGAAATCCCAGTGATCCTTCCTGTGTTAAGTGTGGTAAGAATCATCCTGGTGAGTGCTTGTTGGGAAAGAAAGGTTATTATGGTTGTGGTAAGTTGGGTAGTGAAATCAAAGAGTGTCCGTATACTAAGCAGAAAAACAAGGATGTTTGTCCCCAGACTTAGTCTATTAGCACACCAGCTCCTTTGGGTCGCCCAGTCCCTCCTCAGATCGCAACATCTAACGCCGGTAATGGTCAGAGCCAAAATTGGTTTTATGCTTTACCATCCCGTCAGGAGCAGGAGAGCTCACCATATATTGTTACTAGTATGCTCTGTGTCTTTCATCTTGATGTTTATGTATTGTTACACCCCAGGTAGAATCTCTCTTATGTGACCCCGTTAGTTGTAGTAAATTTTGAAGTAGGTCCTAAAAAACTCCCTAAGCCCTTCTTAGTTTCTACCCCAGTGGGTGAGTCAGTTGTTGCCAAAGAAATCTATAGAAAGTGTCCTATCACTGTCCTTCATAAGATCATATTAGCAGATTTAATAGAGTTAGACATGGTCAATTTTGACATTATTCTTGGTATGGATTATCTTTATTCCTGTTATGCATCTATAGATTGTCGCACTCGAGTAGTAAAGTTTTAGTTTCCTAATGAGCCAGCCTTTGAATGGGAGGGTAATTTAGTGTCTCCTAAGAGTCATTTTATATCCTATCTCAAAGCTAGAAAGTTGATATCAAAAGGGTGTATCTATCATGTAGTTTGAGTCAAAGACACTCAGTCTGAGGCTCCAATAGTTCAATCATTCTGAGTAGTCAATGAGTTTCCTATAACTTTTCCCGATGATTTTCTAGGGGTACCTCCCGATAGGGAAATAGAATTCGGTATTGACCTTCTTCCAAACACTCAGCCATCTCCATTGCTCTATATTATATGGCTCTGGATGAGCTTAAGGAGTTAAAAGAGCATCTAAAAGACCTCTTAGAGAAAGGTTTCATAAGGCCTAGTGTTTCTCTACGGGGTGCTCTCATCCTATTCGTATGAAAGAAAGATGGTTCATAGCAAATGTGCATTGACTATCGTCAACTGAATAAAGTCACAGTCAAAAATAGATATCCTCGCCCTAGAATTGATGACTTATTCGACCAACTACAAGGTGCAAGTTACTTCTCCAAGAAGTCCTTAGATTCGGTTATCACCAGCTCAGAGTCAGAGAATGTGACATTCCAAAGACAGCCTTTAGAACCCGCTATGGTCATTTTGAATTCCTAGTCATGTCCTTCGAGCTGACAAATGCCCCAACAGCCTTCATGGATTTGATGAACCGTGTGTTCAAATAATACCTAGATATGTTTGGAATAGTCTTTATCGATGATATTCTTGTCTATTCTTATAGTGAGGATGACCATGCAGAACATTCTTAGAATTGTGTTGCAAACTCTTAGAGACCACTAGTTGTTCGCCAAATTCAACAAGTGTGAATTTTTTCTAAGGTCAGTAACTTTTTTCGGTCATATCATTTCTGGTGATAGCATTAAAGTTGATCCTCAAAAGACCAAAGCAGTGAGAAACTGGCCTAGATCCATCTGTCCATCAAACATCAAGAGTTTCTTGAATCCCAACCCCTTTATTATCTAGCTTAGCTTTCCATCTTTTCAATCTATATCAGATCCTCCATTACTTCTTCATCAATAGCTTTTAGCTATTTAGCTGGCTATTACAGATAGTTTGCTAAGGGGTTTATGACAATTGCATCCCCTTTGTCTAGATTGACTCAGAAGAGAGTTAAGTTTCAGTGGTCAGATTTTTGTGAGAAGAGTTTTTAGGAGTTGAAGGCTCAACTCACTTCAGCCTCAGTCTTAGCGTTACCTGATGGTACAGATGGATACATTGACTATTGTGATTCTTCAAGAGTTGTTTTGGGTTGTGTTTTGATGCAGAGAAGTAGAGTCATAGCCTATGCCTCTAGATAGCATAAGACTCACGAAAAGAACTATCCGACTCATGATCTTGATTGAGCTGCTGTTGTGTTTGCTTTGAAAATATGGAGGCAGTATCTTTATGGTGTGCATGTTGATGTGTTTATACAGAAAGAGTTAAATCTTCATCAGAGAAGGTAGCTAGAATTATTGAAGGATTATGACATGAGTGTTTTGTATCATTCGGGCAAGGCCAATGTTGTGGCAGACGCCCTTAGTAGACTGTCGAAGGGTAGTGTTGCTCATGTGGAGGATAATAAAAGAGAACTAGTTTGAGAAGTTCACCGGTTAGCTAGATAGGGTGTGAGGTTAGTTGACTCAGTTGAGGGGAATGTTTGGGTTCAGAGTAGATAAGAATCTTCTATAGTTTCTGAAGTGAAAGAGAAGCCGGATAAGGACTCTAGTTTTTCCAAACTGAAGGGGTTAGTTAAAGACCAAAAGGTAGAGATTTTCTCCCAAAAGGGAGATGGTGTGTTGAGGTGTAATTCCTTGAGTCTGCACCCCAGACGTCACACGGTGCTTACTACCTCGAAGGACCACAAGCTAACCCATGACTGGTACCTGCTATGATCATTGAATAATAATAACAAAATAAGTGTGGAAATTAGGCTGAATCTGCAATAAGGTTCATAACTAAAATCAGATACTTAATAATGATAAATAAATACTTAAAACCGAACATCTTTTTGAAATAATCTAGTTTGAAAGCTTGTAACTCTCTGAAGGTGGAGTTGATGGGACAAGTCCCCAACTAACTCTGACTACTGAAAAATAAACTGAAATACTGAAAAGATGACTATGTCCTCAAACTATGAGGACTCACCACTAAATATATTGCTGATAATCTAGGTTGCTAAGTACGGTTGGGAGCCCGTGCATCTAAACCTATGATATAAGATATCATAGAGCAAGAGAAAAGTATACGTCAGTACTTTGAATGTACTAGTATGCTAGATAAGGTAAGGCTGAACTCATGGGTTCATATGTATGAACAATATTTGACTGAATGATATGAGTATAACTGAATGAGAGTACATGTATATCTGAAGCTGCTGTAAATATTGATTGTGCAATGTTATGCACATAACTACGTACACAGTAACTGAGATCACATTAACACTGATAATGAGTTCTGAAACCTGAATGATTGATATCTAAGTTTATTGATACTATATTACTTCTAACTGAGTGACTATTTATGACACTCCTGATTCTGTGGAATTAAACTAAGTTTCGTGCTAAGATGGGTGACTGTATCAGACTATCCTGATTCTAAAACTAAACTAAGGTTTTATAATGAGTCTAAAACTGAAACTAAAATTGTGGGAGTGTTCATCTGACATACTCCGATTATGAATTAAGTTGGGGTCCAACCTGTGACCCCAGTTGGAAGGGTGTTAGCACCTTGCCAAAGGATACTAACAATGGCTATGAGTTAACCCTCTCTGGAAGAAAGACATTTCATCTACCCTTGCTGGATGGAAAACACGTATGAGATGTATCAACTATAGACAGGTAGAAGGATATCTCAACCTATGCTGGCTACGTAGTTCTGTAACGTAGGGATTGCTACTAAGGGACAAACCCTTTACTGACAGGAATACCCCATCCATGGGTTCACTCAATGTTGATTCCTACTCCTAACTGAATAAACACTGAACTGATTTCTATACTGTGCTAGGCTTGCCTGCACTATTATTGATCATGCTAACTGACTGAATTAGACTGAGTTCACTGAGTTCTATTTACTGACTGAATACACTGAGTTCTGTTAACTGGCTGAACATATTGAGTTTTGTTACTGACTGAACATACTGAGTTCTGTTAACTGACTGAATACTACTATTCATGACATCACTGAGACTATTCGGAAAGTACTGTAAATCTAGGTAAACAGCTAGATTGTCAGGTATTAGATACCCCCAGGACTTGATAGCATAGATAGTAAAAACATAGCACAATCTTGAAAAAATATGATAACTAGTTACTTTGTCACAATTCATTTATTAAGGCATGTTATCAAACACTTGCATGGTATAAACTTGAATTCATGCTAACATGAAATGATTGCACTACCCAACTCAGATGAATATTTTATCAAACACTTGGGGACATAATCTGTGCACGTAATAATAATCAACATGCAAGCATCATGATCACAATTTAAACTCACAAATTCAAGGGGCTTTTAACATAAATCTACATAACCCTATACACATATTACTTCACATGAAAAATTGCAATAAATTATGGATTTAAAACCCAAATAATATCATAATCACGAATACAATCAATTCAACATGAAATTCATGAAAGCAATCATCTTGTAATTTAAAAAACGTTTTTGAACTCTAAGGGAGGAAGGAAACCCTTGGATGAACACCTAACATACCTTTAGTGTTAATTCTTTGAAAGTTGTGGTGAATTTCTTGGGACTTGGATCTTGAATTTGATGGCTAAGGGTTTGTTATTAGGAGAATTTTTGAATAATAAGTGGATTTTGACTTTAGAAAGGCTTAATCTCATGTTTTGGGGCTGAAATAAGGTGGGAAAATTGACCTAAATATCCCTTTGGACGTAGAATTATAAGAGAAAAAACTATGCCCAGTGACACGTAGACCAATGCACCGCGTCAAAGGGGTCGACAAGATGACTAACGTGCCACGTCAAGTTTGTGTTGGTTCATTAGAATTTACATTGGAGCTGGGAAAAATATCCATTGAAGTGATGGGTGATGCGAGGCATGGAGATCATGTCGATCCACTGTTTTGGACACCTAAATATGATTCAAATGAGGTCCAAAAAAATCCAAAACTCAACCGAATTGACCTATTGACACACCTGATCATGATTCAATCTATGGATCAACATTTTAAGGTCCTAAGGGTCATAAAATAAGATCTCCAAATTATGAAGGCTAAAATAATTCTAAGTATAAACACTTAGCTGAAATTTCTATGTATAGGACCTCCCTTTATGCTCTAAAGGACTGAGTTAAGCTTAGGATTTTGTAGGGTCTTACAATATCTCTCCCTTGGGAACATTTGTCCTCGAATAAGACAGGCTAAGCTGAGGATACTGATAGACTGAGTTTACATACTGGACATGCACAACTGAAGCATGATTTTATGACTGAAACTACTGATATACTAAGTTTTCATAATAAACATGCATAACTGAAGCATGACTGAATTTTAAAGGCATGACACATGACTAAGTTGTTTCATAAAGGTATGCATGGTATGAGAATGCTATGTAACTGAACCATTATAGAGTTTGTAAAGGTAAACTGAGCATGGAACTGAGTAATTTCAAGGAAAACCATTACCTTGAGCTAAGTCTGAGTTTACAGAGAAGAGATGAGGATACTTGGTCCGTATATGTACTTCTTCTTCATAAGTAACTCCCTCAACGGACTGATTCTGCCAAAGAACTTTGACTAGATAAACTTCTTTGTTCCTCAGTCTGTGAACCTGATAATCAAGAAATTTGATTGGGATTTTCTCATAAGAGAGGCTGCTCTGGACATCAATGCCCTCTATCGGGACTACAACTGTTGGGTAAACTATGCACTTCTTTAGCAAGGAGACATGAAACACTAGGGCACTAATGCTAAGTTTGAAGGTAACTCAAGCTCGTAAGCTACGTTTCCAAAATGGTTGAGGATTTGATAAGGACCAACATATCGGGGACTAAGCTTCTCTTTCATGCCAAATCTCTTTACTTCATTCAAATGAGAGATTTTAAAATTCATATAATCACCAATCTCAAACTCAAGATCTTTTCTTCGCATATCTGCATACGGTTTCTGTAGGCTTTGATCTGTCTTAAACCTTTCCCTGATCAACTGAACTTTTCTAAGGTATCAACTACCAAATCAAGCCCTACTATTGTGGACTCACCCACTTCAAACCAACCAATGGGATATCTTCATCCCCTCCCATAGAGCACCTCAAATAGAGCCATCTGAATACTGGAATGATAACTATTATTATACGTGAACTCAATCAAGGGAAAGTGATTATCTAAACTACCCTTAAGGTCAATGGCACACACTCTTAACATATCTTCTAAAGTTTGAATGATCCTTTCTTATTGACCATCTATTTGAGGATGAAAGGCTATACTGAGGTGAACTTGGGTACCAAGACCCTTTTGGAAGGCTTTCCAATAGTGAAAGGTGAACTGCGTACCTCTATATAAAATAATAGACAGCAGAACTACATACAATCTGACTAACTCCCTAACATAGAGCTTGGTATAATCCTCGACTGAATAAGAGGTATGAACAAGTACAAAGTGAGCTCATTTGGTCATCCTATCCACAATGACACAAATCAAATTATGCTGGTGGAGAGTACGGGGCAAGCCCATCACAAAATCCATGTTCACCTCCTCCTACTTCTAAATGGGAATACTTAACTCCTGCATAGTTCCACTAGGCTTCTAATGGTTGATCATAACTTGCTAACATGTCGAGCACTTAGATACAAACTTTGTAATGTCTCTCTTTATCCTGCTCCACCAATAGACCTCCCACAAATCGTGGTACATCTTAGAGGCCACTGGGTGAACCAAGTAGCGCGCACCATGTGCTTCTGCAAGAATCCTCTGCCTCATGCTATCCACATATGGCACATATAGTCTTCCCTAGCAATGCAACATACCACTCTCCCTTAGGAGAAAACCTCTACTTTCTTATCTCTAACTGACTCTTTTAGTTTAACTAAACTGGGATCTCTATTCTGCTTTTCTTTTTCCTTAGAAACCAAAGAGCATTACAAACCATTCTGCACCCATACACTACCCTATGCTGAATCGACTAAGAGGACACCTAGTCAGGAAAGCTGATTAACTTCCTAAACTAACTTTTTTTACCATCCTCCACGTGAGCAACACTACCCATAAATATCCTACTGAGACCATCAACTACAACATTGGCCTTTCTCGAATGATACAAAACACTCATGTCATAGTATTCCAATAACTCTAACCACCTTCTGTGACATAGGTTCAAATCTTTCTAAGAAAATACATACTTCAGGCTTTTATGGTCTGTGAAAATATCAACATGAACCCCATACAAATAGTGCCTCCAAATCTTTAAGGCACACACTACAGCTGCTAACTCAAATCATGAGTGGGGTAGTTCTTTTCATAGGGCTTAAGCTTCCTCGAGGTGTAGGCTATGGCCTTACCTTTCTGCATCAAAACATATCCCAAACCAACTCTGGAAGCATCACAATATATAACAAATCCATTGAACCATCTGGTAAGGTCAAAACTGGGGCTGTAGTGAGTCGAGTCTTCAACTCCTATGCACTATGGAAGTAGACAAAAATGTCATCAACAAAGACTATGATGAACATGTCCAAGTACTGCTTGAACACGCGGTTTATCAAGTCCATGAAGGCTGCTGGAGAATTGGTAAGGCCAAATGGCATGACTAGGAATTCGAAGTGACCATACCAAGTTTTGAAAGTTGTTTTCAGAATGTCACATTCTCTAACTTTGAGCTAATGATATACTAACCTGAGATCTATCTTAGAAAAGTAACTAGCACCCTGAAGTTGGTCAAATAAGTCATTGATTTTGGGAAGTGGATACTTGTTCTTGACTATGACTTTATTTAGCTGTCGGTAGTCTATACACATTCTGAGATAACTATCTTTCTTATGCATGAATAAAACTGGTGCACCCCAAGGGGATACACTAGGTCTGATGAATCCCTTATCTAGGAGATTATTCAACTATTCTTTTAACTCTTTGAGTTCTGCTGGTGCTATTTTGTATAGGAAAATAAAGATAGGCTGAGTATCTGGAAGAAGGTCTATTCCAAAGTTGATTTTCCGCTTTGAAGGGACTCCAAGAAGATCTTTGGGTAACACATCTGGAAATTCACATGCTACTGGAACTGACTCAAGACTGGGAGTATCAGAACTAGAATCCTTAACTCGAACAAGATGATAAATACATCCCTTAGATATTATTTTCCTCGCCCTAAAGTAGGAAACAAGATGACCCCTAAGTGCTGAAGTACTACCCCTCCACTCAAGGATAGGTTTATTCGAAAACTAAAAATGGATGATTCTTTTTCTGCAGTCAACTGAAGCATAGGACGAATGAATCCAGTCCATGTCAAGAATGACATCAAAATCTGTCATCTCTAATTCTACTAAGTCTGCTAAAGTAACTTTCTGAGATACCATAATTGGACAGTTCCTGTATACCCGTCGGGCTATGATAGATTTACCCACTGGGGTAGAGACTGAAAAGGGCTCTGATAGGATTTTGGGATTGACTCTGAAGTCAACAGCTATATATGAAGTTATAGAGGACAAAAAAGATCCCGGATCTAGAAAACCATAAATATGTAAATGATAAACTTGTAACGTACCAATGACCACATCAGGAGAAATTTCCTTATCCTGTCGAGACTGGAGTGCATAGAGCCTATTTAGGTGTTGCCCACTTGTGGCACTAAAAGTGGTACCCTACTGATTTGGGTGACCAGATTGAGCTGGGGGACGATTGTGCTGACTCTAAAACCCCACCTGAGGACACTCTCTAACCCTGTGGGCTGGCTTGCAACATCCGAAACATACATCACTACCAGATCTTGAGACACCCTGGTGGTTTATGCCATACTTCTAGCAAAGGGGATTTGTTCGGGCACTGCTAACACTACCCTGAGATTTAGGGCCTAGTGCCCTATCTTTATTGCCTTCTCTGAATTTTGGCACTGGAGCACTGGCTCAGACCAGAGCTGGAACTGAGGATTTTAGGTAGAACTGAGAACGATAACCAGCCTCTGACTTGGGCTGAGCAAAGGTGAAGCTACCTATTATAGCTCTCCTAATATACCTTTCTTTCTCCTTATTCTTAGCCTCTTCTATTTGCTAAGTATGGACCATGAGCCTGGATATGTCCATCTCCTTAATTAGCAATGTGGTCCTGCACTTCTTGACCATACTGCTAGACATGCTCGACACAAACATACAAATCTTAGATCTTCTATCTGCTACCATATGAAGGGCATATCTGGCTAACTGAGTAAACTTGAGAGAATACTCATTCATTGTCATGTTACACTGCTTTAGATTAATAAACTCCAAAACCTTCGTTTTCTTTAACTCGAGTGGGGAGAACCTATCCAAAAAAATAGTGGCAAACTCCTCCCATTGTATGGGCCCTGAATCTGCGATCCTCTCTGCCTTTCACTGCTTGAACTGTGACTGATCCACATCCTGCAACTGATATATGGCTAACTCAGCACTTTCACTAGAAGCTACCCCCATAATATCTATGACTTTCTACACCTTATCAAGGAATTCATGTAGGTCCTCATCTGACTAAGACCTGATAAATGATGGAGGATTTATTCGAGTAATGTCCCAAATTCAAGCTACAGTAATATTGGCCACTGGGTTGGCTTGGGCAGCAGCTGCGCATTTATTCTGGCTGCCACAGAATGATCCAACGTGGTGAAAGATGCTTTGAATTCTATGTGTAAAACATTCTCATCTAGGGGATCTGGATGGACGGGCGGAAGTACTGACTGGTTTCCCGTTCTTCTTCTGTCAGTTCTTTTTGGAGGCATATTTTGTAAGTGGAAGGAAAACTTGAATTATATAGATATTTTAAGTTGAACTCATGCTCACTCGCATGATATGAATACTGAAAGAAGGGAAACTTTTCCTAAAATGCCTCATAGCCTCTTGTCTATAAGTGTGGCGCGCTACACACCCATGCACAAGACTCTACTAGACATGGCTTTCAGACTGCCTAGGACTCTGTTGAACCTTAGGCTTTGATACCAAGTTTATAACACCCTACGTCTGCACCTTGGACATCACACAGTGCTTACGACTACAAAGGACCACAAGCTAACCCATGACTGGTACCTACTGTGATCACTGAATAATAATAACAAAATAAGTGTGAAAATTAGGTTGAATCTTCAATAAGGTTCATAACTAAAATCAGATACTAATTATTGATAAATAAATACTAAAAACCAAAAATTTGTCTGAAATAATCTAGTTCAAAAGCTTCTAACTGTCTAAAGGTGGAGTTAATGGGACAAGTCCCCAACTAACTCCGACTACTGAAAAATAAACTAAAATACTAAAAAAAGTACTATGTCCTCAAAATATGAGGACTCACCATTAAATGTATTGCTGATAATCTGGGTTGGAAAGTATGGTCGGGAGCCCGTGCATCTAAACCTTTGATATAAGATATCATAGCACAAAAGAAAGGTATACGTCAGTATTTTAAATGTACTGGGATGCTAGATGAGGTAAGGCTGAATGCATGGATTCATATGCATGAACAGTATATGACTGCATGATATGAGTATAACTAAATAAGAGTACATGTATATCTAATGCTGCTGTAAATACTGATTAGGAAATACTATGCACATAACTACGTACACCATAACTGAGATCACATTAGCACTAGATAATGAGTTTTGAAAATTGAATGATCGATATTTGAGTTTATTGATATTGTATTACTATTAACTGAGTGATTGTTTTTTACAATCCTAATTCAGTGGAATTGAACTGAGTTCTGTGCTGAGCTGGGTGACTATATCTGATAGTCCTAATTCTAAAACTGAACAGAGGTTTTATACTAAGTCTGAAACTAAAACTAAAACTGTGGAAGTGTTCATCTAACTGACATACCCCAATTATAAACTTAGTTGAGATCTAACCTGTGACCCAGTTGGAAGGGTGTTAGCACCGTGTCAAGATATACTAAAAATGGCTATGAGTTAATCCTCTCTGGAAGGAAGACATTATGTCAATCCTCACTATCATGAAAACTCATACGAGATGTATCAACCCTAGACTGGCAGAAGGATATCTCAACCTACGCTGGCTACGTAGTTCTGTAACACAGAGATTGCTACTAAGGGTCAAACCCTTTACTGAAAGGAATGCCCCCATCTCTGGGTTCAATCGGTGCTGATTCCTACTCCCAGCTAAATAAAAACTAAACTAATTTCTAGACTGTACTAGTCTTGACTGCATTGTTACTGATCATGCTAGCTGAATGAACTTGATTGGGTTTACTGAGTTCTGTTAACTGGCTGAATACACTGAGTTTTGTTAATTGTTGAACATATTTAGTTATGTTACTGACTAAACATACTGAGTTCTATTAACTGACTGAATACTACTATTCATGACATCACTGAGACTATTCGGAAAATACTGTAAATCTAGGTAAACAGCTAGATTATTAGGTATTATATACCCCCAGGACTCGATAGTATAGATAGTAAAAACATAGCACAATCTTGAAAAAAACATGATAACTAGTCACTTTGTCACAATTCATTCATTGAGGCATTTTATCAAATACTTGCATGTTATAAATTTCTATACATGCAAACATGATATGATTGCACTACTCAACTCACATGAACATTTTATCAAACACTCGGGGACATAATTTGTGCACATAATAATAATCAACATGCAAACATCATGATCACAACTTCAACTTACAAATTCAAGGGGCTTTTAACATAAATCCACATAAACCTATGCACATGTAAATTACTTCACATGAAAACTTGTAATAAATTATAGATTTAAAACCTAAATAATATCATAATCATGAATACAATCAATTCCACATAAAATTCATGAAAGCAATCATCTTGTAATTTAAAACGGGTTCTTAAACTCCAAGGGTGGAAGGAAATCCTTGGATGAACACCTAACATACCTTGATTGTTAATTCTTTGAAAGTTATGGTGAATTTCTTGGGACTTGGATCTTGAATTTGATGGCTTAGGGTTTGTTCTTGAGAGGATTTTTGAATAATAAGTGGATTTTTCCCTTAGAAAGGCTTAATCTCATATTTTGGGGCTGAAATAAGGTGGGGAAATTAACGTAAATACCCCTCTAGATGTAGAATTAAAAGACCGACGCACCACATCAAAGGGGTCGACACAATGACCAACACACCACGTCAAGTTTGCATTGGTTCATTGGAATTTACACCGAAAAGTAGAAAAAATATCCATCAACGCGATGGGTGATGCGACGCATTGAGATCACATCGATCCACTATTTTGGTCACCTAAATATGATTCAAACAAGGTCCAAAAAAATCCAAAACTCACTCAAAGTAACCTATTGACACACCTAATCATGATTCAATGCAAGGATCGCCATTTGAAGGTCTTAAGGATCGTAAAATAAGATCGCCAAATTATGAAGGCTACAATAATTCTAAGTATAAACACTTTGCTGAAATTTCTAAGTATAGGACCTCTCTTTATGCTCTAAATGACTGACTTAAGCTTAGGATTTTGTGGGGTCTTATATGAGGTATCGGAGTAGATTATGTGTGTTGTGCGTTGACGATTTGAGGCAGCAGATTATGGTAGAGGAGCTTGATGCTCATTATTCCATTCTTCTAGGAGCCACTAAGACGTAACGCAATTTATGGGAAGTCTATTGAAGGAGTAGTATAAAGAGAGACATGGACATCCTGTAAATTGCATTACATCTTAATGGCTCCTAAGTGAATGGAATAATATAGCAGAACTTTTAGACTAGTGTGAAACTTACCAACAGGTTAAGTTAGAGCACCAAAGACCTAGTGGCACATTGTAGGAGTTTAGTATTTCCATTTGGAAATGGGAAGAGGTGAACATTGATTTTGTGATAGGATTACCCTATTCGCGTCCGCAGCATGATTTGATTTGGGTTATTGAAGACAGATTGACCAAATTAGCCCACTTTTTTCCAGTTTACACGTACTACATAGCTAAGGATTATGCTAAGCTATGTATTAGAGAGTTGTTTAGATTGAATAGAGTTCCCTTTTCCATCATTTCAAATAGGGGTACTCAGTTTACCTCCCAATTTTGGAAAGCCTTTTAGAAGGGTCTTGGTACCCAAGTTTATCTCAGTTCATCTTTTCACTCATAGATAGATGGTCAGGTAGAAAGGACTATTAAGACTTTAGAGGGTATGTTGAGGGCATATGTTTTAGACTTCAAAGGAAATTAGGAAGACCATTTGTCATTGATTAAGTTTTCCTACAATAATAGTTAACATTCTAGTATAAAGATGGCCACATTCAAGGATCTTTATGGGCAAAGATATAGTTCTCCCATCGGTTGGTTCAAAGTGGGTAAAGCAACTTTGATTGGGCCAGATATGGTGTTTGAAAACATGGAGAAAGTTTAGTTGATTCGAGAGAGATTGAAAGCATACTAGAGTCATCAAAAATCTTAGACAGACGTAAGAATGAGAGATATTAAGTTTAAGGTTAATGATCTTGTTTATTTGAAGGTTTCACCCATAAGGGGGTGAAGATATTTGGTAAAAAATGGAAGCTTAGTCCCTGATATGTGGGTCTGTATAGGATATTAAGTCGTGTAGGGAAGGTAGTGTATAAGCTAGAGCTACCTGCAGACTTGTCATTAGTTTTACCCAGTGTTTCATGTTTCCTTATTGAAGAAGTGTATGGAAAATTCAGCTATTGTCGTCCCTTTAAAAAGCACAGATATTCAGAATAGCCTTTCATACGAAGATCTCCCAGTAGATATTCTTGATCACTAGATTCATAGACTAAGGAACAAAGAAGTTCCCTTGGTCAAAGTTCTATGGTGAAATCATTCTGTTGAGGGTGCCACTTGGGAAGCAAAAGAATACATGCGAACCAAGTACCCTCACCTCTTATCCACAAACTCAGATCTAGCCTAAGGTAACAGTTTTCCATGACTCAGTTCTTTTTCCAGTCTCAGTTTAAGCCATATAGTTATCTTTATGTCAATTCATGCACTCACAGATTAGTTCAGTCGCTCATTATGTTTAGATTCAATCATGCAGTTTTGTTTCAGTTGTTCATACCAGTAAATAGTCTTAGTTCCTCAGTATCCTAAGTTTAACTAGTCTCATTCGAGAATAAATGTTCTTAAGGGAGAGATATTGTAATACCCCGAATGTTCTCCAAAGTTTGAATAGTTCTCTCATCCTAACTGTCTGTCTGCGGATGAAAAGTGGAGCTAAGATGAACTTGGGTGCCAAGACCCTTATGGAAGGCTCTCCAAAACTGAGAAGTAAATTGAGTACCTCTATCGGAGATGATAGACAACGGAACTCCATGCAACCTGACTAACTCTCGAATATACATCTTAGCATAGTCCTCTACGGTGAAAAATGTATGTACTGGCAGAAAATTTGCTGACTTAGTAAACCTGTCTATAACGACCCAAATAGAATCATGATGATGATGAGAGAGAGGTAAACCAGTCACGAAGTCCATATTCACTACTTCCCAATTCTAGGTAGGAATGCTAAATTCTTGCATCATACCACCGGGTGGTCTCTGGTGCTCTATCTTTACCTGCTAGCAAGTTGCACACTTTTCTATGAACTTTGCTATATCCTTTTTCATACCATTCCACCAATAAATTTCCCACAAATCGCAGAATATTTTGGTAGCACCGGGATGAATAGATTACTGCGCACCATGTGCTTCAGCCATAATTCTCTACCTCAGATCATCAACATCAGGCATACACAATCTATTCTGAAATCTCAATACACCATCTCCCCCTTGGGAGAAAACCTCTACCTTTTGGTCTTTAACTGATTCTTTCAATTCGACCAAACGAGAATCTGTATCCTGCTTCTCCGTCACTTCAGAAACTAGGGAAGATTCGAAACTACTTTGGACCCAACCATTACCCTCAGCTGAATCGAGAAATCTAATGCCAAACCTAAACAAACGATGCACTTCACGAGCTAACTCTTTCTTATCTTCCTCTACATGTGCTACACTACCCATGGATGATCTGCTAAGGGCATCCGCCACTATATTGGCCTTTCCCGAGTGATACAACACACTCAAATCATAGTCCTTCAGTAATCCTAACCATCGCCTCTGCCAAAGATTCAACTCTCTCTGAGTGAACACATACTGTAAACTCTTATGATCCGTAAAGACATCAACATGAATGTTGTATAGGTAGTGTCTCTAAATTTTCAAAGCAAAAACTACTGTAGTTAACTCGAGGTCAAGGGTCCGATAATTCTTCTCATAAGGTTTCAACTGTCGGGAGGCATAAGCTATAACCTTACCCTTCTGCATCAACATATAACCCAAACTAACTCTGGAAGCATCACAATATACCACAAAATCATCGACACCATTAGGCAGGGTTATCACATGGGCTGAAGTGAGTCGAGTCTTTAATTCCTGAAAATGCTTCTTGCAAGAATTTGACCACTGGAATTTAACCTTCTTTTGGGTTAACCGGGTCAAAGGAGCAGCAATGGAAGAGAAACCTTCGATGAACGACGGTAGTAGCCAGCTAGACCTAGGAAACTCCTAATATCAGATGGGGAAATAGGTCTAGGACAACTTTTCACAGCTTTTACCTTTTGAGGATCAACTCAAATACCTTTAGAAGAAATAATATAACCCAGAAAAGCAACTGACCTTAGCCAAAATTCACACTTGTTAAATTTGGCAAACAACTGTTAATCCCTAAGGGTCTGTAAGACAATTTGAAGATGATCTACATGGTCGTTCTCACTTTAAGAGTACACAAGAATATCATCTATGAACACAATAACGAACATATCTAGGTATGGTCTGAACACCCAATTCATGAGGTTCATAAAAGCTGCTGGGGCATTAGTTAATCTGAAGGACATAACCAAGAATTCAAAATGACCATAATGAGTGCGGAATGCCATCTTTGGAATATCACACTCTCTAACTTTAAGTTGGTGATAATCGGATCTCAAATCTATTTTCAAAAAATAACTGGAACCTAGCAGCTGATCAAATAGGTCATCAATTCTAGGAAGAGGGTACTTGTTCTTGACTGTGACCTTTTTAAGCTGACGATAGTCAATGCACATATGCAATGAACCATCTTTCTTTCACACGAACAGAACGAGTGCACCCCAAAGAGATACACTGGGCCTTATAGAACCCTTATTAAGAAGATCTTTGAGTTGCTTTTTCAACTCCCTAAGTTCTGCTGGGGACATATGATAAGGAGGAATAGAAATTGGCTGTGTATCAGGGAGAAGATCAATTCCAAATTCTATCTCTCTATCTGGAGGTACCCCTGGGAGAACTTCCGGGAAAACATCAGGAAACTCGTTGACAATACTAAGAGACTGAATAGTTGGAGTCTTAGACTTAGTGTCCTTAACTCGATCTAAATGATAGATACAACCTTTGGAAATCAACTTCCTAGATTTAAGATAGGATATGAAATGACTTTTAGGAGACACAGAATTTCTGGACCACTCAAAAGTTGGCTTATTAGGAAACTAAAATTTGACTACACGAGTACGACAGTCTATAGACGCATAGCAAGAGTGAAGCCAATCCATACCTAAAATAATGTCAAAATCAACCATGTCTAGCTCAATCAAATCTGCAAATATGACTCTGTTAAGAACAGTGATAGGACATTTCTCATATACTTGCTTAGTAACAATAGATTCAGCCACTGGTGTAGAGACTATAAAAGGCTCAGAAATCTTGTCAGCACTGATTTCAAAATCACAGCGACCAACGGAGTCATATAAGAAAGACTTGACCCAGGGTCCATCAACACATACACATCAAAATAAAATATACGGAGCGTACCAGTAACAACATCTGGTGAATCCTCCTGCTCCTGGCGGGGTGGTATAGCATAAAAGCGATTCTGGCGCTGACCACCTGCAGTACTAGATGAGGCACCTTGAAGATGAGTAGGACGAACTACAGGGGCTGGAGCGCTAATAGTCTGATTCTGGGGACGAACATCGCGACTCCCCTATCTAGCATATGGGTAATCCCTAAATTTGTGGCCTAACTTACCACAACCAAAGCAACCCCTCTGACCGATTAAGCACTCCTCGAGATGGTCTCTACCGTACTTCGTACATTGGGGAAGACGAGGTCTGTTACTCACACTATCCTGGGACATGGACATAGTAGGCCTATTACCCTGCTCCGGCCTAATTCTAAATGCAGGAGTACTGGCTGATGAAGGCACTGGCACAAGAGAACGGCTCTGGAACCAAGGGCGAATCCCTCTAAAAAATCTAGCCTAACTATACCCCTGTTGTTCAGATCTAACTCTCTTATTCCCTCTCACTCTCTCTCTCTTCTTCACTTTGTCTGCTTCAATCTGCTGAGCATGGATCATTATTCTTGACAGTTCCATGTCCCTATTAAGCATAGCAGATCTACACTCTTTCACGACATAAATAGATACACCGGCCAAGAACTTACTCATACTAGTTCTAGAATCAGCCATCATATCGGGAGCATATTTAGATAACTGGTTAAACTTATGGAAATACTCCTAAATAGTCATAGGGCCCTGTCTCAAGTTCATAAATTCTTCTAGTTTTGCTTCTCTCAGCTCCGGGGCAAAGAATTTATCTAAGAAGGCATCCTAAAATAACTGCCAAGTCACAGGAGCATCATTCTCCCTTATACTTTTCCTTCACATCTCTACCCAATCATAAGCAATATCTTTTTTTCGATAGGCAGCCAATTCAACACTCTCCTCCTCAGTCACATGCATAATCTGAGTGATCTTTCTCACTTCATCTAAATACATTTATGGGTCTTCACCTACTTTCGACCCATAGAACTCAGGTGGATTCATTCACATAAAGTCACAAACTCGGGTTACAGCAGAATTATTCCCTTTAGGAGGTGGAACAGTAGCCTAGGCATTGGCTTGGGCGTTGGCAGTGACCGCCTAGGCTAGCACTTGGAAAGCTGCCCGGAACTCAACATGGGACACTGTCTCACCTAAAGGATCAACGGGTTGAGGTTGTTCATTATTTCTGTGAGCTCTACAAGGAGGCATTTTCTATCATAAGATAGCATGAATTAACCGCAGAAAGAAATAGTCATAGGCACGATAGACTCTTGAAAGAAAGAAACAACTTTTCCTAAAATGTCCCATAGCCTCTTGCTCATAGATATGGCGTGATACACATCGATGATCAAGACTCTAGATAACACGAGTTGTCAGACTCCTTAGGACTCCTTGAACCTTAGGCTCTGATACCAAGCTTGTAACGCCCTAAGAACCTATCCCGAGACGTCACATGGTGCTCAAGTACACACGTGGCCTCAAGCTAACCCTATAAACTTGTCATCACTTTCAGAACTCATTTTAGCGCAAATCATGATAAGATAATGAGGAATAACCATGTCATGAACATACTGAAACATGAAATAATACTGCACTGTACAAACAAAATACTAAAATCTCTATACACGCTGGTACACTAGTCTGACAAAGCCTCTAATACATAGGATTAAGAAGCCATTGGGAAAGATCCCCAATGGACTCATATTGAACTAAAAGTAAACAACCATCTATTAACAAGAAAAAATTGGAGACACAGGTCCTCGAACCATGAGTACTCACTAACTGTAGAAGTGTAAAGGAAGGTAATCAAAGATCAATGTCGCTGCTGAGACTGAGCACCTGAACCTATATCACGAGGAAATATAGAATACAAAAGAGTATGGGGATCAGTACTTGGGAATGTACTGAGTATGTGGGGGTGGATGCAACATTTTAAATAATATCATAAATGTATGAGAAATCATGCATGCTAACAATAATAACTATCTTCGCTTGAATTATCCGAAACATTATTTCCATAAATCATCAGTAATGACACATGTTTCATAAATCACTTAACTCAACTCAAACTCTTTAACTCGTGACTTAGAGTGACTCAGTAACTCAAGAGACTTATATCATTATAGACATGGGAGTTTCTTATAACTGACAGGACTACACCACGCGAACCGTATGGAGTCTAACAATTTTCCCTCCTATGGAGAGAACCCCACATTGGCAGGGGTGTTGTACTCTTGCCAGGAAGTACAACCTTAATCTCATCTTCACAGTCTCATACTAGGCCTTTGGCCCATAATCATTAACATCAATCCTACGGTGGTATGTTGTTCCGGGGAAATACCATATTTCCCACTCGGTGCTAAATACTCCTCCCAGACTCAGCTCAGAACGTGTTAGAAAATCCACCTCAATCAATATCAACTCATGGGTCTATCATAAATACCAAAACATAAATATATCTCATTTGCAAATCATAAACATCTTGTGGATTCCTAACTCGACTCAACTCAACTCAACACAATCTTTCTCGGCATCAAATACATTTGTTTATCAAGTTATTTCAAATATCAAAAGCTTCATAGAAATAACACAAGACTCATTCTTGACTCTCAAGTTCACATATCAATATAAATTCAATAGTTAAATTTCTCATGGAAAGGCATATCTCATAACACTTGTCTCAAATCATTCAAAAATCATAAATTCATATTAAGAATATTCAACTCATAGCACTTGAGTTAAATTGCTTAGAAATCATCAATACATAATAATAATATACAGCTCATGGAATAAACCCTCAATTTAGGAAACATGATGGTGAAATAATCATAAATATCAAACTTATTCAACTCAAATCTCATAAATCATAATTAAAGAAATTTGGGTGTAAACCTACTTGCAAAATCATGTAAATCAATAGTAGAAATTAAACCTTTAGGCACAAGAACGAAAGGAGTGTTCTTGTTCAAACCCCACATACCTTAGATTTTGATTTTGAAGATATAAAAACTTGCTTAAAACTTTTTTCTCACACTTTTAGACCAAGACCTTGCTGCCTTTGACCTGAGGAGCTTAGTTCTTGAACAACTTGAAGAAATTTATGGGAGATTTCTTGAATTTCTTAGAGATGATTTGATTTTTGGGTTTGGAAGAAACCCTAGGTTTCTAAAGAATTCTTGAAAGAATTTTGGAGAGAAATGGAGAGAAAATGATCTTTTCTTCTCTACATAGATATATATAAGGCCACAAGGAGCGGAAATGACCAAGATGCCCTTTTGAAAAATGCTGAAATTTACTAATCGGGGCCTGTGACGGTCGACCTAACGATCTGTCAAAGGGACTGAAGGTCCACCAAGTCGTCCGTCACTCGAACACCAAAACTGGAACATTCTACCTAGACGTGATGGTTGACCTGACGGTCCATCAGAAAAGTGATGGTCCACCTAGTCGTCCTTCACTTGAGGGCTAGAAATAAGACATTCTATCTCGGTCTGATGGACACCTTGACGGTCCGTCAACTTTGTGACGGTCCACCACTTTGATCATCATAATACATCCCAAAAAGGAAGCTACTGCCTTGGCTTGACGGGATACTTGACGTTTCACCAAGGACCTGATAGTCCACCAGGTCGACCGTCAAACCTGGGCTATTTGATAGCATTCAGTAAAACGGCCATAACTCACTCATCTGATGTTGGATTTCGATGAAATTAGTATCGATGGAAATTTTATTTAATTCTCTACATGACAAAAAGTGGAAATTAGAGAAATACAATATGGTTTAAACATCAATCACTTTGGAAGTCATACATATCCATTCAAAAGGATAGATTTAGGCTTAAGGATAATCGGGGTATTACAATTTAGCATCGACCGGGAAGTGTTTGGTTTAGTCCATCCTATTTCCCCAAAACTACAAGCCAACGTAGTTTTAGATTACCAGATTATTCCCATTTCTATGTGGATGACAAATACAGATTGTGATCACTTAGATTAGGTTATACTCCTTGGCAAGAGTATGACCCTTCTCCCCAATGTGAGGTTTTCCCATAAGGAAACTAGATGTTGTACACTATGATAGCTCACATAGTGTATGTCAGTTAGAAGAGCCTCCCTTGCAGAACAGTTTTTAAAAGTATTTCCCTATAGCCTACAGAGCAGAGTAATCCTAATAGAAAAAAATAACAGAAAAACTTTTAGAAACAAAGTGTAAAGGCTCACGATTTTATTTAGATATAGTTTTACATAAGTCATTAGCCATGAGATTTCAACTTTCAGTTACAGATACAAAGGTGAGTCCTTTTACTCTTAGCTTGCATAAATTGAAAAGAGATTACTAGTAAAACTTTTAGAACTAAGTGTTATGGCTCACAAGATTTATACAGTATGCTTTATGTTTCATGATTCATGATTTTCAGCTTTCAGTTATTCAAGCTTACGTGAGTCATTTACATTTAGCATGCATTATTTTATGAGTATATGTAAATGTTAATATATTGTTTTACTTATGCATTCACCCCTACATTCTCAATACATTCCAAAAGTATTGATCCACATATATGTCTATTTGCTACATTTTCTCATAATGTAGGTTTAGATGCTCAGTTCCAACAGCGTGATTGACCGCGAGCATCTCTATCTACATCCTGACAGTTAGTGAGTCCTCATAGTTTGGGGACCCAGTGATTCAGATTTTTAGATTAGTTTATTTAGTTATGTCAGACAGTTTGAGCCAGCTGGGGGTCTATCCCAATGACTATCTAGTAGCAGTATTAGAGTTTTGTCCGACAATTAGATACATTTTAGTTTTTTAGTGTTGGTTGTTTTAGATTTCCTAGTTAAATATTTCCAAACATTATGTTCAGTTAAAATTAGTCCTGTTCAGATAGTATTTCAGTATTTTAGCATACTACATGCTTATATTATCTTTACTTGGGTAATCGGAATGAGTAGCAGGCTTTCACGGTTATCTTGGGACTACTTATAGTTTGAAGCACCGTATGGCATCCGGGGACCCATTTTTAGGGCATTACAGTTCAATAGCTTCTCCATCAGCAAAAGATTCCCCAACTGTTGCAACAGATGTATCGCCTGTTACAATAGATTATCCATCTGTTGTAACCTATTACCTATTTGTTGCATCAAATTCTACATCTGTTGCAACAAACTCAACATTTTTTGCAAAAGATTCCCCATCTATTAAACAGATGGGAAATCTATTGCAACAGGCTATGCATCTGTTGGAACAGATGGATAACATGTTGCAACATATGGATCATCTATTAGAATATATCAAATCAGCCTTACTAGTGGTGTTACTTGTTCCATCAGTTGCTCCATTTTTTACAACATCAACAATAGCATTAACAACAAAGAAACAACACCATTTGTTCCAACACCATCATCAACACCAACACCATACATTCCAATAACACCAACCCCACTAGCACATCAATAACAGCATCAAAAATAAAGAAACAAACAAAATACATACAAAAAATTAATACTGCCAACAAGGCTTTTAAAGCTTTCCCAATAGATGACTTTTTTGTATATTTAAAAAAAATAATGGTTCATTTAGTCAAAGCATAAAAGTCACCTTTCGTTCAATTTTCTCAATAAATAGGATATGGTTAATGGGTAATTAAATGAAAAGGTATAAATAACTAATTTAAATAACTTTCAAAGAAGAAAATGAGAAGCAATAGTAACCCATACCGGCAATGTTAAAAGCAAGGGGATCCAACTAGTAATTTCAGTCAAGAAAAGATATTGATCAGTTGAGATTCGAAAGGATCTTCATGAGAAAGAGGAGAGAAAAGAGAGAAAAAAAGGAGACGTTTGTGATAACTTAAAGTGGAAATAAAGAAAAAGAAGAGAGATGAATTAATGTATGGCTGAAGGAGAGATAATTTTAGAGATAGGTTTAAATATTTATTAATAACTTTGAGGAGCACGAGGAGACGGATGACAATGAAAAGACAAGATATGAAAACTCAAGGAGGAGATTTTTGAGTTATCCAAGAATTTTTTTTTACCTCCTTAGTATTTTATCTTTTTTATTTCAGATAGAAAATTTCTTTAAAATGAAAAAATAAATTTCAAATAGCTATGTCATCTGTTGCAACAGATATAAGTATATGATTGAAAATTTTCAATAGCATAATCATCTGTCGCAACAGATGCAAATATCTATTTAATAATTTACAACAAATAGGTAATCTGTTGCAACAGATATTAATATCTAGAACTAGGATGACTTCATAGGATCAACTACAATATCAATTGAGTCGTGCAATTGCATGATGTTGGAATTGTGTTCCTCCCTACCTGAGTTGAAATGATTCATATTAAATTATTATCAAGCTAATACCTAAATTGATTTAGCTAGAACTAAGGATGAGTACAGAGAGTCAACTACAATTTTAATTGAGTCATTACAATTGTGTGATGTTACTGTTGCGTTCCTCCCGACCTGAGTCATCAATCAATCAATCTGAGTTGAAACAATTTATATTAACTTGTTAGCAAGCTAATACCTAATTTTATTTAGCTAGAACTGTGATAAGTACATAGGGTCAACTATAATTTCAATTGAGTCTTTGCAATTGCGTGATGTTGGTATTGTGTTCCTCCCAACCTGAGTTAAAACGATTCATATTAACATATTATTAAGTTAATACCTAAATTAATTTATATAGAACTAGGGATGAATTCATAGGTTCAACTATAATTTCAATTGAGTCTTTGCAATTGCATGATGTTGCTATTGCGTTCCTCCTGACCTGAGCTGAAATGGTTCATATTAACTTATTATTAAGCTAATACCTAAATTGATTTAGCTAGAACTAGGGATAAGTACATAGGTTCAACTATAATTTTAATTGATTCTTTGCAATTATGTGATGTTGGTATTACATTCCTCCCAACCTAAGTTATCAATCGATCAATCTGAGTTGATCTGTGGCACGATTGTACTGCATTCTCACATGATAATTATAAATGCTGGAGGTTTGAAGAACTGTTTGGTGGAAGGACTATTAGCATTTAGATCATCACTTTTGAAACATTCCTCCTCTCTATGTTCATTATCTTCTGCTTCTGATTGAGATAACACTTGTAAAGCAAGCTTATAGAGTGGTGGATGTAGCCTGGCTACTTCACTTGTTCCTTTACTCGGACTTGATTCGGTTTCTTTTCTTTTGAAATCCATATAATCTAAAAATAACAGGAACATAATATAGAATATAATTAATTAATGCATTGTTAAAAAGGGATAACAGTATATCTAATATGTAAAATAGTAAAATAGTAGTTCCAATAGATCATACATCTGTTGTACCAGGTAGGTTATCTGTTGCAACATATAACTAACCTGTTGCAACAGATAAGTAATCTGTTATAATAATAAAAATAGATCACTTATCTGTTGAAATAGATGACTAGTCTATGCAACAGATCACATATCTATTGCAATATATGAGTGATTTGTTAGAACATATAGTTAACTTATTGCAATGGATGAGTAATCTATTGCAACAATAAAAATAGATCACCTATTTGTTGTAAGAGATGACTCATTTTTTCAACAAATCACATATCTATTGTAACATATGAGTGATCTGTTGGAACTGATATCAACGATTAATTTATTTAGATTTATTCCAACAAAAGGGTCATCTATCATGACAGATGAATGATCAGTTGGAAAAATCAAGTCTTGGACATGTCTTGTTGGAATAATAGATAGGATTTTATCCAACAGAAGATTTATCTATTGAATCCAATGATTAATCTGTTGTATTAGATTTTAAATTTGATGGTTCTTCTATTGCATCAGATGGTAAATCTGTTCCATCAGATGGTAAATCTAATAAATAAAATTTTTAATCAGATGATTCCTATGTTGCATCCGATGATAAATCTATTGCATTAGATAGTTAATCTGTTGCATCATATAGTTATCTATTACATTAAATTTTTGATCCAATGGTAAATCTATTGCATCAGATGATGAATCTGTTGCATTTGATTTTTAATAAGATGGTTCCTCTGTTGCATCCGATCGTAAATCTGTTATATCAGATGGTTAATCTCTTACATCATATGCTTAATCTATTTTATCAAATTTTTAATCCGAGGGTTCCTCTGCTATATCAGATGGTCAATCTATTACATCATATGGTAAATCTATTGCATCAGATGGTTAATCTGTTGCATCAGATAGTAAATTTGTTACATCATATGGTTAATTTGTTGCATCAGATAGTTAATCTATTGCATCAGAAAGCTAATCTATTGCATCAGAAGGTTAATCAATTGCAGGAAAAAATAGCAGCATGATTTTGTTCAATAAAACAACCACATTATCAATATTTTTACCAAGAATAAGAAAAAATCAACTAAGCAATGGGTGTAACACCAAAAAAATCAACATCGTTGTTTGGTTTGTACAAACCAAACAACAAAAATTAAACTTTAAAAAATGCAACAAACAACAAAAAATCATATTTCACTCCGTAAAGGGAATAGAAGAAATACTAGAAATTAGGATTTTATTCAGATCGCACTTCAAATTAAAGCAACAAATATTGAAATTATTAACCAATACTAGAAGAGAAGTTGACTCGAGTTCCTCTTTTTCTTCAAAACTAACAAGGCCATAAATTTTTACATGTAAAAGAATAAAAAGGACGATGAAGAACTCAAAGTTGTTGTGGACGGAGAGCAAAGCTCTCACATCGATTGATGGTTGAAAGTCGATATTTATTATGAAGCCCAACTATTTATCGCTGGAGGTTGAAGTCACCGGGGATTGAAAGGAGAAATTCGCAAAATTGTTGGTTGGGAGAAACTATCGAGAGAGAGAGAGAGAGAGAGAGAAGAGAGGTGTGGTTTGATTTGTATTTTTAAAAAGATTAGGAAGTTTTGAAAATATTAATCAAGTTCATAATTTACCTAATCAAGTTTCTTAATTATGTTTTACCCTTTAAGATGGTCAATGTCACCAATCATTCATTCCAGACTTAAATGAAACCTTTCCTTCAATTTTCTCAACTAACTCCATTGGGTTCAATAGGTTTACTACAACAGATAAGGAAACTTTATATATGTGTGTGCGTGTGTATTACAAAAAAAAACTTATCTTTGTACTTACAAAATATTACTCCCTTTTCCTCAATTTATTTGACACCATCGAAGTTGATTTAGTAAATCATGCTTTAAGCAAATGAAGAAGTTTTATCCATTAATAATTTTTGTTCATTTGTAAATAGTTGTGCCTAATACTTTTATTTTCACTAAAACTAACATGTAACATACGTAATCATGTTAGGTGCCTAAAGGACCTTGTCTCTAATCGACATATCTAAGTAACAGATAAAGAACAAAGAGCAATACAGTAATGTAAAGAACACTCAAGTTTACGTGGAAACTTTCTTGCTCAAGGAAAGCAAAAACCACGACCTTCCATCAATATTTTCAAAGCATCACTAATCTTCAAGCAACCACGTGATTACAAACTCTAATAATCACTGAATCTCCTAATAACTCTATTACAAGACAAGCGTAGTAACTATACTACACTATCAACTAACAAACTCTAGTCATTGATCTAAGATAACTTTACCCAGGACTCAACACCACCCACGATTATAACATTTACTTGACCAACTTACAAATGACTCGAACAACTAACTTTAGCTATTTTGACTTAAGCTAAGACTTGGACAAGCTACACATCTACTATCCTTCAAAATCAGGAGTAGGTTTACAATATAAGAGAAAGAACACAAAGACTCAAGACACAACAAGACTACAAATGAGCACTTGATCAGGTCGCTTGATGATGTATGGTCTGCGTTCAAGAGATGATGGATGCTATGGAGAGGAAAAGACTATAAATGAGCACCTAATCAGGTATCCTTTTTAGCATCATTAAAACAGAAAATCAGTAAACCAAATTAAATAAGGGGTGACACAAGTTAATTCGTAGCCATTGAGGCAATACTGACATGAATGAAAAAGAGAGAAAGAAGACATATAGTAGACAAAAATAACTATATCTTCATTAATAGAAAGACGGTGTCAGATACATTACAGAAAATGAAAAACTAGAATAACCAAAAAGTTCCACATAAAAAAAGGACCACAGGGAGAGTGACTTAAGATAACAGGAAACAAACAGGGCTTAAGAGGAATTAAACTTAAGTAGAAGGTGGTTTAGGGACCTAAGAAGAATATCCATACGAGCACTCTCTGTAGCATAGGAATTTAAGATTTTCTTAATAAGGTCCTTGACCTCATCTTAAAGACCCTAAACTTAATTAATCAAGTAACTTGGGCTTTAAATTCAGCATTCTTCGCCTTCAAATAATCTGAGGTACCAGGTCCCTTAGTAGCTAGCTGCTGCACCCTTGCCTTTAGTTATGTGATCACAGCATCACGAGTAGCCGCTGCCACCCTCATTTCTTTTAATTCACCAGTCAAGCATTCCTGAACATCCAATAATCTAGACACCTAAGACTTGGTCCCTATCTTCCCTTTCACACATTCGATTTCAAATAGGGTTAACATGGTGAACATTAGCTTGGTTGTGCCTACCACTCCTCTTACACACTCATCCTTTAAAAGTTTGAACACTTTAGTGAGAAGGTAATCATAGGGGAGCCCATGTTTACCTTCCTTAATGTGCAACACCATATACATATATTCAATTATCAAGGTAGGTAGATTGATCAATTCAAATTTACTTAGAGCTTTCATGAGAAAGCGGTCTGCTATAGAAGTAATTATTTCTTTCTCAGGACAGGGATTTAAGACTTTGTTAACGAATTCAAAGAGCAACTAGAACTCTTCTTTTAATAACTTTTTTGCACTCCAGCTCTAGAGTTTCCACCAACCTTAAAAGAAAACTGAACAAATGGGAGAGAGGTTGTTGATTGACCTGATCACATCTATAGGGACTTCTAGAATTTCTCAAAGTGACACTTCATCTAGGAATATCTCTACCCCATGCACCATGCTAGTAAGATTTAAAGCATCCTCAACAAACTCTTTTATTAAGAAGAAGTCCTTGACTTTATCTTCATAGCATACAAGTTTTGAACAGATGCAACTAGTCCTGATGTTGCACAAACTAAATTAGCTCACACATTCCTTATTCTTCACAAATTTTGGAATCAAAGACTCTCCTAGTCAACACTTTTGGGATTTAAGAATTAGATTTCTCTCCTCTCTATTGAGACACTGAAAAAGGTTTTTGAACTTTTCTTCTCTTAGATAAGGTACCTGGTCCCTCAACCAACTAACTAGTTTTCTCAGATGTGCATTTTTTCTTACTTACACCCTTTGATCTGTGTACTACAAAATTTTTAGGCTTTGAGACTCCTATTTATTTGCACTTTTTATCAATGGTAATAACAATGTCATTATCAGTTTCCTCCTTCTCATCTTAAGCGACAACCTAAACTACTTTCTCAGGAGGAGAAACTCTTTTATCATGCTCGAGCCATTTCTTTGCTTTTCTTTTTCTAGTAGTGGCTTTTTTGCTTGATTTTAAGGCATCAATCAGTAATTTTCTCTCAAACCCTCTAGTACTGTAGGATTTATGAACTGGCTTCTCAAAAACTTAGTCCTTTCCTTAATACCCCCTTTTCCTATTCTATTCGAAGAAAGATTCATAAATTCATTCTCTTCCACATTATCTTAGATAGAAGGATGAACTATTTCTTTGGCCACCCTTACAGACATAAGAGTGCCATTATATTTAGGACTAGGGGACTTAGAAGGAGAATTTATAGAAAAAGAAGAAAAATGTTGAGGATCTAAAGCCAATATTGTTAGATTATCAGCTAACCAATCAGTCCCACACTCAACACTGTTAGAAGGGTTTCTACGCTCTTTAAGTAAATCCCCTTCAAACAAATATTCTTCCACCTCAAAAGGTTTAATCAATGTAAGAGAAACTGGTCTCTTAGAAATATCAGGTTGGGTTCTAGACTCAGGAGAAGGACTAGATGATTAGGCTTTAGGATAGACGATCAAAAGATAAGAAGATAGAGGTTTTGATGTTGGAGAAGTTGTTTAGATGATTTTACAGTAGACCTGTTGTGGAGAAATAGCTAAAATCACTGATTGGTGATCCTAAGAGGCGCTCAGTAATGGATTTTGGTATAGGAGGTTTCTTAAAAAAGGAGGTTTCAAAAAAGGGAGAAGGATTTGTTGAAGAGGTTTTGATGAGAAGAACATTCTATTCTGAAGGTGTTTTGGTCAGAGAGGAAGAAAGAGATATTTTTTTGCTTTAAGATAGAAGATTCAAGAATAAGAAGATGAGTTAACGTAAAAAGATAATTATCGACACAAAAATGGAGTTTAAGGGAAGAACTTAGTATTTTTGTAACAATAGATAAGTTGGAATGGTCGTAAAGAGTATTTAATGGGGTTTAAAAGTGGTGACTCTTGAGCTTAAAGTGAAGGGACGTGTCTGGTCCCTGTTGGGCATGCCGCTTTACTTGTAGGGGTGATATGAACACGGTCAGAAATAAAACCATGGAAGAGAACGTGACGCTAAGAAGTTATTTTAGCATTTTAAAAACACACAACACATAGGTATTGACCTTGTAGTAAGGACCTGGTCCCCATTTTTTAAGTTCCTTCTTTTATTTTGTTTTCCCTACTACTCCTTCAGTTAGGCTAATCCACTTTGTTTTCCCTACTACTCCTTCAGTTTGACTAATCCACCATAAATGTATACCTACAGTAGGTATGAGACTTAATTAGACTTGGCCACAACTCATAACCTGGATAAGTGCCTTCTAATATTAAAATAAAAATAATAGTATAGAGATTTAGTTCATTTTGTTTAGACCAAGTTTGAGACTATTCTTCTCACTCTTTTTTTTAAGCCTCTGTGAAGATGCCAGTGTAAGGCCCCAAAAAATTCTAAGCTCAACTCAGTATTTTAAGCTTGGTAAAGGGTCCCAGACTTAGAAAATTCTAGCTAAGTATTCAGACTTAGTATTATTTTTTCCTTCATAAGCTAGCAACTCTATTTCATGACTCTTATGACCTTAAAGTATCGATCTTTAGATTTATTCATGATTAGAAATGTTAGTAGGTGTTCCTAGATGAGTTTCGCATTTTTTTGACCTCGTTTGAACCATGTTTGGGAATCCAAAATAGTGCATCGATGTAATCTCAGCGCGGCGCAGCGACCATCACATCGATCAATATATTTCTTGGCTCCCAGTGGCAATTTCCAGTGAATCAACGCGGACTCAATGCAGCATATTGGCCATTGTGTCGATGTCAACGATGCGGTGCGTCGGTCTGTGCATCTACAGTTCGATTTTCAGTAATTAAAAAGCCTCATTCTCAGGGGTATTAGGGTATTTTTCCACCCGTATTCAGCCCTAAAACATGAGATTCATCCTACATTTAGAAAAATTTACTTACTTTCTCTCAAATTGCTCAAGAACAAGAACCTTAGGTGATTTAATTTCAAGGCCAAGTCTCAAGATTTCCACCATTTTCTTCAGGAATTTAGCAACCAAGGTATGTGAAGTGTTCATCTAAGGGTTTCTTTCACCCTTGGAGTCCAATAAACTCTTTTAAAACTTTGAGTAAAGTGATTTCATGATTTCCATGATTCGATTCAAGTATATTCATGATTATAATGTTGATTGGGTTTCTAATCCATGACTAAGTAAAAGATTTATGTGCAAAATAGTCATTATGTACGTAGTATCATGTGGATTCATGTTGAAGTCTTGAAATTGTGAACTTGGTATTGAAATTGTGATGCTCATGAGTTGATTAGTACTATGTGCATATACAATGCCTTCCAAGGGGTTTGATGAGTTGTTCATGTGAATGTAATAGTGAGATTATATCATGTTAGCATGTATACAAGTTCATGTCATTCAAGTGTTTGATAAAATGCCTCTATAGATGCATTATGAATCAAGTATACATTTTTATGCTAAGTAAGGTCATGTGATGCTTTATTTTCATATTATTGAGTCCATGGAGTATTTAATAGCCGATAATTTAGTTGTTTACCTAGAGCTAGTGTCAGCCAACAGAATTCAGTAGTATTTCATCAGTCAACAAAAACTCAGTAAACTCAATAACAGTTCAATCAGGCCTAGTATGAACTAGGAAATTAGTTCAATGTCCATTTAGCTGGGAGTAGGATTCAGCACCGAGCGAACCCAGGGATGGGGACATTCCTGCCAGCAGAGGGCTTGACCCTTATTAGCAATCCCTAAGTTACATAACTACGTAGCCAGCATAGGTTGAGATATCTTCCTACTAGACTAGGGTTGATATATCTCGTATGAGTTTTCCTGCCAGCGAGGGTTGACGAAAGAGCTTCCTATCAGAGAGGGTTAACTCACAGCTTGTCTTTACTCATGGCACGGTACTGACACCCTTCCAACTGGGTTTACAGGTTGGACCCCAATCTATTCAGAAAGGGGCATATCGGTTATATGATTACCTCCTACAGTCTCAGTTTTAGTTCCAGTCTCAGAATAGAACTCAATTCAGTTCTACAGATTTAGGAGTGTCGGATACAGTCACTCAGCTCAGTACGGAACTCAGTATAGTTCCATAGAATCAGGACTGTCAGATACAGTCATTTAGTTATTAGTAGTACAGTATCAGTAAACTTTGATATCAGTTATCAGTATTCAGATTCAGTATCCAGTGTTGTCATGATCTTAGTTACAGTAACGTATTCATGCATATACTCTCATTTAGTTTTATTCATGTCATTCAGACAGTATTTTTTATGCATGTGAACCCATTTATTTTAGCCTACCTCACTTAGCATACCAGTATATTCAAAGTACTGACGTATATTTTTCTCTTGCACTATGATGTCTTATATCATAGGTTCAGATGCACAGACTCCCAAGTACCCTTAGTAGTTTAGATTTTCAGCAGTCAGAGTTAGTGGTGAGTCCTCATAGTTTGAGGACATGATTATTTTCTTCAGTATTTCAGTTTAGCAGTACAGTTTTAATAATTAGAGATAGTTAGGGGCTTGTCCCATCAACTCCATATTTCAGATAGTTTAGAGGTTTTTTCAGAATAGATTATTTTCAGACATATGTATTAGATTTGGTATTTGTTATATCGTATTTAGTTTTATTACAGTATTGAACCTTATGGCATGGTTTCAGCCTAATTTACGCATACTATAGTATTATTATTCAGTTATTACAGCAAATACCAGTCATGGGTTAGCTTGTGGTCCTTCAAGATTATGAGCACCGTGTAGCATCAGGAGTACAGACTCGGGGTGTTACAAACTTTGTATCAAAGCCTAAGGTTCAATAGAGTCCTATGAAGTCTGAAAGCCGCATCTAGTAGAATCTTGTGCATAGGTGTGCAGCGCGCCACACTTATGGACAGGAGGCAATAAGGTGTTTTAGGAAAAGTTTCCCTTCTTTCAGTATTCATGTCGTGCGAGTGAGCATGAGCTCCAGTTAAAATCCCTGTCAATTCTAAATTTCTCTTCCGTTTACAGAATATGCCTCCAAAAAGGACTAAGAGAAAAGGAATGGGAGACCATCCAGATCCCCATCCCGTCCATCCAGATCCTCTGGATGAACATGTCTCCTACGCAGAGTTCAGAGCAGCTTTCACTACCCTAGCTTATTCTGTGGCACCCCAGAATGAACGCCCAGCTGTTGTTCCAAACAACCCAGTGGCCAATACTGTTGCTACCAGGATTCAGTATTTCACCTGAATGAACCCTCCATCTTTTACTGGGTCTAAGTCAGATGAGGACCCTCTGGAGTTTCTTGATCAGGTGCAGAAAGTTACAGACATTATGGGAGTGACGTCTGTTAAAAGTACTGAGTTGGTCATATATCAGTTACAGGATATGGCACACTCATGGTTTAAACAGTGGAAGGCAGAAAGAAACGCAGATGCAGGGCCCATAGAATGGGAGGAGTTTGTTGTTACTTTTTTGGATAGGTTCTTCCCACTAGAGTTGAAGGAAGCGAAGGTTTTAGAGTTTATAAATTTGAAGCAGGGCAACATTATGGTACAAGAGTATTCTCTTAAGTTTACTCAATTAGCTAGATACGCTCCTCATATAGTAGCAGATAGCAGGTCTAAGATGCATAAGTTTGTGCCTGGCGTGTCTAATAGTGTAGTCAAGGAATGTAGGACCGCAATGTTGATTAAGGAGATAGACATATCTAGGCTCATGGTCCATGCTCAACAGATAGAGGAGGCTAAGAATAAAGAGAAGGAGAGGGAGAAGAAGAGAGTGAGAACAGGTAGTTTTAACTTTGCTCAGTCGAAGTCAGAGGGTAGGAATCATTTTCAGTTCAGCCCGAAATCCTCAGTTCCAGCTTTGTCCTCATCCAGTGCTCCTGTGCCAAAATTCAGAGACGACAACAGAGATAGGGCATCAGGCCCTAAACCCTAGGGTAGTGTTATCAGTGCCCGAACAAATCCCCTTTGTCAAAAGAGTGGCAAAAACCACCAGGGTAACTGCAAAGCTGACAGTGATGTGTGTTTCGGATGTGGCAAGCTAGGCCACAAGGTCAGACAGTGTCCTCGGGTGGGTTATCAAAGTCAGCATAATCGTCCCCTAGTCAGTCCAGTCGCCCGAATCAGCAGGGTGCCGCATCCAGTGCCACCAGTGGGCAGCGCCCAAACAGACTCTATGCCCTTCAGTCCCAATAGGATCAGGAGAGTTATCCTGATGTAGTCACTAGTACGTTACAAGTTTATCATTTACATGTTTATGCTTTGCTAGACCCAGGAGCATCTTTGTCCTTTATTACTCCTTACATAGATGTTGACTTTGGAGTCAGTCCAGAGATCCTAGCAAAGCCTTTCTCAATCTCTACCCTAGTTGATAAATCTATCATAGCCCAGCGGGTATACCTGAACTGTCCAGTTATGGTAACAAATTAGCTCTTTTTTTGGATGAACTTAACAGAAATTATAATGCCGGCTAAATAATTGTTGTTAAATCTTATGACTTCTAGTGTCAATCTAATTGAATTTACTGTCCATAAAAATGGTAGAAAATGAATAAATTAAGACATTTTCACAAGGGATATTTTAGCATTTATAATTGCCACCAAGCAATTATTGTTAAAGATACTACCTATTAGCGGCAATTCAGTTGAATTTACTTGTCATTAAAATGGATGGTAAAAAAGCCGATGGATAAAGAGTTTCTAGTTAAGAGAATAGCATGTAGATGCAATATAAGGGCTACAGGTTATGGGCAAGTTATTATTTGTAGCTTTAAACTTTGATAGTTAGTGGTAGTTGTAGTTGAGAAATGATACGGAGATTAAGCAGGTTGTCTACCCGCTACGCTTGTACATGCTCACTTTTGGTTGTTAATAAAAATACAGTCAATTATCAAAAGAAAAAAAGGAATGGATGCTAAAGGGCAAAGTAAGACGTTTTTAGAAAGCATATGTAGTCATTCTAGTGGCCTCAAAATAATTTCCGTTAAAACTACTTACTTTTAGCGGCAATTTTATTGAATTTACCGGCTATAAAAAAGAATGCCACAAAAGCGTAGTTAGCCGTTATAGATTAAATTTAGGCATAATACATAAATATAACTCTAAACTTGACACTAAATAATAACTTTTACCTTACACTTTGATAGTACACAAATAGGACCTTTAACTATTTAAAACCTGAACAAATATGACCTCCGATTTTGCAACCTCCATGCGTGAGTTTCACTTGCACCTACGTGGATATGTAATCCAATCATACGGTGTCACGTTATTAAAAGGGTTGACTGGGAGGACTTTTGATCTGAAACTTAAAACGACGTTGTTTTACTTATTATTATTATTATTATTATTATTATTATTATTATTATTATTATTATTATTATTATTATTATTATTATTATTATTATTATTATTATTATTATTATTATTATTATTGTTGTTGTTGTTGTTATTATTATTATTTTAATAATAATAATAATAATAATAATAATAATAACAATATTTTAATAAAATTTTCATCTTAATAACGTTCATTTAATATACTACTATTACTTCCCTTAATAATTTATTCTTACTAACGTTTTAATAACGTTAATTTAATAAACTACTACTATTTCCCTTAATAACATTTTATTAATAACGTTTTAATAATATTTTGTTAATAATGTTTTAGTAACGTTAATTAAATAACGTTTTAATAACGTTAATTTAATAATATTTTAATAACGTTAATTTAATAACGTTTTTTTAAAAGTATAATTTTTTTATTTATTATTAGTATAGTTTCATCTTTGAGCTGAAAATAATGAAAAAATAATAGTGAAAAGTCATTTAAATATATAAAAAGAAATTAGTAAGGGCATCATAGTCATTTTATCCTTTTTTTACTGTTCAAACGCTCAAATTTTTAGCCCGATGCGTTTAGTTTTGCGTGTACAACATGTGTTTTGCCACATAGGATCGGAGGTCATATTTGTGCAGTTTTGAATAGTTAAAGATCATATTTGTACTCTATCAAAATTTAAGATCAAAACTATAATTTTATGTCAAATTTAGGATCATATTTATATATTATGCCTTAAATTTAATAGGTAAAACAATTGCCACAAATAATTGCCGTTAAAAATAATGATTTTTACCGGCAATTAATGATACTCTTTACCAGCTTTTGTGAGAATAGCCGCGAAAGGCTTTACCTAACCCCACATCACAAGCTAAAGACCAATGGTTTGTTAAAGATATTGCGACAATTATTATTTCCGCTAAGCCATTTTTATTGCTGCAGAGCCCTTTTTTTTTTTTAGTAGTGTAATTAATGTGGATGCATTATTGATCAAAATTTTGTCTAATTTATTACTATTGGAAAACTTTATCATTAAATAAGGGTTATTTTCTATATTTGTTAAAAATATAAAGTGCATCTCTTATCCAATTGATTAGGGGTGTATATAGGTCGGGTTGGTTTGATTTTTTATTAAAATATAACCAGATCAATAATGTCGGTTTTCTAAATTTATAAACCAAATCAAACCAATATACAATCGATTTTTTTATTTCGATTTTAGTCTGGGTTTTTCGATTTCTCAGCTTTCTCGATTTTTTTACAATCATAATGTGATTGAAGAAAAAATTAAATATTTTCACTAAAAAGATTAAAAAAAAAAACAAGGGTCATAGAGTAGTTCCAATAAAAATTAAGTTGGCAAATTACTAAGACGTCTAAACTACTATCTCTCAAAGTAATATTATGTGGATATCCAAGTAGTTCAATTTCTAAGTTACTAGTCACAGTAGCTTGTCTGAAAGTTCCCTTCACATAAAATGTGAGCATACAAAAGAGCGAAGAACTGGAGACAACTTATTAAAAACTTAACTCCATAAAATAATTAACTATAACATAATTCCATAAAACAAAAAAAAAAAAAAAACCTAAATCACAACTTGATGAATGAGAAAAGTAATATGAAAGTAAGATGAGAAAATAATGATAACTCTCTCAAAACTTGAAAAGTGTTATAAAATAATAAAGAACAAAGAAAAAAAGTAGAGAGAGAAGAGAGGGACTTCTTTATTTCTCTTGAGGGATTATTGAGGAATGAATTATAATAAAGGAAAATCCCTTTATTTATAGGGAAAAACTAACCTTAGGGTTTGTAACTTTTCCATAAATAGACATACACAATATATGGTAAAGTAGATATTCACTATATATAGTAAAGTAGACATTCGCTATATATGTTATATTTATAACACTCTCCCTTGAATATCTAATTGATAGATAATGTGCCTCATTAAAACTTTACTAGAAAAAACCCAGTGTCTGGACTGCAAATCAAATAAGTTTTACGCTTACCAAAATCCATCATTTCATGTCACTTGATAATGTTTCTACGTCAGCATGCTTAAATAAATGTAGAATTCAGATCCTTATAATCTTCACATTATTACGCAAATATTGTATCAAAGATATCGTCAATGATATATCATTTTATATCAGTTCACAATGTGACATAACATTTTGAGATCTCATCACTTCGTTATTTTCAGGTACCTGAACCTTTCATAAGGTTTATGAAGTGTTATATCGTAGACTCTTCAAAAACACATTGCCTTCTTATTATGATTATTTGCTCTTTATCCTTTTCAAGGATTATTTTATTTGGAACCGATTGGTCTACCACGCTTCACTCATGCATAGACTTTGTTCTTCATGTACACAAAATAGGAGCACTTACAGCTTAAATATGAAATGCTTTCAGCATTTGACTTGAATTATCTTTTGAATAAGGATCTGGTGATAATTCTAACATATTTCATAGTTGTTTATAATCTCCCCTTTATGTTAGGAAAACTAACATACATCCTCTATATTCTTTGAGGAATCCATCTTTGTGCATCATGATATATTCATTAATCGTATACCCACATCAAAACTATTAGATTAAATAGTTGGTTCATGACTTAGAACCAATTAAGGGGAAGAAATAATCATAATTTATTGGTCTAATGCATATAAGTGTTATTGTATACAACATATCATATTTCAGACCAACAATGAAGTTTTGTTCTCATTAGCGATGGTTTAACTATTTATCGAAGGCATTCAATGCCAAACCATCATCATTAAAATAACTTTCTTGATTGCACAATCTAAAAATTATGTTCTTCACTCAATTTTATTGAGCAAGCAACTTTATGAATGTCAAACTGCAGGTTGACAATGAATGTACATGTGATCATCTTATTGATGCATCTTTTCAACATATCACATGATAGGTGAACGGATCCATATTCACCTTTTATATTTTCCAGATTTAAGGAATTTAATCCTAATATTAGTTGGTCCAACCGACTTATCATTAGAACAAGCGACATAAACAATTCTCGAAGAATCTTTTAGTTCTTCAATACATGTCTAATATTCAATATGCACAACCTCGAGATGTCATAATCGTTCATATCAATTTATAAACTTTTATTCTTGTAAACTCCAAGTTTACCATGACATATACTTTTTTCTTTAGTAAAATTCAAATTTACTATTACATGAATAAATTTTAGATTTACTACTTTAGAATTAGATTTCGAAATAACTCTTCTCAGTTATTCTGCCTCATTCAGATGTGAGTTGTGATACCATCACAGTCAAGTGCACGTTTGGATTAATAAGCTTCTCATTCCCCCGGAATGAAATATAATCATGCCTTAAGCGTATCAAATTATGATAGCTACTATAAAAGCAATTTGGGGCATACATGTGATTTATTGCTACCACATTCAATTCAAGGAATGGAGCATATTTAATGGGACATGTTTCATTACTTTTCACCAACTATCCATTATTTTCCTTAGCCATCATAATATCATCAATATGGTGCATTGAGATTCAAACTCAACGTCTTCTCCATATAAAGACTTCTTAGGCATAAATCAATGAGACTTGAACCCAACATATTATCATCCCTTTTGATAATATTATTTTTGAGGAATAAATTTAAAACATAATGGTTCCAAATCAATTATTTTTTCTCAAATCCAACAATAATTATATTATTAGTATCAAAAGATAGATAACATAATGAATTACTAACCTTGAAATTACCTTTAGATTTATAATCTCATCTTATTTGGCAGAGTCTAGTGCTGATAGTGTGTTATAAAATAATAAAGAACATGAAGAAGAGTAGAGAGAATAGTGAGAGTAATTCTTATTTCTTCTTTTGAGAGATAATTACAATGAAGGAAAACTCCTTTATTTATAGGGGAAAACTAACCTTAGGGTTTGTAACTTTTTCATAAATAGACATACACAATATATGGTAAAGTAGGTATTCACTATATATGATAAAGTAGACATTCACTATATATGGTATATTTATAACAGAAAGTAAAATATAAAAAGTGAAGCAATTAAAGAGTTTTAGGTTTTTTATTAATATTGGGCTTTGTATTAATTTGTTATTAATGGAAAAATACTATAATTAAAGGCCAAGAATATATATCTACTTTCTAAATATAAAAAAAAATAATAAAAGTAATTAGAAAGTAGATTATAAGTAGTATTTTTTAAAATATAAAAAATTAAAATTATATATGTATTACGTCGGTTCGATTTAGGTTCGATTTGATTTTATTTTTGCTAATATCAAATCAAACCAAGAATGATTAGTTTTTTTTTTGCCAACACCAAACCAATCAAATCAAATCATAAATTGTTTTTTTTTTCTCAATTTAGTTTGATTCATCGATTCGGTTTGACTTAACAGTTTTATACACCCCTAATTGACCTCCTATGTGTAAATAGTTGTGAGAGCTATCCATTAGGTCTCAACTCATTCTGCCTTCTTCTTGCCAAATTTCCATATCTGCTTATCCTGCAACTTTTCTTTTTCCTTTTGCTAAAAGTACTTGGTCAAGGACTCAAAAGTGCTTCTGAGGTAAGCCCTATTCTTTTAATTTCTAAAAAAAATGCTCGTGCAACTAATCAAAAGTACTTGTTTTTCGTAGACTTTTAACCTCCCAGTTATGAAGAGGAGTCGAGGTTCATCTGATAACATGTCTGCTGCACAAATCATTGGCAGCATTGGAAGTATTCTAAGCCTAATTCTTATTCATTTGCCTAGAAAGTCTCCATTAACATTCAAGTCTGTATGCAAAAATTGGAATGAAGTGATGTCAGATCCCTACTTTATTCATGTTCAAGTCTGGCTTCTTCATTTTGTAATTCCTATGATGATAAAATCAGTTTTGTTTTTTTACCCAAAAGAGAAAGAAAACCTACTTTGGCTTCTGTTTCTTTTCTTGGGAAGGGCTTCGGAATTTTACAATCATGTAACGGCCTGCTACTCTGTCATTTTAGTGGAGTCTGTTGTGTTAGCAATCCCACAATTGGAAAATTAAAGATTATTCCATCTGTTAAGGTGGATGGTGGATTTTCCTGGATTATTCCATCAACTCTTGCTTTTGATCCCTCACTATCGCCTCATTATAGGATTGTTTGTTTCAAGAAAGAAACAACTGAAAGTAATTCCTATTTTCGGGTATTTATGTATTTATCTGAGACGGGTACGTGGTACTGTACCACTAGTACTTTTGAAGTGAATGTGTGTCCTGATATGTCTGCAAGGATCTTGTCGAATGGTGTTGTTCATTGGGTTTGTCATGAACAGTACATTCATTTCGATATCAATGAGGGGAAGATGATGTTAATGACATTGCCATTTATTTATGGAGTTCATAAATATTCATGGCAAATTGGTCGTCTTTGGCAATGGGATGGCACTGTCTATTTTGCCCAAGAAAATGACGTGAGTTGGAATTTGGATGAGCTAGATCAGGTAACTTTTTAGTGGACTGAACAAAGGTATGCCACTGCTGCTCATCGTCTTTTTAAAGACGTGCTTCGTGAAATTATAAAGAAAGAAGGTGCAGAGCAAGCCAGAAGATATGATAGAACAGAGTGCAAGTTCTCGGTAATTGCTGTTGTCAAAGGAGACGAGGAACAGGACACTGTGATACTGGCAGCCGTTTTTGGCAGAATTATTTCATATATTTGGCACGAAGAGAGGTTAAATTTATACTAAACCTGGTATTGCCAGATGATATCTCGGGAGATATTTGCTGTAATTGCCTTAGTGCTCATTAGTTCATAGAAACATTGTCTACTGTTTGACTGTAGCTTCTTGTTTTCTATAGTTTAGATGTTAGCATGAAACTTATCATGGAATCTTAGTAGCTCAGTTTGTTGGCTATTGAAACTTTCACCTTGTTGGTGAGGTTTGATTCCCCACCTTGTAATATTAGCATGAAACATACCATGCTTATAATGTTCTCTTAAGAAGAACGATGTCTTGATATCTGTTGCTTATATGTATGTGGATGCTATTTAAGAATATATGAATGAAGATAATAAGGGAGAACTGAACAAATTATAATCTCATTCCTTGTTGATATTTTGACATTCATGATGTGAGTATATATATGCACAAGACATTGGAGAATAAATAAGGCAAGGAAAAGTAAATTCCAAGTCAAGACTAATGGATATATAAGAGAGTATATCGGACGTATAATTTTCTTCCACATATATATAAATAACGTTGCTTGGTTTCCTTATGGCTTCACTCAGAATATTGATTTCAATTTCTTCCCTTATTTGGCGTATTCATGTTTTTTCCTTTCACTATTTTTTAAGCTAGAGGTGTAATGACTGAATGTACTCCAAGCTTGGCCCGAAAATATTGGAAGGGGAGATTTGGAAGAGATTTTCTGAATATCTGCATTTTGAAGCCTAGAAGGAATATGCCATGTCACCAAGAGCAACTTTTTCTTGAACTAAATGATAGTCTATCTCTATATGTTTGTCCCCAACATGAAACACCAGGTTGATTGACATACTAAAGCTCACTTCTGTTGTCACAACAAAGCTGAGGTGAGTAATGTAGTGGAACACAAATGTTTCAAAGTACAAAACTTGTCCAAACTATTTCAGCCATTGTAGATGACATGGATCAGATTCTGCTTTTGTGCTGGATCTAGACATTGTGTGGTTGTTTGTTGGAGGACCATTGTAATGACCTTGATTTGTGAGTTTCTAACTTTTATGTGTTTTGATCATTTTTTTCTTCTCCGTAGTTGCTACATGTTGTTTTTGGAGTTTGGGGATGGTTGAAATGGTTTTCGATGCAATCAGGAACGTTTTATGCGACTTTGTGTTTTAAGAGGCTTGAGACGCCATATAGTTGACTTTGCTCAATATTTGTTGTTTTGAGCGTTGGATGGCAATTTGGACTATGCCCGCCGGAATGTCAAGGTTGGATTAGCAGCAGGTTTGGTTTGAGTTCGAAATCTTTGTATCTCATTATGACCCTTCGTTTGAAAAATAGTTAAACGAGGTCCTGGGGGTTAATTTGTGGAGAACAATCTATTTTCAAAAATTTGACGTTGTCATTGAGTCCCAAACATTAAAAATAGCCTAATAGCATAATTCGTTTGTGTTCACGGGATTCATAACGAATCTCGAGGGGTCAACGGACAACTTTGCAACTTAGCAAAGTTGTTGGTGCAGCTGCTTTACCGGCCAAAATATCACTTTAGAGGTAATCGCTTAAGCAGCAAAGCACCTCTTTAGCGGGTGCCACTTTAGCGGAAAAGTACCACTTTACCAGTCCTAGCCACATAGGCCAGACTGCTTTAGTGGCCACACATCACTTAAGTAATGACCGCTTTAAGCAGCCAAAGCTGAAATTGTATATATACTTTTTTCACATTTTCCCTCTATTTTTGGACCTTTGGGCTTCAGGTTTGGGCTATTGTTGAGAGTTTCCTCACCATTTGAGCTTGAGTAAGCTCCAAAATGTTATTTTCATTATTTTTTTTTCATAGATTATATCCTCAAAAACAACTTCAAATCATGATTTCAAAATGAAAATTTGGGGATCTTACTGGTAAAGTTTAAAAAGGGTGTTTCTTCAATTTGTACCTTGTTTTAGGCCCCTTTTCACGCGATTTTTCCTCTGTAGACTCACATAACCTTGGGAAATGTGTTATTAAAATAAAATTCTAGTTTTACCTATTTTATTTTCCTAGTCTGTTTTGGACTCGATTCAAATATGAGCAATATGGGTATTGTTAGCTTTCCTCTAATGCATAGATGTTATATTTAAATGTTGTAGTTTATTCTAAGGTCGTTCGTAAGGGGAAGTCTCCGGGTTGAAGCACTTTAGACTGGGATTTCATTATTTTGGGGTAGGTTATGGGTTAACTTCTTTCAGATTGAGTTAGGTAGTTAATAAATAAGTAAAACATTCTATGAGTTGGGGAAAATAACTATGAAGTTTATATCTCAAGATTATTATTACTATTGTGTGCCTGTTGGGGAGGGGGTGGCTTTTATTCTATTTTTGTTGACTTGTCATATCTGATATTGTGTGTTGCCTGTGTGGGAACTTTATTTGATGCCGTTGACTTTATCTGTATATTTAAATTCCTTTATCCTAGGTATGATGCTAGTGCGAGGGCTTATTTTGCTAATATAGGCCTTATTTAAGCATTGATTGCATTTATCATGATAAAACTAGTTGAGTTAGGGGTTGATATGATATTAATGATGTCTTACATGCATATTTATTCTGATGGTGTCTAATTGGAGTTAATGATCATGAATTGTGGACATATTGAGTTGATTTTTGGGCTCAATTAGGGTATCTCTCTCTCTCTCTCTTTTATATATATATATATATATATATATATATATATATATATATACACATGTTGGATGGATTGAATATCATCATATTGAGTTGATTGTGAGCATTACATCCTCATTCCATACATTTACATTCACAAGATACAGGTACCATTGAGAAAACACTATTTTTAAAGAAAATGAGACTTTTATGAAAATCCTCTCTGTGACCACGAGCTGGAAAGGTGATTTGAGATTGAGATGTTAAAAAAAGTATATGGCTTGCGAATCTCCCCTGGGTCCTATCTGGGAGCTTCGAGCTCGGTGGGTGTATACAATGAGTCATACAATGACTTTCGCAATTCATCTTATCCACATTGCATTCGCATACACTTCTTTTATGATTTCTTTAGTTTCCTTCACTTGTGTTAGTTTCAATATATTCTTTCGTGTATGCTTGTGTTATTTTTGTTTCTATTTATATATTAGAACTTTTAGTGGAGATGATGTGAGCGACCATTTAGGACTTTTCTGCTTACAGATGCCGTGCTCATAGTTTTCTTTACTTATATTATTTTCTACTTTGTTCAGTCGGCCTATGATACCACTGGGTACAAGTGGACCATACTCATCTTTACTGTGCCCTTGTTTGAGGTACTGGGTGCTCTATGGATTTCAGAGTCAACTCTGAGCCTCCTCTTATTAACTTTATGTCAGTATGTCAGTTTTAGAGACAAATATGTATTTTTCAGATTTATTTATATATTAGATGCTCTTACAATATGACACCAAATTTTAGAAACTTATGAGATTTCTTTTCAACCTCTGTTTTAATTATGTTTCGTATTGGCTTGACTTCGTTCTAGAAGTCTTACCTTAACTTATGTTATTGTTGTTGTTTTTGTTTTTCCTTTATCAGTTTGGATGATTGGCTTACTTATCATGGCTGTGCCGCGATAAGTGCCATAATGACCCATTTTTAGGTCGTGACAACCATTAAATGCAATTAATACCTAGATAGATGCAAAACCCTGAAGCGCTTCTCCTTGTATCTGGACAACTTGCCTAGTCTACGTCACAGTACCCATAAAGTTTGAAAAAACTTTGGGAAAAGAATTTACGACATAATCTGTCATTCCTCTTAGATAGGCAGAATTTCTTTGATGGCTCTTATATATTTTTTCATATGATGTTGGAGATGTTGAATGAACTATGTTAGGTGACAAACTTTACAATGAATTCATACATGTAAAAAGAAAAAAAATTTGACCAAGCGGGTTCAGTTGAACCCTCTTGAATGAATGTTGGTCCACTCCTGAACGTGTGGAGATGAGGTATTAAAGAGCATTTGCTAGGAAAATTGGCAAAAGGATACATTTCCAAAACTATTTTTCCATTTACCCACTAAATTTTTTTTGATTTAATTTTTAGGATTAGGGTGTAAAATGTAGGAAAAAGTTGAAAAAGTGGGGCCCACACGTGGGCCAAGGGACCATTTCATCATTTTTTACAACTTTGCAAATTTAATACAATACACCTAACACCCTCCACTTATTCCAATATTAAAAAACCTTCTCTCTTTCTCCTCTTCAATTTTTCTCCTTTTCCAGCTGCTAAGGGCTCGTTGTTGCTTCGTAAGGTTTGTTAAAATCATGTTTCGATCATTTCTAGATCCATTTAAATGAGTTTCTTTGCTAATCGATTGGTACTGAGGTATGAATTTTTTTTTTGAATTTGGTTGATTAAGTAGTCAGAAAATGAGAATTTTATAGGTAATGAGTTTGATTTTGAAGCAACGACTGAGAGTTTATGTGGCATTTTTGACAGATTTTTTCGTCGATCACGGTGTTGAATTTTGAAACTTTTGTTTGGGAGTTTTGGTTTAGTGCTGGTTTTTTTTAGCAATGAAGTTTTGAATGGTGGGATAATTGTCACTCCCTCTGTTTCAAAAAGAATGACCTACTTTGACTTGGCACAAAGTTTAAGAAAATAAAGAAAACTTTTGAATCTTGTGGCCTTAAATTAAAGTTGTGTAAAATGTACCAAAATGTCATTTAATCTTGTGGTCCTAAACATGCCATGTGAAAAGTTGAAATTAAAGTGTTACCCAAACAGAAAAGGGGTCATTCTTTTTTAAACGGACTAAAAAGGAAAGCAGGTCATTCTTTTTTAAACGGAAGGTGTATTTGTAGAGTTATTTTGGAATTTTGATTCGAACAGTGACCTGTTTCTGTCCGTAGACCCGTGGTCTATCCATAGACTCGTGGTCTATAAAATGAGAATTCCCTAGATTGAAATCAATTTTTAGACGTAAATTCTTTTAAAATATGATTGCTGAAATAGTGAAAACTGAAAGATTAATAGCTAATTAGTCTGATTAGGTGCACTAGTTTAATTTTTAGCAATTTTTGCGTTTTGATATTGCATTTTGTATTTTGGTTCAGTTATTGTATATTTGTGTAGTAAACTGTTTAATGGTGGGGTATTTCTTAATTATTTGTTTTTTGGAGAGGGGAGGGGTTTCATTTGAGCATTGAGTTATTTCTGTTGATAGACTTGTGGTCTATGAACTGAAAATGAGAGATATATTCTGCAAGTGTAGATTGTGTTGAAAATGGCTAAAAAAATATCCTTCCCAAATGCAAAGGCGGAACCGCTTCTAATTCTGCTGGTAGAAGTAGAAAAAGAAAAGTTGAGGTAGTTGGAAATGTCTTAAAAAGGAAGAAAATTGAAGAGGCAGTGTCCGAATCAGATTTGGAGTTAAAGGAGATAAGCGACTACGTCGATTCTGGTGAAGATGTTGCCAAGCGCGTAGTTAGTGGTGACAGTGAAGAGAGTGAGGGAAGTGGGAGAAATAGTGATAATGAGGATAATGATCCCTTATCCGTGCCATCTCTTTCAAGGTCATGTTCATGGAGCAGTATGACCTTCGAATGATAATGGACAAGGTCGAATCTTTCCCGACAAAGATATCGGTCAAATCAAGAATGACCGCTTATCGAGAACTTAAGCAAATTCTTGTCATCCAGGAATTGAAGAAAAGATTCACGTGGTCCTGTTTTGGACACCTGAGAAACCTGCCGGAACATCTCAAGTTCAATGGGCAGTTGGTCCATTATTTGTTGTTGTGACGCATCAAAAATGATAAGATGCATCATGAGATGTAGTTCTGCGTGAACAACAAGCCTGCCTGTTTTGGATTCAAAGAGTTTTGTTTGATCACGGGGCTGAACACTCACCATACCCCAGTGAATAAAAAATGAAAAAGATGTTAGCAAAGGGGGAGAATGTTTGGTTTAAGGTGACGAAAAACAAAAATATTACGGCAGCCAACTTGTTACACCTAATCAGAGAGAATAAGCTGAATGAGGACCAGAGGTTTAAGAGTTGTTTACTATGGTTCTTGCACATCATGTTGCTTGCAAAAGATTCAACGAAGGTTGTCGACACAAAACTGATTCAAATAGTCGATTCTTTGAGTTTCTTCAAGAATTATCCATTGGGAAAAGAGACATTTTAACTGACCATGGACTATCTGAAGAAGAAAAGTGACCTGAAGAAGCAGAGAAAAGTATTTGATGAGAAACAAAACGCATCCTATGCTCTATTCGGATTTCCCTGGGCTTTCATGGTATCTACCATAAATCCTTTAGTGAGTTTATCGTAGATTCTCGTTTTATTTATACTCTGTCATAGACTCTGAGTTCTTTTTTCCACTGTTGTACTGCTTACAGATTTGGATCTATGAGGCTTTTCCTCATCTTAGAAAATTTATCGGAAAATCAATGGATGAGCCCTTTCCCATTCCCCTCATCCTCAGATGGCACACTACAAAAAGTGACAAGATAATCGAAGGCGACCCATTCAAGTATAAAGAAAAAGTTACCGAGGTATGAACTTATTTTTTATTATGCAATAATACTACTATTGTATCGAATATTATGTAATTGTTAATTGATATTTTGTAGAACATGTACCCGTACATCATCCCTACTATTCGTGAGACGAAGATAGATTACATGATTACGTTTAAGCCATATACGGACGAGGTGAAGAATAACGTCCTCGATGGATTGAAAAAAGAGTTATAAGGGGTGACTGTCCTTACTTAAAATAAGGGCAGTAATGATTACAAGGATTTGGGTGGTAACCCAGTTGGAGTATGTGTTGGTGATGATGCTTCTCCGAGCACCTTCAAAGATGCATCAGGCACTTTATCCCCTAGGGATCTTCATAAGCGTGTTGCTGTGCTCGAGAAAGTATTGTTGAATATTGCTGCCTATATCAGAGTGAAAAGACTGAAGAAAAAAAAAGGATGAGTGGCAACACGAGCGAGGTAACTTCATTCAATAATTGATGTTGTTAATAAATTCTCAGCATTAAATATTAGTAACACTTTGTAATATGATGATACAGTGCATGTGGACCTTCGTGAATTGAAGAGGAATAAAAAAGAAGAAAAAAGAGCAAAATAGATGAGTTGGACACTGCTATGGCAGAAGAGAAAAAAAGGATGAAGAAGAAATGAAAGATATAAGAACCAAGAAGAAAGTGGAAAAGAAGCAGCTGCAGAAGATGAAGAAGAAAAAGTTGAAAAAGAAGCAGCAGATGAAGAAAAAGGCAAGAAAAAAAAAGTTAATGATGAAGAAGAAGAAGAAGAAGAAGCTGATAAGAGGAAGCTGAGAAAAAAGCAACAGGTGAAGAAAAAAAAGAAAGATGAAGAAGAAACGACTTTTGCAGGTAAAGAAAAAGAAGAAGCTTAGGAAGAAAAGGAAGTTGAAGAAGCAGCAGCTACTGCAGATACTGAAAAAGAAGGAGAACAAGGTGAGAATGAAGCAGCAGCTAGAGCTGTTGAGAGAAACAACGATGAAACTGAAGATGGAAAGGAAGAAGTAGTAGACAAAGAATAAGGAGAATTGAAAGAAGAAAAAAAAGAAGCAGACCAAAATGATGTGGTCATGGATATCGTTAATGAAATCAACGGTAACATTTGTGTTGATGAGAAACATAGGGAAAAAGACATTTGAATGATAATATTGTTAATATGTTGTTGAATGATGAGTTGTTAGGGTATGGGAATTTTTTTTTATTTCACAAATATAAAGGTTTAAGGACCTAGTGGTAGGATATGACATATATTCTTTCATTTTAAGAAATTTGTTATGATTCTGAACTAAATCTGCTTTTATCAAACTGTATTGTTGCATGGAATTTGAATATGCATTGTGTTGTCATAATTGGTAGTGTTTATACTTCACATCATAAAATACATATTTAACCTATCGTATGCTGCTTTCATAGTGTATCATTACCATGCTACTCAATTTTAAGTTGATTTGTTGTTTAATCAACTATGATTCTATGAAAATAGAATTAACATTATAGAAAAATAGAAGTATTTTTATTTATTCAATATCACTACATCTATGTTACACTTTTTGAAAGAACGAATACTAGCATTATAGTGCATAACATCATTTTTAGGCCTTTCTCCCTTTCTTTGTCCAAAACCAATTTTTGTATTAGTTGATACCTCTCTATTTAGGTGTCATGTAGCAATACTTTCACGTGATCCCTCTGTTCTTTGGCTTCTTTAAATAAATGATAGAGTACAACCACAAAGGAGGACATATGTGAGATGTATTGAACCCGAGACTTGGAGTATTCAAATGAAGTGCAAAGAAGGGCCTAAATAGGCTCCACAAATAGTCCATATTCTACACTCCAAGGGAGCCTAAAGTGAAGCATTTGACTAAGGGGTCTTTTAGATATTTCACACTATTTTTGTAACCTACAATAAATAGAATATGTTAAGTCATTTACTACTTAGCTTTTGTTGAATATTGAAGTTGTAACACTTAGAAACATTTCTCTTGAGAGAAAGGTCCCCATAACCGAAACTTGTAGCTAGGGTTTTCAATATTGAGTGTAGATTCACTCGGGTTGGATTCATGCTTAGAAACATTGGATGCTTGGGAGATCGAGGTCACTCTTGTACCAATGTAAGAGATAGGTCTTTGTTGTGTGTAGTGTTAAGGGTCGAAGAGTGGAATAGGCTCTTGGGTTCTTAAGATTATACCAACCATTGGTCTATCTATCTATCCCTTTTCTCTTATTGTAATCTTTTTGTGTTTCCTCTTGTTTAGTGCAAGCCATTTGTTGTTGTTATTGTTCTTATCATATTTTTGTCTAGCTTCTTGTGTTCATCATGTATCGATGGTTGTTATGGTGTTAAAAAAACCCTTGTATTCTTGTTGCTGTGGTGAATCCGAGAGTGGTCTCCAAAAGGTCCTCAGATCCTTAAGGTTTGTGGACTATTTAGGAGTGTGTTTTGTGTCTTTCGTGGCTTGTCTTGTATCATTTGGTATCAGAACCATCTTTGATTTTGTTCTAACAAGATCATTCTTGGGCTTGAGAGTTGAAAAATAAAAATAAAAAGTTGAAAACTGAAAATTCCAAAAAAGAGAGCAATATGTCCATTTTGTGTTCTTGGCCAAAAATTATGTTTTTGTTGTGCTTGGCCAAGATTTTTACTTTTATTTGTTGTCTCATGCGTTAGTTTTGTTCCTCACTAACACATTGAGTCTATATCTTGATTTGAGCTTGTATTTTGATATTGTTGTTGTGAACATAAGCTTGGCCCATTATTGTTGAACATTATTATGGTGGACTATTTTGGCCGTGTGGTTTCTCCTTGATGTTCTAAGCTTGACTACGTGATATTGTTGTTAACTGGTGGCTTGAGAACCATTTTGTTGAAGTTGTTGTTGTCGTCTTGTCCAAGTGTTGGAGATATTGTTATTGTAGAATTCGGGAGTGGCCGTGTGAAAATTATTGGTGTTCTTGAAGATTATTGTTGTAATTCTTGGTGTTGTTGCTGTTCTTCTTGATGTTCATCACCACCTTCATATATTGTTGAAGATAAAGTGAATGCTAAATCCAAAAAGTTGAAGGAAAAGGGTGTATTATTTGTTAGTCTTGAAAGACACTACAACTAACAAAGACCTATCAATCAAGTCTCAACCACTTTCCAACACTTTTCCATGATTTAAGGATTCATGTTTTAAGGATAAGTACAAGAAAGTCAAGTCTTGAAAACTTAAAATTGAAAAGGGCTCTAAGACTTGTTTGAATTTCTTTCCTTAAACAAATTCCACCAAAGTCCAAATTGAAAAATTGACCAAGACATGAAATTGGACAACAAAATTTGTGTGGGACCGAGACCAATACGTGGCTGCCACATCATCATGGTTTACTGTTCACGCAACATATTTAAGCTCAAATTTCAGATTTCTTAGTTTTCTTTTATTGTTCCTTAGTTTCAAATTTCAATTTCGTTGGTTCCAATACTAATTGGCAAACTAGTACTCATCTACTAGATTGTTAGTTAATCTTTGTGTTCTTTCATTCGTGTTAAGCGTTTGTTGTGTGCTTTTCTCTTTTGTGAATTCGTTATATCTTTTTGGTTCAAGTATGTAAATAAATTTTCTTTGAGTCAACTCAAACAAAAATCTATTTCGGGTAAGAGTAGGCTCGACCCTCAATCACTCGCAAAGTACAAGCTGACTTTCAACACTTATGAAATCAAATGTGAGGTAAAAATTGAAAGTGAGAGTGTGGTGAGGCATTTTTTAGCTAACAAGTTTGTTCGTTTTGTTGTTCATTGTTATCTTTTCTTTTAGGTACCAGGGATGCCACCAATCTCGATGCCATATTTGACCGCATCACCAACAATATTAAAGACATGAAATGGCACATTGAAAGGCTACGCCAATTGGTATCCACACTTATCCCAACAAATCCAAAACCTAAGGTCCAAACACCTTCCAGTGAGAGCTTCCCGAAGGAAGTTGCTGCCCAAACTTATGAAGGACTTTCACCCCGAGTTAAAGACGAACATACTCATGAACGCCAAGGTAAAATAGCTAACTCTTACACTTTGGTGCATGTGAATAATGAACGTGTGACTAATAAGCAGCTAAGTGTGAGTAGTAGCTTACCTACATATGAGTATATTGATTCCTTACCACTTGTGGATGATGTACATGTTGTGCGAGTGGATACACTAGTTGATCCTATAGATGACCAAATCGACTCTTCTAGTAAGATCGATTTATGTCTACCTAGTGTTGAAGCTATTGTGTTGAATGAAAGTAAATCGTCGTGTGAAAATTGTGTTGACCAACTTGTGTGTAAAACTTGCCCACCACTTGAGAATATGTATGATGTCATTAATTAATCTCAAGTGAGTGAAGAAATTAAAGATATTGGTTAAGGAAAAGGGCGTGAACTCGTGAGCCTATGTTGTTGTAAAGATTCTAATGTTTGCTTGGCTCATAGTATTAATCATGTGCTTGACATATCTTTGAAACTTGATAATGATTCCTTAGAGATTGAAAGTTTCAAATTTGTCCGCGCGTTATATCATTCACTCTTTAGGTACAATATCTTGTTTGGAGATAGTCTAATCACTCTTAATGAACCTAGCAGTGCAAGTAAAGTTGACAGCATGGCTTGTGTTGGAAACTATGGCCTATACGTTAACCCATTATTGTGTGACAACATTCCTCCTCAAGATGGAAATCTCTTCTTGGAAGATGAGAGCACTATTAAGGGTAGGGAATGTGTAGTCTTGGAAAGGAATAGTCAATCGGGTGAAGATGACCATGGTTTGTTTGGTTACTTGGAAAACCCGAATTGTGATTATTCCTTGAAAAATAATTTTACTTGTACTCCTTTGCATGACACCCCACCTGTTCTTGACAAATATGGTGACTTGAATTGTGATCCCTTTGATGTTAATGGTGGTTTATGTCTACTCGAGGACCATAGGGTAAATGTGTCATTGTCTCTTTGGGGTGTTGCTCATATCTGTGCATCTATGTTTGTCATACTTGTACTTAAGTTATGTGAACCACAACTTTGGGATGTCAAGTTGTATTCTTGTTTGTGGAATGGTCCAAGGATGTTAAAGGCTTCTTATCACCTTTATGGGGTTGGACAAATTGAAGTATCTTGTGGGACTCTTGGGAGCGTGTGTAATATTATTTGTAGAGGGAAACCGAGTTCTTGGGCAAACTACTTTTCTAGGATTGGATTGTTGCATGGTAGTTTCCCTATTCTCCCGATTGGTATGATTCCCTTGATGGAATGCTTTTTCTCGGGAAGTGGTTAAAAAAAGAGAGGTTTTACGTGCTTGTAATGTCCCTTTATCTCTTTGTGTGTTCCTACTTGTGAATACATCTTGATGAGAATTGTGTCTTTGGTGCCTTTCTTCACTACCTATATGCATATGATGATATTCATGGTGTTGTTGGATATACATCGTATGAGAGGTGCAGTTTTGATTTTTGTTCCTTATTTCTTGATGTTCATCCGTGCCCTTTCCTTTATGATGTTATACAAAGGCTTTTCATAATTAACACAAAGGATCCTTGGTTGTACTTCAAGTATGTACCACCATGGTACGATAATGCTAATTGTTTATTTTGCTAACTCTAACCCTCATGCCATGAGGATGCATGCTTGTTTGTTTCCTCTTTGATTTTGCAAGGTATGTATTCAAGGTCGAATCTTTTTCAAGAAAGGGAGGATGATACGAGTACGACCACAAAGGTGGACATATGTGAGATGTATTGAATCCGAGACTTGGAGTGTTCAAATAAAGTGCAAAGGAGGGCCTAAATAGGATCCAAAAATAGTCCATATTCTACACTCCAAGGGAGCCTAAAGTGAAGCATTTGACTAAGGGGTCTTTTAGATATTTCACACTATTGTTGTAACCTACTATAAATAGAATATGTTAGGTCATTTACTACTTAGCTTTTGTTGAATGTTGAAGTTGTAACACTTAGAAACATTTCTCTTGAGAGAAAGGCCCCTACGACCAAAACTTTTAACTAGGGTTTCCAACATTGAGTGTTGATTCACTCGGGTTGGATTCAAGCTTGGAAATATTGGATGCTTGGGAGATCGAGGTCACTCTTGTACCAACGTAAGAGATAGGTCTTTTTTTTGTGTAGTGTTAAGGTTCGAAGAGTGGAATAGGCTCTTGGGTTCTTACGATTATACCAACCATTGGTCTATCTATCTATCCCTTTTCTTTTATTGTAATCTTCTAGTGCTTCCTCTTGTTTAGTGCAAGCTGTTTGTTGTTGTTATTGTTCTTATCATATTATTGTCTAGCTTCTTGTGTTCATCACGTATTGATAGTTGTTTTGGTGTCAAAAACACCCTTGTATTCTTGTATTCTTGTTGTTGTAGTGAATCCGAGAGTGGTCTCCAAAAGGTCCTCAGATCCTTAAGGTTTGTGGACTATTTAGGAGTGTGTGTTGTTCCTTCCATGGCTTGTCTTGTATCAACAAAGTCATAAGAAAATCTCTATTTTCTTCGCATTCTTGGAGCCTTTGTAGTAGATTAAATTTTGCCAAGCCACGAAAATTTGATGTCTCGGGTTTCGGACTCAACGTCGATGGACTTCTTGGAGGTGATAGCTCATCGAGCTATTTAAAAAATAAGCATGCATCTTTATCCTAGAAAATAAATTATAATTACATAACCATTAACTAAACATTATAAAAAAGACATACCTAGCTCACCTTCGCAATTGCACAACTATAAAATTTGCAATCTGAATTTGAGTGTGTGTGACGTCCTTAAGATAGTCGCATTCTCATAATGAAAAATTAATTTTTTTTTTACAATTGTATATTTGAGATGCTTGAGACATCGTAGAATTTTCAAATAAAAACAAAGTGGATGAAATAAAATAATGATGGATGGATGACATTATATATGAAGTAAAAAAAAGTGTTAAGTACAAATTAGCCGTTTGTTACCATTGGAACAATAATTTTATTTTGGGAACTGGTGGTGACACTTTATAGACTATCGTAGATCATGACCTATGTCAACCATCAACGATTTACTAAAGTCTACCCTAGACATGCGTAATCGATGGACCTTCAATAACATGTTTAAAAAAAATAGCAGTAAAAGATATTCTTGTGCTTTGAGGGTCCATCGATTCGTCCGGTCTAGCGTACACCTGTACCTTTAGGAGTGTATCTATGCATCTCCTAATTATGCATAGACCACGGTGATATATGTACACTACTATAGACCAACACTTGGATGTTATTTAAAAAAGAATAAATAAATTAAAAATAAATGTAGTGTGGGTTTCTACACATGTGAAGGAATGTAAACAAGTCACACAATCATATAAGAGCTTATACAAATTAGGGGTGGTGTATTAAGGAGTGTGTGGATGGGTAGTGGTTGAATGTTTAATTTCCTAAGAGTAATATTTGTCAAAGCATAAGTATGTTTTAAGGATATATTTTGTTCAACCACTATCCATTCCACATACTCTTTTGATTTGGAGGTGGTGATTGAAAGAGTGAGTATGTGGAATGTGTAGTCATCAAATACAAAATATAGCCTCAAAACATACTTGTGCTTTGACAAACATTATTCTTAGGATATTGAACATTCAACCACTACCCATCCATACACTCCTTAATACACCACCCCTAATTTGTATAAGCTCTAATATAATTGTGTGACTTGTTTACACTCCTTCATATATGTAGAAACCCACACTATATTTATTTTTAATTTATTTATTTTTTTTAAACAATATCCAAGTGTTGGTCTATAGCAGTGTACATAGATCACCATGGTCTATGCATAATTAGGAGATCCATCGATGTACTCTTAAAGGTGCAGGTCTAAGAAAGATCAGACGAATCAATGAACCCTCAAAGCACAAGTATATCTTTTACTGATATTTTACATGAGCCAACATCGATGACAGTCAATTAACTGTCACCAACAGTTCAATATTATCAATTTAAATCATTTTTAATTTAATTATTTTCTTCAACCAGCCCCAAAACATGTTATTATCGATACAAATCATTTTTAATTTAATTATTTTACTACACCAGCCCCAAAACATGTTATTATCAGTTTAAATCATTTTTAATTTAATTATTTTCTTTCACCAGCCCCGAAACATGTGATTATTTGTTTATATGATTTTTACTTTAATTATTTTATTCCACCAGCCACAAAACATGTTATTATCTATTTATATTATTTTTAATTTAATTATTATTCCACCAACCACAAAATATGTTATTATCTATTTATATCATTTTTAATTTAATTATTTTATTTCACTAGTCCCAAAATATGTTATTATCTATTTTAATTTAACCGATGGCCCATCGATTTACATGATCGACAATTGACTACTATGTTAGGTCGAGGACAAATAGAGTATACGATCGATGATAGACTATATATAACTTTTTAATGTACGATCGATGATAGACTATATAAACTATACGATCTAACAATGCATAAATATTTGAAACGTTGTCTGCACAGACGAATAACCGCCACAAAAAAAACAGTCACAAAAAAGAGGGAAAACATAATTTACAAAATGAAATATTTATATTGACTGAACTTGTTCATTGCATTACATGGATTTTAAGCAAAAAAGGCAAAATTAAAGAAGCTTTCTTTTAACAAAATCCTATTAACAAAGCTTCTTCCGCAATGAACAATACAAAAAAAACATAAATACATAAACTAAAATAAAACCTAAACTAAATTAGTGGGATGGTGGAGGGGTGATGTAGTCATTGTCATTTGTGCCAAGCCTCTCCAAAATTGCTCAGAGGAAACGAGCAATACGTCGGAGCTCACGCTCCAAGTATGCTCGGTTTTCCCCCACCGTGGAAGAGCCGATCAAAGTCATTAAGTAGCATCAAAAAATCATAGTTACGTGGCGGAACTCGTCTGATTGGGCCAAGAAAAATCCGACGACCAGTCATGATTTCAATTTTGGGAAAGAGGACAAGGGTTTTTGGTGTGTTGGGTTTAGGTACAATTGAAGGGTTACATAGAAATAGTCACTTTACTTATAGACCTATAGAAGGCGTACTTTCATATTTCCACCCAATGGTCAATCGACGCGTGGGAGACTAGAAAACGCTTGGCTTGTGTATACTTGCGGTTTTTTTTGTGAACAGACTTTTTTGTAGTTTTTAATTAAATGGGAACAAGTAACAATGTTTCAATGCATTGATTGGAGAGATAAGGAGGTAAAAAGACCCACATAACGTGTTTGATGAGTAATCATATAACTAATACACAATATTTTATAGACCGTGTGAAATATATACCGTAGAATTGACGTTGTCTATCGTATACAAGGCTTTAAGTCGATTACAACTGAACGTTAAATTCTATAGAAATGCACATTTATCACTCAAAATAGTAGCTTTACAAATGAAGCAAAAAAAAAATCCTATCTATGATTGATTGGCCATTCTACATGTGGTTCTTTTCTGCCCAAATTTCTTGCATATTGAACACCTATTCCTCCTTTTGGACTTGAATGTCTCACCGACGACCTTAACGCATTTGACTTTATTCCTTTTGAGTTTAGGATTATAGAGGGGTGGAGAAATCTTAGCGTCTTGCACTTCCAGTGGCACAGTCCATTTGGCCTCTGGAGAGACAACGTTAATAGCTTCCGAGTACGCGGGGAGGTAATTTTCAGCTTTATAAATTGGCAAAGAGTACTTGTAGATAGAGTTATCATAACCTACACCATTGCCATACTTTGCTCACAAAGCTGCCATCACATGTTCAAACGGTATTTTCACCAAGTCAAATTTCCTACATAAACAACTCTTCTCCAAGAGATTGACCTTGGTATTAACGTCCTTGCCAAATACTGTAAATTGGTCGATATCCCCATTTACATTAGTCACATACAAGGAATCTATCACACTCTTGTTATCCCTTAGGATCCTTTCTGCACAAGGCACAAATTTATTATTTTTACCATAGACAAAGGCATGCCGCTCCCTAAACTTTTCATCAAATTTTCTAGCAATTGAATTGAATATGTGCGGCACGGGGTACTCTCGTTCAACCATCAATATCGAGTTGAGCGACTAGGTGATGTTTATGGTCATCACATCATACCTATTACCCGGGAAATATGCTCTACTCCATTTCTTAAAACCAAGAACATTTTCAAGGACATGTGCTGGCTCGGGGAAATTATTCTTCAATTTGGCAAAATGCTCACTAAACTCATCAATAGTATAAGCCTTTGCTGTGGTGTAGAACAGATAAAAATGTTCTCTATAGTACTGATTTACATGTAGATTTTGAGCGAAGTACCTCATACAAAGTCCATGATGTGCACAATTGTAAACACAGGAGAAGGCATTGACAATGCTAATATGCCTATCAAAGATGACACATAGATCTGGTTCATCTCCTACTATAGACTTCAACTTCTAAAAGAAGAAGGTCCAAGAAGGATCGTTCTCTTTATCCACGACATGAAAGGCAATTGGAAAGATATGATTTTTGGTGTCCTGTGCAACGGCACTCAAAAACACACCCCATACTTACCATACATATATATGCCATCGATGGAAATTACCTTTCTCGTGTGGGCATATCCCCGTATGCAAGCTTCAAATGCTAACAAGAAGTAAACGAACGATCTATCCATCCGATTTATCATGATAGAGTAAGAAGACCCGGGATTCAAGAACTCCACCGTATGGGAAAAATTCATCATGAAAGCATATCCGTGCTCTGGTGTCCCGTGAATGATGTTCTTTGCAATTACACTTCCTTTCCAACACATCCAATAGCTTGTGTTGCAATGCATCTCCTTAAACACAATCCTTTGAATTTCTTTTATACTTGGACTCTTACCATCCTGAAAATTATTTATGCATAGTGAAGCAATCAATTTGGAGGAGACTCTCTTATACCTACGGGTGGCGTGTTCAACACCGCACGTGAACAACCCGACATACTTGTATATGCGAAATCTGTCCCAGGTTTCATACTTTTTTGCCCACAACAACCAGCCAAAACCACGATATAAACATTTCACCTTCATAAATTTGGTGCAACTCTTCTCCATACAATAATCAAAAGACTTCCTCACCGCTGCTGCGTCTAGTAGCATTTTCAACTCTTTTTTGTCGATGAATTTTGTATCATAATAGAAATTGGTTTCGTTGGTGAAGGAATGTCCTGGTTGTGATTCCATTCCACATTCTTCTTCATTATATTGTAAGTCCAATGAAACGTCTTCCATATGCATAGAATCATCTTCCATATTAATTGGATGATCCTCATCGTTCTCATAATCATTCAAATCATCGTCGACTACCGGGCATCGAGGTGAGGGTGGTGATGAATTTAGCGGTCCTTTAAAGGACCTCTCAACTATATTTATCCTCAAAATAGGCCTAAATCCATGTGCATCAATATCCATCATGTACGTCAACACACGTACGTCATTATTTATGATTGTAGGACTCGCTTTTTCCCTCGAATGCATTAGATAACTAATCAATACGTCACTCAGCGTGCAATCTAGATCCTTGATCTGCATTACATTTGCAACCAATTTTTTATAGGAACTATTGAGGTGAACAAGAATGGGCATTGTCACCTTGGTAAAAGATCTCCTTTTCTAACATTTGGGAATTTCCACCAATTCTCCCATGAAATCACTAGATTTCAAAACAAATTCTGCAATAAACATTCTAGAATTATGCTTTGGTCGATAGTGGATTATGCTTAAGGTCTAGGTCGGGTTATATGCACAATCAATGAATGACGATGAGTGGTCGATGACCAGATAGGTATCCATACGAAAACCTTGAAATTGCAAATATTACTTATATCAACGATCGTTGGGTTTATGGAATAGAGAAATGAACTTGGAGTCACCTAAACTGCTGTAATGTACTTTCTAAAGTGGTTTTGGGTAATATGAGTGATTTAAAGCTTTTTAACAATGGTGGAAAGTGTGTTTGAGAAGATAGGAAATAAATGGGGTAACAATGGATGCAGTGGAAAATCTTATAATGTTTGTGGACTGATTTATAGCTGATTGCCGAAAAATAATGCCAAACAAGTAGCCAAAATTGGAGCTTTCTGGAGGGAAAAAGACCACCCTCTATTTTTAGGTTTTGGAATTTTTTTTTTGTTTAATATTTCTAGAAACCTAGATATTTTTGTATATATAATGGTGGATGATGGAGTGGGTTGAAGTGTATTATTAGAAATTGAGGGTGAATTTATTAAGTTGAAAATATTGGGTTAAAGTGAATTATTATAAAACTTGTGGGTGAAGTTGTCAAGTTGGAAAGGTTAGTGGTGATGTGGAATTAAGTGGATATATGGCCAATTTTTTTCAAACTTGTGTCTATTTGGCAAATTAGTTATCAAAATGGACATTTTGGCAGCAAACCCCCACTTACTAAGCTTTGATATTGTTTAGGGTCTATGATTTTTGAGTCTTGAGGTGAGGGCTGCAACTTTAGTCCAACAGGGGTGTTGAAATGAGAAGAATTTGTTAGCTCAGCTTGATCTAGAAGTTCTATTGTGTATCTACGTTGGGACAGGAAAATATTGAACTTCAAGGACAAAGAAGTAACGAATCTAACAAGATCCATTGAGAGAAAATTCTAATTGTAGTTTCTTGATAAGATCCTCTAAAAATATGTCATTGTTTTATGTGAGGACAATGTCAACATAAATTCGCATTAGTGCAGTAATATTTCTTAATGTAATTGAAGAGAGAAGGATCATCTTGACTGTATTTAAACCCAATATAAAGAAGGAATTTTGATAAATGACCAAACCACGCTTTAGGTGATTGTTAAGACCATAAAGTGACTTATCTTGTGCAGTTTACAGATATGGTTAGATGTTAAAGGTCCTAAAAGTGAGGAGGTGTTCCGTGTAAATGGTGTCCTTGCGGTAGCAATGATAAAAGGCATTCTTGACATCTAGTTGTCTCATTGTCCACTTTACTGATACTGCAACTGCAAGAATAGTATTTAGATTAGACGGTCCTAGCAGACATACCAAAACTTCCCTTAAAGAATGCCAGCCTAAGGGAATTGGATTGGTCATTCCACTATCACTCACTTATAGAGCGTTGGTAAACTTTGAGTCAATTTGTTGTTGTTTTGTGATAATACATTCAAGTCCTTGAAATAGACTTTGAATCTTTGTCACTAATATTTTGATCAAATCAGAGTTCATGTCGTTTGCCTCAAACAAGTTGGTGGTCTAAGCATCAATATGCATGTAACCTGAAAAAATATGACAGTGTCATCCTCTTGAGTAAAAAATTCTTGATGGTAGAAATTCCTGCGGTTTTTCCTAATATTTGGGATCCCTGTTAGTTGACCACACATTAACTACTAAGAGGCCTGAGAAACATAACCGCTGGGTGACATGAAAAAATATAGTGATGAAATGATTAAATGAGGCACTTTTGTGATTATTCGATTTATATGTCCCTTAATGCAGGTAGTGTAATTATTTATTGTTGACATCATGTTATTTCCTGTGTTACAGGTTTGTATTTACCACTCTAGATTGTCGTAAATACGTTTTCTTAGGGGTGGATTCCGACGATTATAGTTGAACAACTTTTGGTTGGTATCCAAGAATTACTCGACCAACCAATCCCAGTTCTTCAACACATTTTGTTGTTGTTCTATGATAAGATACCCAGGTCCTTGAAATAGACATGTGTGGATAAATAAATTCTATGTAGAAAGATCAAAATATCTGATTGTTCGGAATAAATCCCACAACAAAAATAATAATAAAAAAGGGCAGGTTGGTGTAATAAATATCCTGCTATGCGTACGGTTTGGGAAAGAGATTCACCACAACGGTGTATTGTATGTAGTCTTACATTATATTTCTGTCAGAGGCTATTTTCAAGGCTTGAATTTGTGATCTCCTGTTCACATGATAGCAACTTTACCGGTAACTCCAAGCGACAAAAATAATATTTGTGGTAATAAAAACAATAAAAGAGGAAGACAACAATATGGTCAATCAATAAAATTAACTAGAAAAGAGCAATAATGACACCATGTTTTTTATGTGAAAACCTTCTAAACACAGAAAATAATCATGGGCCGAGAAGAGCAACTGATATCATTATAGCAAGAAAATTTACACTTGTAATATGAGTAAAATACTTTAAAGAGCACTACACACTCAAAAAAAATATTCCTCTTTTTATTTTCATACCTCACCATAATATCACTCACACTCTCTATTTTTTTCATAGATTAAACCCTCTGTGATGCCTCACTCTTCTTTCTCTTCTCTTTTTGTTTTGGTGTGTTGGAGAATAAAGATTGCCTCTCTTTTTTAGGAGAAAATACTTGGGTTCGAAGTTGAAAAGTACATAATGAAAAAGAGTTAATTATTTGTCATCCATAAATAATTACTGGTTCACCAAGTTCTATTTCAACTAAGTAAATTTACACATGTCAATTACTATCAAATAGGATAGATCCAACAAAACTCTACCTCTAGTCCTATTCACCTAAAGGAGGTAGCGCCAGTCTTTTAGTTTAAGTTCAAGCTAACAAGTTCCTTGCATAGATTGAACTTGTTTCTTGATACCACCTTGGTCAACATATCCGAAGGATTCTCCTTATAGGGATCTTCTTGGCATGCATAGATCCATCCTTTATATTTTCTCAAATCCAGTAATATCTTGTATCGATATACTTTGTTGTTGTATGATAGATGGTGTCTTTACTCAAGTCTATTGCACTTTGACTGTCACAATAGATGACATATGCCTTCTAATACAATCCAAGTTCTTGAAGAAATCATTTCGTCTATACTATTTCCTTGCCAGCTTCAGTAACTACAATACATTAATGCTTCGATTGTAAAGAGTGGGAAACATTTCTGCAACTTTAAATACCATGATATATCTCACCCTGAAAATGTAAACAAATATGGTGTAGTGGATTTTTTGTTATCAAGATCATCCATCATATCAGCATCTGTATGTCCCTTTATGATTTGATCAGATCCTTCAAAACACAAAAGTCTCCTATGTTACCTCTCAGGTACCTAAGTATCCACTTAATTTCTTCTCAGTATTCTTTTTTTAGGATTTTCAAGGAACCTACTAAGAATACCAACTGTATGAGCAATATCTAGTCTTGTAGACACCATTGCATGCATCAAACACCCGACCGCTAAACAATAAGGAACATTGGCCATATTCTCTTTCTCCTTCATAGTTGTAGGACATATATTCTTTCTTAGCTTCACATGACCAGCAAGAGGTGTGCTAATGACTTTAGTACTCTTCATGTTGAAGCATTGAAGTACACATTCAATGTACTTCTACTGAGATAGCCTAAACTTTCTTCTTGTTCGTTCTTGAACAATATTCATCCCCAAAGTTTATTGTGATAGGCCCAAGTCTATCATGTTAATTGACTTGGACAAATCTCCCTTAAACTTGGCAATCGGCTCCTTGTCCTATCCTACAATTAACATGTCATCCACATACAATAACAAAATAATAAATTTGTTATCAACAAATTTTTTGAAGCATACAGACAGATCAAAATAAGTCTCTGTGTAAGTTTGACTTTACATGAATGAGTCAAATTTCTTGTATCATTGCACTGATGTCTGCTTCAACCCATAAAGACTTTTATTCAGTTTACACACCATGTGTTTCTTTCCATATACTTCCAATCTTTCTGGTAGCTCCATATAAATCTCCTCTTTTAAATCTCTATGAAGAAAAGTAGTTTTCACATCCAACTATTCCACTTCAAGATCTAGGCTAGTTGTTAAGCTCAAAATGGTTTGATAGATATCATTTTGAAAACAAATGAGAAAATTTCATCAAAATTAGTACCTTTTTATATTCAGAAACTTTTACCACCAGTTGAAATTTGTAACTGACCTTTCCATTTCTATCTTTCTTATGTTTAAAGGCCCACTTGCACTTAAGTAGTGTTTTACTTTTTAAAATTTTAACCAGCTTGCACGAGCCATTTTTCTATAAAGATTTCATATTTCTTTTCATGACATTCATCTAATGTATCTTTCTGGATGGGACAACACCTCCTTAAGATTTTATGGTTTCCCCTCATCATTGATGAGGACATACTCCAAGGAAAGATACTGGAATGAATCTAACCTTTGCCTTTCTAATATCCTCAGAGGTTGAGATTGTTTTTCTTTCTGAGTAGGGTACTCCACTTGCTTAGTATAATCACCAAATTGCTCCCCTTCTCAACAATCTTATCAGATTCCTCCCTCTGTTGGGCAACCTCGTTGGTTGTACTTTCTAGAATTGTGGAATGATTATAAGTAGAAAATTGGTAATCAGGTTTGGGACTACACCATTCTATTTCTTGACCTTCTCTAATAGATCATCGGTAATTCTAACTTTACTTTCTTGTAAGACTACATCTCTATTTCTTCTGATGACCTTTTTCTTTACAAGATCCCACAGTCTAAACCTAAACCCCTCATTTCAATATCTGATGAATATGTAGGGAATGGATTTATTATCCATCTTTGTTATATACTTCTTTGGTACATGTGTAAAGGCTTTATAATTGAGCACTTTTAGATGCGAATAAGACACCTTATTGTTGGTCCAAACTCTATCTGGGATGTTAAACTCCAATGGGACTGATGGACTATGATTGATCAAGTAATAGGTTGCCTAAACTACTTTACCCTAAAATGACTTAGCAATTTAGCTATTTTGAGAATGCTTCCACCTTCTCAACAATAATGCAATTCATTCTTTCAGCTACACCATTGTGTTATGGGGTTCAAGGTATTTTCTTCTCATGTCTGATCCCATGACGTGAACAGTACTCTTTAAATTTTCTTGAAGTGTAATCAACTCCATTTTTAGTGCGAAGACGCTTTAGATTTCAGCTCCCCTCCCTTTCCTTTGGGGCATGAAACTTATGAAATACTTGAAACAACTAATCTTTAATTTTCAAGATATAAATCCACAATTTTCATTAAGCATCATCAATAAAAGTAACAAAATATAGGTTACCGCTATTGATTCTACCTCTATTGAACCATAAACATCCTAATATACAAAATCAAGTATATTATCTTTCATATGATATCTAAAATGAGAATCTATATGGCTTATCAAATAAGTAGTAGTCACAACTTTTTCCATCATACCCTTAGAATAATAGATGAGTGATTTCTTGGAAAGAATCTTCAATTCTTTCTCGCTTATGTGAACCATTCTTTTGAGCCACAAATTTGCAAAAATATCTTATTGAGCTACGTTCAATTGCCTCGACTCTTGTATTTATCCTATACATTGTTCCCCAAGCAACTCCCTTTGCAATTATCAATGCCCTCTTTCTGAGTCATATTTTTTTATTTTCATAGTGATTCTTTTAGCCATCTTGGTCCATAGTAATTTTCGATATCAAGTTCAGCCACAAGTCAGATATATGGTGCATGTTTTTTAGAATTAATGTGCATCTGGCATTAGTGTTGATACTAATATCTCTGATCCCCACAATCTTTGAGTAACTTCTATTACCTATTTTTAGAGAGCCAAAATCACCTACTATATATCTACAGAAAAGATCCCCTACTAGAGTAGCAAAATAAGATGTTGTTGTGTCAACCACCCATTCTAACTTTGTACTTTCCAAGTGCATGCACTCTTCTTCTTTGTTTATGACGAGAACAACATTCTAATTGTTTTGTACAGTTGCAGTTGCATTGTCGTTATTCTTCTGGCAACTTCTTTCACTTTTGCCCCATTTTAGATTTGAACTACCTCTTTTAAAGTAACCTAATTGATCGCAATTGTAACAAGTTTTGGCTATTTGTTTAGCTCAAACCTTGGACTTTCCATGACCTCTGAATCTACCATAGTTACTTGAACTCCATTGGCAACTCGCTCTAGATTCTATGATGAGAGTTTGTCAATGATTTATAGGATTCTTTCTCATCTTCTCATTAAGTAGAAGAGCTGATGTAACATCCTTCATCTTAATAGAGTCCTCACCATGCAAGATGGTAGTTTTCAAAGTATCGTAATAAGATGGCAATGATTTCAAGAGCATGATGGCTTTATTTTCCTCAGAGTATGTTTGCGTCAATGATGAGGGGGAGACAAAACTGTTAAGGAGGTGTTGGCCCATCCAAAAATGAGATAGTGGATAAAATTCATGCAAGAAGAGATGGAATCTCTATAAAAAATGACACGTCCAAACTAGTTGAACTTCCAAAAATTGTACCTTCACCCATATGTAGGGCGCACAACTATTTTTTTAGGTACAATTTATTTGTCAGTGTTTTGGACATGTATAAATTTTCTAACTTTGTACAAATACCACATGCACTATCTTCATCGATGATGTTATTAACCATATCATCTATTAAGTGCAACCTAATTGTACTAGCATCATTTTCATTCAATATTCACAATCCTCTAGTTTCATGTGTTCAGGTTTATTGGATTTTCTGCTTAATGCCTTGTATAACCCTTGTTGGATGAGTAGATCCCCTATTCTTCTCTTCTATGTTGAGAAATCTTTATCACCATTGAATTTTTCTACCTCATACTTTTCTTCGGATATTTTTCTTTAATCGAGCATAGTATGACCAACCACAAAAAAAATTATTTTTGTGAATGAGCAGAACCAGTGCTCTGAAATTAGTTATTAGGAAAAAATTTTGTTACAGAAATAATATTTGTGATAATAAAAGTGGAACACAACAATATAGTTAATCAACAAGAATAACATGGAAAAAGTGATAATAACACCAAGTTTTTTCCATGAAAATCCTTTTGAATAAAACAAAAATCACAGGTTGAGAGGAGCAACTGATATCACTATAGCAAGAAATTTTACACTTGTAGTCTGAGTAAAATACTTCAAAGGCCACTACACACTCAAAACAAATACCTCTCTTTTAATTTTTCCACCTCAGTAAAATAACGCACACACTCTCTATTTTTTCTCACAAACTAAACCCTATGTGATTCCTTACTCTTTGTTGGAGTCTTGAAGTTTTTATGAATGACAAAATGAATAAAACATGTTGTGTCAGCTGGTTCATCAGTTTACTCAGATATAAGCTGATAAAACTGCAATATGATTGAAGGTGCAGCAGGATTGAATAAGGACAAGACTGCTAAAATAATGAAATAGATAAGATGGTGAACTTGATATACTCTACTTAACCATCACGTGTGTTGGAAAGATTTTTAGTTTGATTAAAACACTTGAAGAGAAGAGAGGTTGAATTAAGGAGTTCTGCTTAAAGAAAGAGTTCTACTTCACAACAAACTTTGAAGAGTTAGGAGTTTTACCTAAGCTAAAAGTCATTTTTGAAAAACAACTCTTTGGATAGTGGTTCTTAAATAAAGGGAGTGACTCACATAGTTACTCATGCACTTATAAATAAATAGGCAATTGACTAATAGACTTAGAAGTTCACAACTTGAAGGTATACATAGCTGAACCTGGTTCTATTACTTAGAAAGTAAGGTTTCTTAGTTTCTATGTATTAAGGTTGGTTCTTCGGTTGTAATATTAATGAAATTCTAGTTTCACTGAAGTAAAAACTGAATTAGGATTATTTTCTTCAAGTTTGGGAACTCGAAGACTTAGGGATCACATACCTTGGGAGGTTTGTGAGTTGTACTTAAGTAGGAGTTAAAAGTCTATAATTCCTAAATTACATAAGTCTTCTAATTTATTGTTTGCTGAGGCTCAAAGTTGTTTAGTGAAGTTTGAGGTGAAATGTTGTAAAGGTATAGGCCATAGTTTTTTACATCTTTTTGAGTCGGACATTTTTCATGTAAAAATCACTGTCTTATTTACTTACTGTTATAGCATCATTGAAACATAGTAGGCAACTTATTTCACTGATAGGTTATTATTAGGATAAAATAAGTAAATTAGTAGGTCGCTTACTCTATCAATTAATATCAGAGAGAGGTTATCTTAACAAAGGTTAGCACCCAGGATAAGATCATCATGATGTACTCCGCACTACCTACTGTTCATAGTGAAGGACAATCAACCACTCGACTACAACTATTTGATGGTTCTCATTTTATTTGGTGGAAGGATAGAATGAAAATATTTTTTTAAGGAGATGATTATGAATTATGGGATAGGATCATTGATGGACCAACAATTTTGATGAAAATAGTTGATGGAGAGCAAGTGAAAAAGGTTAGCAGTGCATTCACTCTTGAGGATCTGGTTGCATTAAGGAAAAATACAAAAGTCAAAAATATTTTGGTTTGCGGATTAGGTCCTTCTGAGTACAATAGTGTGCCGAATTATACTACTGATAAACAAATGTAGGATGCATTGGTAAATGCATATGAGGGTACTACTCAAGTGAGAAAATTCAGAATTGTCTTACTCTTCACTAAATATAAGGTATTCAAAATAAAGGAAAATACATCACTACATGAAATGATAACTAGAGTATCCTCCTTGACTAATGAGTTGACATACTTGGGAAAAGTCATTACTACTGAGGAATAGGTAGAAAAGGTTTTGAGGGTTCTCCCTAAGTCCAAATAGGATGTCAAGGTAACAAAATTTAGAGAAGCAAAGGATCTCACTAGGATGACTTTGTATGAGCTAATTGGTAACTTGAAGACTTATGAAATGAATATGGATGAGGTAAAAAGGATGAAGCTGCTCATGAAAAATCACTGACATTGAAGACATCTGATAGTGATGAGGATATTGAAATAGATGAAGAACAAGTAGCATTTATCACCAAGAACTTTACTAAGTTCTTTAAAAAGAAGAGTTCTGACAAGAAAGGAACAGGTAGTAAGAGGCAGTCCAATGATAACCAAACTCGATTCTACAAATATGGCAAGACAGGTCACCAAACTAGGGATTGTCCCCTTTGGATAGTTGAGTGGAGAAATAAGAGAGCTGAAAAGGAACTAAAGAAAAGGCTAAGAAAAAATAAAAGGAATAGTATGATATGGTAGCTACCTGGGGATAAAACTCAGATGAATCAGATGATAAGGATGTTGATGAGACTGCTCTTATGGCCATTAGTGACTCTGATATGGAAGAAGAATATGCACCCACTGAGGTAAGTATCCTTGAACTAAAATAAAAGTTGCATTTGTTTTTAAGAAGAAAACTTATTTCATTGATGAGTGCTTTAATTAATGATTCTGAAGAACTAACCTCTGATAGGGATGAAATGTTCAGTAGTCTTTATTTTTACATGTGAACTCAGAAATTGGAGTTTCTATTAGAGCTCCATTTTGATCCTAATTATCGAGTCAGCTATAGGGTGATTGCAGAGCCTCGGAGTCGCGAAAAAATTAAAAGCTCAGACTCCATTAGGAGTCTAGTATCTCTTAGCCCCCTTTCTCTTTATTTTCATTATTCTTGTTATGTTGTTAGTATTTAGGAATTTGGATCGATAATTAATTATTATTATTATTATTATTATTATTATTTCCGTATTTAAGTTATATCGTTCATTTATCGTACTTATTTCGCTTTAATGGCTGAAAATTTCTTTAAAACAAATCAATATCCTTATGTTTTCACAATTAACACATTATGACTAACTCGTAAAGATGGATTTTGCTTTTGAAAGGGGCTTTGGTAGTTTCAATATTCAATTAACTCCCTTTTTACTAATTATTTGCCTTGAAAATATTTTCTTAATAAAATAAATGTCACAATCCTTTAGGACGAATGAGAATTTTAATACTACTATAGGATGACAATAAATAGCTAAGTTCATATTTTTGAAAAAAGAAAAGAAACCTATTAATCAATTTCGACTTAGTCGTCCTAACTTTTTACTTTTATACATCTTTTGTCACTAATTTTTAAACTCTCAAATTTTGAAGACCTCCAAAACACAGGGTATATGCATGTACTTATGCTACCACATACAAGGTATATTTATTATGTTATTATCATTACTTTTACCATAACTACTATTAATATTATTTAATAATTTGCTATTATAATTTATATGTTATTTAAAGCCCCAACACATGCTATTACATTTACTTTTTACTTAATTTCGATCTATTAAAATTTCACAAGTCAAATATAGTTTCATATCTTTTCTATATACTTTTAAATATATACACATGCTTGTGATTACTTTAAATGAATTTTTACACTTTAAAAATATTTTTTTTCTTTATTCATATATTTAATGTTATATATTTATAAACATATTTTTTCATACAACCATAAACTTTATGCTTTCTAGTACACATAAAATATTACTTGTCTTTAATATATATATATATATATATATATATATATATATATATATATATATATATATATATATATATATTTAAAACCTATATTTGCAATAACTACATTACACCCTTGTAAATTGTAGTGGTACATTTTTATATACCTTGAGTTTATTTCTCTAGAAAAAAAAAAAAAAGGTTACCACAATTTTAGCAAATAACGAAGCAATAGTTTTTTTAAATATTTTCCTAAACTGAGCTTAAGGACTATCTTCGGATAGGCTATGAGGTGTGCCTAACACCTTTCTCTCGAGTAATTAAAATCCTTACTCAGAATCTCTAAATGCTTTCGAAAGACCAAAACAGAGTTTCCTAGATATAAAAATGGTTTTTCCTAATTTTCCTAAAAGTTAGGTGGCGACTCTAAAAACTAAAAATAAATTTTCTAAACCCAAAAGTCATAAACACCACCATATGTCATGTGTTGTTTCGACCGATTCGAAATAGGGCGTGACAAGAATAACTATTAGGAAAAAGAGAGAGGAGGAGAAGAAGGGAAAGAAAGAAAGTGAATGAGCAGGGTGGGGTGGGGTGGTTGTGACTAGTATAAAATTGATTGGTAATTGAAAAAAATGAGATTCACTATTTTTCTCCTCATTAAAATATATCCCCACACACATATGATATGATACTCCTCACTCACAATAATTGTTTTTCAAATAAGGTACTAATAATACACAATAAATAATATATGCATTATATTTTTAATACAATCTACTAAACGATTCCTAAAAACAAGGGAAAAGGCATCATTTCCACCCCAAACTATACAAGAAAAGTCGAAGACACACCTAAACTATCTAAGTGACCTATTACACACCTTAACTATAGAAAAGTGATATTATTACCTCTCCGCGACACCCAAGCCCAAGTTTAATGAGTGGAGTGCACTCCACTCGCCCACTTATGGTGTCACGTGTCCAATCTAATTTTCCTATTTTATTAAAAACCTAGCCTGATTAAAACATTCATCCAAATAAAAAGTCATCTGATGCGAGCAAAAACCCAATAGAAGTTCATCTCTCTTTTTTTTCAATTTTTTATCAAATTTAAATCCGATAGAAGAGATAAAAAATTTTGCTGTATTTTTCGTTGATGACAAGAAAAAATTATTTTTTTATATCTTTTCAGTTGAAGTTGATTGGGTTGATTTCAACGGATTTGATACAATCTAGGATAAAAACTAAAGGTTACGATCGTTTAGGTAGGAACTACTGATTTTCAGTTCAAAGGTTAACTTTTTTCCTTTCCTAAACAGAGTAGATATAGGATTTATTTTCATTCCTAAAATAGATCTAGGGTTTTTTTAGTTAGGGTTTTCCCGTCTTTAATTTTTCCAAATTAATTTTTTTTATTTCCATTTAGATGCTCAATATTTGATAATATAACCCTTGACATTTATAATTATTCGATTTAACTAGGGTTTTGAATTAGGGGTTTTTGCTGTCTTTTATTTATCTTCAAAATTGATCTGTTATAGTTTTTTTATGTGCTTCAATCTGTTACAATATGAGTTGTGAGGTTCAATATGTGATAAATAACTTGTGATACTTATAATTGTTGCATAAATACTATAATTTTTTGGTTTTTGTGTACTGTGAGACTTGTATCTTTTTGGTTTTTGTGTACTGTGAAACTTGTATCTTTATTGTGTTTTTGTGGTCAATGATTTCAGATTTATAAAATAAGTTTTGGATTGATCACTTTGAGATTTTATCAAGGTGGAGACTTAATAAGGGTAAGGTAAAGGAAAAAAAAGAAAAAAGATATGAGGGTGGACAAGTTACTGAATTTTTAGATGTTGATGTAGATAGACTGCCTCTTTTTAAATTTAGGGATTATGTAAGGTATTTAGGGTATGATCCCAAACAATGCTTACTATATGTTAGACTGACAAAGTGTTCTAATTTAAAAGAAATTAGGTCAGACAAGGACACAATTGACATTTTAAAGATATTGGGTAATGGGCAAGTTTTGAAAGCTTTTGTATATCACATGGTTGGTGAACCTGAGTTGGCCCCACCTTTTTTGAAATTTGTAAGTGATGGGGAAGGGCATGTGGAGGGAAAAAGTGGTGTATCTTTTAATAAAGACATTGAAAATAACATTGGGAGTGTTGATAAGGCACCTAAAAATAGTGAAGATTTTGACCAATCTACTGCTCATATATTTTCTCCTACTACTGTCCAACCCACTGCTCACACTTTCCCTTCTTTTGTCAAACCAACTGCTCATATCTCTTCTCCTTCTACTGACCAACCTAATGCTCATGTCTCTTCTCCTCCTACTGACCAACCCACTCCTCATGTCTTTTCTCCTATAGTTGTTACTCCTAGTAGTTCTACTATTGCTCCTAGTAGCTCTACTGTTGCTCCTAGTAGTTCTACTACTGCTCCTACTAATTCTACTATTGCTCCTAGTAGTTCTACTGTTGCTCCTACTAATTCACATACTGCACCTTTTGAATCTTTTGTAGATTCAGATGTAGAATCTATTGATGGAGGTGTAGAGATTGGAAGTGATATGGATAAATATGTGGATAAAGAGTTAAGAGGTCTTAAGGAAGAAAAAGGAAAAATAAAAAGAAGAAAGAGGGAAGAGAGACCAGTAATTCTTGAACATATTAAGTTAGAAACTAGAAGAAAGGGACCAGATATTGGCTATGATGAATCTGTAAGTGGTGATAGAAATAGTTTGGAGGGTAAGTTAGCTGGTGATGAACCTTTTTACCCATCTGATAAAGCTTTCAGCTTTGAAACTGATTAAGATGATGTAACTGATGAAGAAGATGAAGTTGAACAGGTTGAACATATAGATAAGGCTAGAAAGAGGAAAAATTTTAAAAGAGTTATATATAGTTCAGGCTGTCAGAAAGTTGTATGGGAGTTAAGACTTGTTTTTGAAAGTGTTAATGAATTTAGAGCTGCTATTACTAAATATGCTGTTGTTGAACATGTTGCAATGGAAAAATATGTTAATGAACTTACAAGGGGAAAGGTTAGGTGTACAACTGATTGTCCATGGCTTCTTTATGCTAGCATTGATTCTAGGTTCATGAACTTTGTTATGAAGACCTACAATACAGTTCATAAGTGTAATCCTATCAATAGGAACAAACTTTGTAATACCAAGTTCTTACTTATCCATTTCAATGAAAGGATAAAGGAACACCCAGATATTAGAATTTTTGAGTTTCAGCTGCTTATTAAGAAGGAACTGGATTTACATATTGGAAGAACAATGTGTAGGAGAGAAAAAAATAAAGTGATTGCAGAACTGATGAGAGACTATAATCTAAAATTTGAGAGAATTTTAGATTATAGAGATGAGTTGTTAAGATCAAATCCAGGTAGTACATGTGTAGTAAAGCTTCATGATGAAATATTTGAAGATGGTAGAAAAATATTTCAAGGCTTCTACATATGTTTTGATGCAATGAAGAAGTCCTTCCTAGCTGGTTGGTTGTAGGAAGTGCATTGGTTTGGATGGATTTTTTTAAAAGGAATGACAAAAAGACAGTTATTAGTTGTTGTGTGTAAAGATGGTAACAATCAAATGTTTCCACTGGCATGGGCAGTGGTTGAGATTAAAATAAAGACCACTTAGAGTTGGTTTATCAAGATTGTAAAAAGAGATCTTCAGCTGGGAGATGGGACAGATTTGACAGTGATAACAGACATGTAAAAGATAAAAAATTATTTTTTTGTGTTTGTTTATGTTTATATTATAGCTATTTCTATTTATATTTATGTTGTAATTGTTTCTATTTTTATTTTTGTTATAGGGATTAGAAATTATTGTAACTGAATATTTACCAAATGCTGAACATAGAATGTGTGCAAGGCATGTCCTTGCAAACTGATCAAAAGATGCTATATGTAGAGGTATTGAGAAGAAAAAATATTTTTATAAGTGTGCAAGATCTACCTTTGAGGCTGATCTTAGGGACAGCATTAGTTATATAAAGATATTAGAGGAGGAGAAGAAATACTAAATAAGTTGATGTATTTTAATCCAGAGAGATGGAGCAAGGTTTACTTTAGCTTTGGAACAAAGTATGATGTTGTAGACAACAACATGGCAGAATATTTTAATGCATGAATTTTAGGAGCTAGGCACAAGACTATAATTACAATGTTAGAGGAGATAAAGGTAAAAATGATAAAAAGAGTGGGACAGATGAGGGATTTTTGTAAAACTTGGATCAGTGAAATTTCTCCAATGGCTATGAAAGTATTAAATGATAATACAACAAGGTCTATGAAGTGCAGCATAAAATGGAATTCTGATATAGGGTATGAGGTACTTGATAGAGGATATAGGCATATTGTGGATCTTCCTAGACAATATTGTAGTTGTAGAGCATGGATGTTGAAGGGCATACCTTGTCCTCATGCAGCGGCTACTCTTCACCATAAAAAATTAAAATCAGTAAACTAAATCTCTCACTGGTACAATAGAGAAACTTACATGAACACATATAGTTTCTTCATTCAACCAGTTTTGACATGAAGATGTAGCCACAATCACAGAATATCTCTATTATGCGACCTCATGTTATGAAGATGCCAGGTATGTTTGGAAAGAATATGAGAAAGAAGAAGGTGAAACCAAAAAGAAAACTAGAAAGTTGTCCAAGAGGGAGATTGAGATTTCATGCAGCACTTGCCATAGCAAGGGTCACAACAAAAGAAGATGTCCAACAGGTGCACTTGCTGCTGGCACTAATGAAAATCCTAACCCAAGTTCATCTGTTGGTGCAAACTCAAGTGCAGGTCCAAGTGCAGCACCTACTGTTGAAAAAGGGAGAGGTTCAACTTGAAGAGGAAGGGGCAGACCACCAAAGGATTCTACAGAAAAGGTATTTTATTTAATTTGACAGTGTTGTGAACTAATTATACTTATCTAATACTAAATATCTTCTTTTCTTTCTTTTTAGTGTGTTGGCAGACCAAGAATGGTTGGAATGGGATTACTTCACACACAAAGTGGATGCACAATTCTTAATGTAGGTTTACTACTATATTTACTATTTTACTATCTAAATTTTATTTACTACAATTTTATTTACTAAAGTTAACACTTTCTTTATTTAAGCAGTCGGGAATGCCTAGTGAGAGATTCAAACTGCTAAATCTTCAGCATTTGTGATTGAAAATCTCGTATATACATTAAAAACTGGTGGAAAATGGAAATAAAAAAAAAGTTATGACCTCTAGGCAACTACAAGAAATGAGAGGCAAAAAATAAATGCAAACAAGGTTCAAGACTGCACACTTGAGTCAAGAAAGCTCCAATAGTCAATCTCTATGAGAAGTTGGTGTAGACTATATTTAACACTGCATTTATATAGTTTTTCTTGTATTAAGCTTGGTAGTTTGACTGCATTTAAGACTATGTTTTTAATAATTCACTGATGTTGACAGTTGGGAGTGCATTTAAGACTATTTTTTGGTAGTTCACTGATTTTGGCTTTTTTGGTAGTTCACTGATTTTGACAGTTGTGACTGCTTTAAGAACAATTTATTGGTGGCAGCTTTGACTACATTTTATAACTGTAATTAGTTTAACAGTACTGATCTTTTTGTAAATATATTTGGCAACAAGATGTAATTGGCACTCATTTTTGGTTAATGATTATGCAGTTGTAAGTTCATTGTTGCTAAAATTTGTGTTTGTTCTTATGTAATAGCTCTGACTGCACTTATTAATGTTAAATTTGTGTTGTGATGTTGTTGAAATTTGTGTTTGTGCTTGTGCAGCAGCTGTGATTGCATTTAGTGTTGTGATTTTGTATACAAATTGCAACATAAAGAACCATTGAAAACAAAGCCAAAACTGTCAAGTTCAACTTTACAATTTCACTACACAACCTAACAGTTTTATCAAAGGTAACACCTAATAATTGATACAAATTTCAGCCCCTTAAAACATAACAAAAATAAAGCAACTTAGTTCAGGGCAGCCTTCTTGGAGCTCCTTTCAAGAACATGAATTGAAATAGATAACTAACACCCCAAATACATACACAAATGAGAGTAGTTCATAGTTGTTTTTCTCTTTGCTTGGACTTAGCCAATTTGATCTTCCATTTCTTCTCATTTGCCTTTATCATCTTCAAATCATCCTGAAAATTGTCCATTTGCAACTCTATTTTGTTCATGTCTATTTTTCTCTCCACAGATTTGGCTGTCCTAGTAGTCTTGTCATCAACTATTTTGTGTTCATAAAACGTACAATTTATTGAAGATTCAACTTTTTCCTCAAGATCTCCAATTTTTCCCAACAGTTTAAGAATAACAAATTTCGATCGTTCATCAATAGAATCATCCTTTCAAAGCAAAAAATCGCATGATATAGCATTTTAAAATGAAAGCAATAAGATTCATATACACTATTCAAGATCAATGTTTGAAGGAAAAACTCACTTACCTCATAGTAAGGATAAGTCCAATATTGTCTACCCGAATTTCTTGAGGTCTATGAAGTCATCAAAGGCAAAAGATGTCTATGTTTGCATCAAACCTCGTCCAACTCATGATCTTCTTCTTGCTTATAAAGTCTACTCAAACTTATCTTAGCCATTAAAGTACCTTGATTAAGAAAATAAGTTTTAGGAGAGGTTGAACAATACTTGAGGGAAGAAAAAAAATAAAATGTCAACAAAATTAAGACAAAATAATCATCAATATGGCTAGAAATAGAAGGATTAAAAAGATTTAGTTACCAATTCTTCAAACAAATGATCTTCAATTTTGATTTTGAGAGACAAATTTGGGAATTAGGGTTTCCTAGTTTTGAGCCCCAAATTGGCTTAAATAAGAATAGATCCGTTGGAAATTAAAAGTGATATACTTTTAATGTCTTTAGCCGTTTACTTTTGTTATTTAATAGACTGGACGCGCCTAAAATAAGTGTAAGAAACGCGCCTTAGAATGAGTATCGCGGGGAGGTTATAATAATATCACTTTTATATAGTTAAGGTGTGTAATAGGTCACTTAGATAGTTTATGTGTGGCTTCGACTTTTCTTGTATAGTTTGGGATGGAAATGATGTCTTTTTCCTAAAAACAATGATATTAGTAACACAATGAAAACTAATACATGCATTAGCATGATTAAAGTTACAATTATCCCTTAAAACTTTTTTCGCATTCTTTCCACTATATTTGAAAGGGTATTTTTTAAATAAATATTTTATTAAAAAAAAGTATGTAATGTATATTATTTTTAATACATCAAACATAAGAAAAATCTCAACATAACTAGTGCAAACATTACGAATACTAATATTACTAATGCAAATATTACTAATACATTATATTTTGTATTATTCAAAGACTCCTAAATTGCATACTTTCTAAAAAGAAATATTCTTTTACAAAAATATCCTCCATATATATGGTGGAAAGAATGTAGAAATGATTTTGAAGAATAGTTTTGTCTTTAGTCACACTAATGCATGCTTTAGAATTCATTAATATCATACACATTCAATATAAAATAGAGGGTATAACTAATGCAAATATACATAAGCACAAGTTGAAAATGTATCAAATAAAATACTAATAATACACAAAACTAATATATGCATTATTCTTTTTAATATACTCTATGAAACAACCCTTAATTTCAAAGTTCGATTTTTTCTTGAAAAATAATTTTTTTTTAACCACATGGGACCCACATATCCATTTCATAAATCCCAGGGGAGTCCCTATTCAGTATTGATATCCAAAAAGGTTTTCTAAAACTTCACGCCATTTTGGTAAAGCTCCACCGGCCATCTTGAAAAATTGAACAAGAATGGTGAATATTTTGATCGCGCTTTAGGTGGGAAAAATTGAACTAGTCAACACTCTTGTTTCGTGTAATATCGTATGCATAACAGAGGTAGTGTATATTTTGGTCCAATCTATTATGAGGATCTCGTATTCAGAGATACAATTTATATATTTTTTCTCTTTATTTTTATTTGTCACAATTTTTTTAATTATATTTTTACTTTTAGTTATCATTTTTAATATATCAAGAAAAAGTAATTTATTTTTTTCTTTTTTATCTTTAGTATTAATTATTTTTTTTTTCAAATTAATTTCAACATACAATGTAAATATCATTTAATAAGATTCTACGGTAAAATAGACATATTATTAATTGTTTTCTTAAATGAATGTGTCAAGTCAAATTGTGACAAGTAAAACTGAATGAAGAGAGTAATTTATACGCTTTTCATGTTGAAATTGCTTGTTCAAATAAATTTCAACTTTAAATAATATTTTACTCATTTCGTCTCATATTAGTCGATTACTTTCACTTTTACACGCTTCTTAAGAAGGATAATTTTATTTATTTACCCCATAAGATATTTTTTGGAACTTTACAAAAGAAATTTTGTACACTTTTAAAGAGTACTAATCGTAAAGGTAAAATAAAAAAAATTATTTAATTTAGTAAGTGGACAACTAATTTGATATATGTATTTTTAATGAGGTGATTAACTACTCCTTCAATTCTATTTTACTTGTCACAATTTGACTTGACACGTCCATAAAAAAGGATAATTAATAATATGGCTAATTTACTATAGTATCTATATTAAATAATGTTTACATTGTATGTTGAAAATAATTTGGAGAAAAACAATTAATACTAAGGGTAAAAGAGGAAAAAATAAATTATTTTTTCTGGATATATTAAAAATGACAAGTAAAAGGAAAATTAAAATTAGAAAATTTGTGACAAGAAAAGTGAACGGGGGAGTATTATGGAACGGAAGAAGTATACGACTAGGCTCCGTTTGGTCATAAAAAGCATAATTTTTCGGAGTTGAAGTTGAAATTGAAGTTGGAGTTGGATTTGTGTTTGACCATGAATATAAATCAAAGTTATTTTTGAAATTTTGTGAGAGAAGTATGAGTAAAAAAAGTGAAAATTTTAAGTTTTTCAAACATAATTTCAAAATTATACTAAAAATTTTCATGACCAAACGCATCTTGTTTTTATTTTTTCCCACTAAAATAAAATTATTTTCTGATTTCATATTTATGTTCAAACAATCAAGTTTCACAAACTAATTTTATCTAGGGGTGTGCAAAGACAACCGGCCAACAAAGTGAATCAATAAAAATATTATTGGTTTATTATTTTTGGGTTATTGGGTTAACAGTTTTTTTAATGATTTTATAAATTTTTTTATTGGGTTATTGATTCAAGTTTATTTTTTTATTGGGTTATTGGGTAAACCGATAACCCAATAAGAATATCTCAAATTACACTTTATCCCTATATATATATGTATAACCCACTCTGTATTTCTCTTTCATTTATATAAACCTATTCAATTTCGCGAAAACTTTTTCAAGCTTGAAGATTCTTGTAAAATAAAACATATCATGTAGAATTTTTGCTGCAACAAATATTTCATTTATTTTCTTGTTAGTTGCTACTATTTCTATTTTATATATATTTTCTTATCGGTTAAATCAAAAATCGAACTGTTAAGGACTAAAAAAACGATAAACCAAAAATTGATAAAAAATATTTAACTATTGATTTAACTATTGATTTAACATATTTAAAAATCAATAATACATAATACCGAAGCGACCAATGGACAACTCCTAATTTTATCCACTGTGCCAACTATATTGGGTCCTACATATCCATTTCATAAATTTCACGAGCTTGTCCCTTTGCACCAGTTTCCAAAATTCACACCTTTTCAGTTTCCAAAATAAGTCAACAACTACCTCCAACCATCAAAATCTTCCTCGAAACTTACCGGAAAAAATGGTGGAACTCAAGAACCTCCGATCAAATACATTAACTCTTGTATTAGTAAATATTGCTGGTATAATGGAAAAAGCTGACGAGACTTTGTTACCTGCTGTTTATAAAGAAGTTGGAGAGGACTTGCATACTGATCCTACTGGTCTTGGTTCACTTACTCTCTTTAGATCATTAGTTCAATGTCTTTGTTATCCATTAGCTGCGTATCTTTCTGCTCGGTATAACAGAGCTCATGTTATTGCCCTTGGTGCTTTTCTTTGGTCTGTTGCTGTCTCGGCAAATTTTACTGAGGTTCGTTGTGTAAATCTCTCTTTGTATGGTGTTTAATTATTTAAATGATTCGACACCCAGTTGATAATTCTTGAATTTGGTATTGTTTTTGGTGTTTTTGTTTCTTGGTTTATCTCGACTATGATATTGTTTTATTGTAGTCTATGTTCTGTTACTATCTGATTGTTTTTGTTATTATCTATTGTTTCTTGTATTTCCGTTACTCTTTCTGGTGGAAAGATAAGATAGGTTGACTTTTGTATTGGTGAATATTGCTGGTATACTGAAAAGAGCTGATTAGACTTCATTACCTGGTGTTTACAAAAAAGTTAGGGAGGATTTTCATACAGATCCCTGGTCTTGATTTACTTACTCTATTTAGATCATGAGTTCAATGTTTTTGTTATCCGTTGGCTGCTTATCTTTCTGCTCGTTATAACAGAGCTCATGTTATTGCACTTGGTGCTTTCTTTTGTCTGCTGCTACTTTCCTTGTTGCAGTCTCTGCTAACTTCGCTGAGGTTTCTGCTATAGTCTCTGTTGAGTTAATGGAGTGCGTTGAGCTCTCAGTTGTGAAAATTATGATGTGAAAGAGAAGATATTTTGTGGAAACTGAAAACTGATTCTCATTGTAAAACAAGAGTCTATTTATACAGGAGGAGTAACAATTAGGCAGTACAATTAACTACAGCTAACTAACTGATGTGTACAGAATTAACTAACTAACTGCTTGATTAATTAATTCATTTAATTAATGTCAACACCCCCCTCAAGTTGGAGGTGAGGACTGCACCGACAACTTGCCGAGGATAGAGTGACATTTGACACCACCAAGTGCTTTAGTAAGAATGTCAGCTAACTATTGTGTGGTTGAGATATGTTGTAAACTGATGAGCCCATCATGGATCTTGTCTCTGACAAAGTGGCAATCAACTTCTATGTGCTTGGTCTTCTCATGGAACACAGGGTTCCTTGCAATATGAATTGCAGCTTCACTATCACAATAAACAAAAATAGGCTTGGTGGGACACTCAGTTAACTCAGTCAACAATCTGTGAATCCAAACTAACTCTCCTACTACCTTTCTGAGAGACCTATACTCTGCTTCTGCTGATGAGAGTGAGATGGTGGACTGCTTCTTGGACTTCCAACTGATGGGAGTATCACCAAGGAACACAATATAACCACTTACTGATTTTCTAGAGTCTGGACATGAGGCCCATTCTGAGTCATAGTGTGCTGAGACAGTGTAATCTGGTTTGTTGGATAGAAAAAGTCCTAAAATTGGATCATTCTTAATGTATCTTAGCACATGTAATGCAGCCTGGTAGTGTGGTTCCCTGGGAGCATGCATAAACTGACTAAGATGCTTCACACTGTAGGCAATGTCTAACCTTGTGTTAGTAAGGAAATTTAGTTTCCCTACCAGTTTCCTGTATACAGAGGGATCAGACAACAATTTCCCTTTGTCTTCATACAACTTAACTGTGGAGTCTAATGGTGATGAAACTTTGGTGTAGTTCAAGCAATCAAATTCTTTGAGTAAATCTGCAGCAAACTTCCTCTGAGAGATCAAGCACCATCAGTTATATAGAGTATCTCTAATCCTAAGAAATAGTGTAGCTTTCCTAAGTCCTTAATCTTGAATTGGTAGGGCAAGAATCTTCTGAGATCCTGGATGTCACACATGTTAGTGCCAGTGATGATAACGACATCAACATAGACAACAACAAAACATAAGGACTTTTCATTCTTCCTATAAAACAAGGAATAGTCACTGGCTGAATGCACAAAACCTCTTGAACACAAGGACTCAGTTAGTTTGTCATACCACTGTCTACTTGCTTGCTTTAAACCATATAAGGATTTCTTCAATCTACAAACCAGTCCCTCTTGGTCAACTAACAGTCCCGGTGGTAATTCCATGTAGACTTCTTCCTTTAGATCTCCATGCAAAAATGCATTGTTGACGTCAAGTTGGTATAGTGGCCATCCTTTCTTTGTGGCTAAGCTCTGTAAGGTTCTGATGGTTGTCATCTTTACCATCGGTGAGAACATTTCAGTGTAATCAACACCTTGTTGCTGTGTAAAACCTTTAACTACAAGTCTTGCCTTAAACCTTTCTATACTTCCATCTGCTCTATGTTTAATCTTGTATACCCATCTACATCCTATGACTTTCTTATTAGTAGGCAGCTTCACTAAATCCCAAGTTTGATTTGCATAAAGTGCCTCAAATTCTTGTGTCATAGCGGCTTGCCATGCAGGATTCAAAGCTGTTTCCTCATAAGAAGAGGGTTCACTAGCAAGTGATATGTTTCTCATTATCTCTCGACTATCTTGGGTAAGTGATGTGAATGAGGTGCAATTGTTTGTCAATGATAGGGATGCTACTGGTGCAGAAAGAGAAAAGTTTGATGTACTAGTGGTTGCATTAGTAGGTTTGGTGTGGAACCCAGGTAGAGTGTAATTGTATTCTTGAAGTTAGGTAGGTATTGTATGGACTCTGGATGATCTTCTTGGTGCAGGTGGATCAGGTGCAACAGGTAATGTATCAGTTGGTGTTGATGTAGGTGTATTATCATTGGTTTCTTGTGATGAAGTATGAGATGTTTGTGTGGGAAAGTCGGAATAATCCGGCATGAATACTTCAGTGTGGGCAGATTCAGTGTTAACACAATAAGTGATATCCTCTGTATCCAGATAACTAGTACCAGTGGAGTGTGTTAGTGTTTAGTTGTGAAGGATTGCTAAAGTAAGACTTTACTGATTGTAAAACAAAAGGGAAGGTAGATTGATCAGGACATAATGCAAAAGGGAAAATATTTTCATAGAACACAACATCCCTAGAAATAGACAATCTTTTTGTGGCCAAGTCTAACACCTTGTAACCTTTGATGCCAAAAGGGTATCCTACAAAGATGTGAGGAGTGGTTCTTGGCTCAAATTTATCTTTGTGTCCTTTGAGAATGGTAGGATAACATAGACAACCAAAGGCCTTGAGATGATTATATAATTAATCTCAACAGTCTCTTTTTATAAGATGTTTAATTAGTGAAATGATTCGATACCCAATGATGATTATTATATTTGGTATTATTTTTTGGTGTTTTATTGGTCTTTTTTTCTTGGGGGTGGGGGGTGGTTTCTTGGTTTATCTCGACTATCGTAATGTGTAGTAGTTTATATTCTGTTAATATTTGTTATTTTGTTACTACTTGGTATTTTTGTTATTGCCTGCTGTTTTCGTTATTATTTGTTGTTTTTGTTATTATCTGTTGTTTTCTGTTAAGATCAGATAGGTCGACTCTTGTATCGGTGAATATTGCTTGTATAATGGATAAAGCTGATGAGATTTTCTTACCTGGTGTTTATAAAGAAGTTGACAAGGATTTGCATACTGATCCTACTGGTCCTGGTTCACTTACTCTCTTTAGATCATTGGTTCAATGCATTTGTTACCTGTTGGCTGCGTGTCTTTCTCCTCGTTATAACAGAGCTCATGTTATTGCTCTTGGTGCTTTTCTTTGGTCTGCTGCCACTTCCTAGTTGCCCTCTGTTCAAACTTCACTGATGTCCATTGCGTAATCTCTCTTTATTTGATGTTTAATTAGCGAATGATTTGATACCCAGTTGATGATTCTTGAATTTGGTTTGTTGTTGGTGTTTTCTTGGTTATTTTCTTAGTTGTGTGGAGGGGAATTTGTGATAGTTCATGTTTTGTTACTATCTATTTGTTTTTTTAATTATACCCTATTTTTTGTACTTCCATTACTTTTTGTTTTCTTGTGGAGCTCGCGGAGGGAGCCTTAGAGTAACTGGTAAAGTTGTCTCCATGTAATCAGGAGGTCACGGGTCCAAGCCTTCGAAATAATCTGTGGCAGAAATGCAAGCTAAGACTACGTACAATAGATCGTTTGGTCTAGCCCTTCCCCGGACCCTGCTCATAGTGAGAGTTTCAGTGCACCGGCCTGCCTTTTAGCTCATGCAGAACTTACAATCAGATAGATTGACTCTAGTATTGGTAAATATAGCTAGTATAATGGAGAAAGCTGATGAGACTTTATTTCCTGGTGTTTATAAAGAAGTTGGCAGGGACTTGCACACTGATCCAACTGCTCTTGGTTCACTTGCTCTCTGTAGATCATTAGTTCAATGTCTTTGTAATCCTTTTGCTTCGTATCTTTCTTCTCGTTATAATAGAGCTCATGTTATTGCTCTCTGTGTTTTTCTTTGGTCTGCTTCTACTTCTCTTGTTGCCAATTTTGCTATAATCCCTCTTTATATGGTGTCTTATTAGAGAATTGAGTGACAACCAAGCTAATGATTATTGAATTTGGTGATGTGTTGGGGTTTTCTTGTTTTATTTTTTTTTTTAAATTAAAATTGGGGACAGGGGAAGGGGATGACAATATGGAGAATCAAACTCTCACCAACAAGGTGAAAAGTTCTTATTGAGCTAGTAAGATCCCCTGTTTTCATAGTTTATTTGTGTAGATTTGTTTTTTCTTTAAATAAAAAAAATTGCAGCAAGGGAAGGGGAAACAGGAAGAAGATTACAAGCTGGAGAATCGAACCCTTAGCAATAAGATGAAAGTTCAACTAGCCAGCCAAATGAGCTAGATTTACCTTTCTCTAGATTTGTGATTTTCTTAGTGAAAAAGGAAATGGGGGATTCTAAAAATAAAGGTGGGATTTTTGCAGACTGGTGTGATTAGGAGTTAGAAACCTGATAAAATTGATCTAAAATTTGGGGAATTACTGAAACATGGTTTATTTAATTTTGAAAAGGAAAGTTTGTGTGAATAATTCCTTGTATCTCAACTACTGTATTGTTTTGTTGTGGTTTCTGTTTGTTACCATATGCTGTTTTTGTTATTCTCTGATGTTTCTTGTACTTTAGTTACTTTTTGTTGGATCAGTTTTCCTTGTGCGAGGGTCTGTTGGAAGCAACTTCTCTACCTCTGAGGTAGGGGTAAGATCTGCTTACACTCTATCCTTTCAAGATCCCATTTTGTAGGACACTGGGTTGTTGTTGGAAAGTTTATGAGGAGGGAGGTAAATGTTAGGGGTGTAAGAGTTTCTATGCTTGGAGTGTTTGATAACATGATATTAATTGGATGATAGAAACTTTGGATTCTACTATTTGTCATGTTCTCAATTTTGTGTCTAGTTTATCAGTAGGAGCTAATGACACGCGACTGTTGAAATTAAGAAGAGATGTTTAAGAGACTTGAAAATGGGAAATTCAAAAATATAAGGTGGGGTTCTTGCAGACTGGTATAGTTGGGAAACAGAAGTGTGATTGGATTGCACTAAAATTTGGGGAATTACAGAAATGAACTTCCTTTTATTTAGGAATGGAAAGTTTGATAAAAGGTTTTCATTTGGGTGCGTTTGGGGGTTGGGAAGGTGAGAAGGGTGTAGGGACTCTATTGCTTTCCTTTTAATGGCTTGGATATTTTTTTTCTTCTGATGAGTAGCCTTTAGGAATTTATATTTTTGAATATTAGTTATGTTTGTCGAAGTACCACACAAAATTCTACCAAATTACATTTCAAGTATGGACTTGTTATATGTTAGTTATCACTGAGGAATTGTCTAAATTATATACTGATCTGAATTTATATCAGCAGTTATTTGTTATTTTGGTCAAGCATTTGCGCTTCTGTCTTTCTCAAGCATTTGGTCAAATTACATCTGTGCTTGTTTGTCTCAGTCAGTCCTAAAGTTTCTTGTTGCTTTTCGCTTCGTATGATGTATGATGCACAATTGCACATTGATATAGTAGGGAACAAGCAGATTTAATTCATTGAGGATGATTATGACTTTGTTATTCTTCATATGATTATATTCTCCACCTTTTGAACAGGAAAATATTAGCATTTTGTTGCCCTTCTAGTTCTGCTGCTCTTAATTGAAGAACGATGATGGAATTAAGTGTTACCATTCTTGAATTTGAGTTGTATGGTTATACTCTAGCAATCTCATGCTGTTTGACAGATAGCAATTTCTAGAGGTTTGAATGGAATAGGACTTGCAATAGTCACTCCAGCAATCCAATCTCTTGTTGCCGACTCAACTAATGAAAGTAACCGGGGTACAGCTTTTGGATGGCTACAACTATCAACAAATTTTGGTTCCACCCTTGGAGGGCTTATATCCGTGCTGTTAGCTGAAACATCATTCATGGGGATACCGGGCTGGAGAATCGCCTTTCATTTGGTTGGTATAATAAGTGTTTCTGTTGGAATTTTGGTCCGGATCTTTGCCACCGATCCCCGCTATCTTGATAGTGATGGAAATGCAAAGAATCAACCTCCACCGCAACCATTTCAAGAAGAAGTGACAACTGCTAAAAGAAGCAAAAGAAGTAATGAAAGTTCCCTCCTTTCAATTACTTATTGCCCAAGGGATTTCTGTCTCATTCCCCTGGTCAGCATTGTCATTCGCTCCTATGTGGTTGGAGCTTATTGGCTTTTCTCACAAGGCAACAGCCTTCCTCTGGACTTTGTTTAATGTTGCTCAGTCACTTGGTGCATTGTTCGGAGGTATAATGGGGGATATCATGGGCAAGCACTTGCCTAATTCTGGTAGAATTATTCTAGCTCAAATAAGCTCTGGTTCAGCAGTTCCTTTAGCTGCAATTCTGCTTCTGCTATTGCCGTATGATTCTTCATCAGTTCTGGTGCATGGCTTAGTCATGTTCATCATGGGATTATGCGTATCGTGGAATGCTCCAGCAACTATCAAGTATGTCTCCTTGTGTCCACTGTATCATATGTTAGAATACTTGCAGTGTATACTAATACTAGTATCCAAACAAACTATGAACTGACTTCACATGGTCATATAATCTCGTTCTCGTGGTGTGCTCTAAATCTGGGAGTTGCTTTACATAACCCTAGTGAAGTTGTGACTCTAAATTCTGAACTAGTTGGTAGACAACACCTATTAGTGCTCCGTCCTTGCTACTTATCTCCTCTTCCAACTTGTTCCTCCATTCGTTCAAATATCATCATATGCTCTATCTTTATCTGCTCCAAAGAATTTCTCATTGCAGCGTAAGGTTCAGTTTTAAGGATTGTCTCAAAATTATGGACAATGAGTTCACCTAGTCGTGCAATCTTGGACCATCATATTTATCAAATACTATTACATAAATGTTTGAATAGGAACCAAGCGAATTGTTTAACAACAATGTATTAGATAGACATATGCCGACTCTTGCTGGTTTTAAGCTTCAAACGAAAGCTTCATCTAAAACTTTTACCCTGAGATTTCATCTCACATACAATGCTTACACATAAACAACGTTCAATTGCTGATGTCACCTTTATATTCTGCTGTGCTCATTTGCTAGTTTCACTTGTCTACTTTAATTAATCTCGGATTCTATCATATATATTCATAATTTGAACTCGTTAATCTAGGATTCTATCATATATATTCATAATTTGAACTCGTACCTAATGTGTAATTGATCTCAGAACACTCGAGACCAACGAGTAAATTTCGGTTACTTAACTTTGTATCTATTACCCAAAAGTCATTTTTCTTTCCTTCATTTCATATATGGTCACTTAACTTTATATCTATTACTCAAAAGTCACTTTTGTTTCATTCATTTCATTCATGACCATTTAACTTTACTCCGACCATCACAAAAGTCACTATGACCGAATTTTACAATAATTTCATCAGAAAAATGATGTGGCAACCTTAATTAGTTCTTAATTTTAATTTAAGTATATATTACTCATATCTTGACCCTTTTTATATATACAACACAATTTGGTTGATATTTTTATGAAGTAAAATTATACTTATATATTCTTAACATCCTCTAAAGTTGAGACATGTATTGATAAATTATTTTTTCCACTAATATTATGGCATGTAGTTGATAAAATTATTTTTCTCCCTCTAAAATTGTGACATGTAGTTGATAAAATTATTTTTTTCATACATTTTTTTTCTTGCCACTTGAGTCTTTGCATTCGGTATATCATAATAATATGATAAATTAGTTTATTTATTGAGTTTGTCTTTGTATTTTTAATTGTTTGACTAATCGATTAATTCTCTTAAAAGTTTTTATTATAATATCAATTTCTGATAAATCACATATTATTTAATTAGTTTAATTGATAAATATAAAAATTAGATATCCTATAATTTCTTTATCTATTAAAGTATTTTATAACTTTTATTAACAAAATTGTACGTTAATATAACATTATTTGTACAAATTTTGACAATACTTATTCAATGACATAATTAAAAAGATTTTATTTTAAAACTATCTTTAGCATGTTGATTTATCTTCAAAGAATTAAAATAATTTTTTTTTAAATTAATATCATACATGTATTTCTATTTTATGTGTTTTGAAGAATTTATCTTGTTTCACTCTTTTTCGATGCACCTTTTTGGCAGATGAATGCAATATTATAAAATATTTCAAAAGAATATCAATCAATTTTTTTTTTGTAAATAGTCTTCATTAAGTAATCTAATCTATTAACAAATTGGTATTATTTCATTAAATAATCCATAAGGAAAATTGGGTCGTGCACATATAAAAAAAGTCAAGATATGAGTAATACATTATATATTCACTTAAAATTAAGAACTAATTAAGGTTGTCACATTATTTTTCTGATGAAATTATTATAAAATTTGGTCATAGTGACTTTTGTGATGGTCGGAGTAAAATGGTTGGAGTAAAGTTTAATGAGCATGGATGTGATGAATGAAAGAAAAATTTAGTTTCATATATAAATACTATATATTAAATCCCTTACTTTTTTGTGCGTCTTTTTTTATATTTTGATACCTCAGTAAAACTCTTGGTTCCTTCACTGCTGGGGAGTTAGTTATATTGTATTAGCACAGACACTTTAGATGCTGAATTGGCAAAAGAATTGAATTATTTACTCAAAGATGTGATATAGTAATCTGAATTGTATATGCTTATTAATTTCAAGAGGAAATTACAAAAGACTTGTTAACTGTGTATATCTTGTAGTGTGTAGTCAATGCTAGTTGAAGTTTCTTTCTGGGCAATCTTATCTTAAACTATTAGATGTGATCAAGACATTGTTCTTCTTAGAGATGTAGATACACAAACCAAGAATTTTAGCTAAACTCTTGATTAAGAACCCAGAGTTCTAAACATGCTATATTTCATGCTAACGTCCCCACTATAGGAAAAAAAAAAAGAAAAGGAAGCCTATATTACTGTCGAACAGTAGATAGAGTTTCTATGAATTGATGAGCACTAAGGCAATTACAACATACGTCTCCTGAAATATTGCCCGGCACGTCCAGGTTAAGAACAATTTTAACCTCACTTAGTGTCAAATTATATGAAACGCTCTGCCAAAAACGGCTGCCATTACTAGAGTGTCCTCTTCCTTTTCACCTCTGACTAGCAACTACAGAGAACTTGCGGTCTGTTAGATCATATGGATGGCCTTGCTCTGTCCCTTCTTGCTTTGTAATTGCACGAAGCACATCTTTCAAAAGATGATAAGCAGCAAGACTATACTTTTGTTGAGTTCACTTAAAAGTTACCTCGTCCAGCTCATGCAAATTCCAATTCCCGTCATCTGGCAGAGTAGGACGTGCCTTCCCATTTGCCAAAGGCAACCAATTTTCCATGAAACTTTCTGAACTCTATAAGTAAATGGCAGTGCCATTAGCATCATCGTCCCTCATTGATATCGAAACAAATGTGTTCATGGAAACCCAATGACAACCCCATTTAAGAAGATCCCCAAGGACACATTAGGACACACGTTCACTTCAAAATAGTAATTACTTCTCGTTAATTCTTTCTTGAAACAAACAATCCTACAATGAGGCGATCGTGAAGGATCAAAAGCAACAGTAAATGGACTAATCCAATAAAATTCACCATCCATCTTAGCCGATCGAATAATCTTGAATTTTCAAGTTGTGGGACACAACCGATAAATAGGATTTAATAACAAGGGTAAAATGAGTAAAATAGTATTTACCCATTTTGAGTGATCAATATACATTTAATAATAAGGGTAAAATGGATAGAAACGGGTAAATTGGGGCTTTGAGCTATATGTGCAAGACTTTTAAAATGAGGTGTGGGTGGCACAAGTATTAATTATTGAGTGGATGTGGCAATTACTTTATTATGAGTTAAGAAAGTTGGGAAAGTTTAAAAATAACCTACAAGTTTTTAAATTTACACTTTGATCCCAATGTTTACCTAAAATAACGGAAAATGGAGGGGAAAAAAGGCATTTTTCTCTCTTCTCATCCGTTGTTGTTTTCTCTCTCTTAGCGATTTTTGTTGTTCACTGTTTTTGCTGCTTTATTCATCATATTCTGCTTCATTATCATCATCTTCTACTTCATTATCATCTTCATCTTCTTCTTATCGACCATTTGTTGTTGTTGTTGGTGGTGGTGGTACAGCGCTACTGCTGCTATTTGACCAATTTCTTAGGTCAAATTTTGTTTACTGCATCACTTTCCACTTTGGCATTACTTCATAGGTGACTTTGGTAAGTAAAATTATGATGTTTATTCGTATTTTTCATCTGGGTACACTGCTGTTTTTCCAACAATAGATAGAATCTCGATCATGAATCTAACATAAGTGCCTACAATTTAAACAGATCAATCATCTGGTGCATCAGATGAGTAATCTATTGCATCAGACTATTTATCTGTTGCATAAGACTTATTATCTGTTGTATCAGACTATTTATCTGTTGCACCAGACTTATTATTTATTGCATCAGACTGTTTATCTGTTGCACCAGACTAATTATCTGTTGCAACGGGTGATTAATCTATTTGGAACAACAAGCCCCTGCCACAAGCTCGACAGATAACCAATATGTTTTAACTCTTGCTATTGCTACTGGATTCAAAATTATTCCTTATGTCCAATTACCCGTCCCAAATTTTCTAATTTGATTTCTCATTTTACTTGTCTTTTTTATTAATCAAGAAAAGATTAAAAAAAAATCATGTTTTACTTTTTGCATTAATCACTTTTTCTTCAAATTAAAATGGAAACATCATTTATGAAATTTCGATTGAATAGCAAACAATAGTTATTTCAAACACGTCTACTGTCCCACCAACTGATCAGTGGGTTATGATAAACTAGACATGTTATTAATTATTTTTCTTAGTCAATGTGGCATCTCAATTTGGGACGAATAATTTGAGATGGAGGGAGTACGAATTAAAACATCAAATCCAAGCAACAAACTAGTCATCTGTTGAAACAAACTATTTATTTGTTGCATCAGACTGATTATCAGTTGCATCAGACTTCTTATCTGTTGCAACATATGAGTAATCTATTTTGAACAACACACCAGCCCCTGCCACAAACCTAATAGATAAATCTTGCTATTGCTACTGTAGATCTAAATTATTCCTTTTTATGTCGAATCGTCGATATGTTTGTTGAGAAGATAATAGACAGAATGAAAATTAAATACGGATTAAAACGACAAAGATCAGACATAATTTTTTTATTAAACAAAAACAAATAAAAATACATATAATAGACTAAAAGAAAAATAATAATCTAATTATTATTATTATTATCATCATTGTCAGCCGGCCAATCTTCAACTGAAAGTAGCAAGGCCTTCCTCAGCCAGCGTATCTCGCGGAACATTCTTTCTCTAACTCCTCTCAGTTTCCATTGCAGGTCACGAACTTGATTTTGAAGTTTATTCACGACGTCTTGCAGAAAAGCAACGTCCCACACTGGGTCAGCCATAATCTAGAACACATGTGAATTGACAAAAAATTTAAAATCAAAAGTAAAGATCTTAAGAATAACCGAATGTAATACAACGTAAACTACAAATTGGCAAGAAAAAAACTTACCTCAGTCAGGGAAGAGAAAGTGGTAGAAGTGAAGGTGTAATATGAAAGACGAGATGCGATAAATAAATAGAGTGTAGTTGAATGAACGATTGAGTAAGGGGGACCTATTTATAGAGGATTGAATTTGAATGAGAGGCAAGGCAAAAAGGTGCGACTATTCACCTCCATTCATTAATTACTTTTTTTTATTAAATTAAGAAAATAAATATTATGATAAGTCATGACTTTTTAGATTATAATTATTAATTAGTTCTTTCTAAGAACCGTTTTTATTGAGTTGTGACAACAAATTCTATATCTGTTGCATCAGATAACTCATCTGTGACAACAAATATATTATCTGTTGTAATAAATATAAAATCTGTTGCATCAGATAACCTATCTGTTGCAACATATAATCTTACTGTTCACTTCCATTTATTAATTACATTTTTTATTTCTGTGAAACGTAATGAATTAATTAAATTAAGAAATATTGAGATAAGTCATGACATTCGGATTGTTATTATTATTAATTAGTTCTTTTCAAGAACCGTTTTTATTGAGTTGTGACAACAGATTCTATATTGGTTGCATCAGATAATTCATCTGTGACAACGGATATATTATCTATTACAATTATAGAGATCCTGTTGCATTAATAATATATTTGTTGCAACATATAATCTACTTTTAAAAAAAACTATCATCATATCATTAATCCAAATTTGCTGTTATTTTATAAATTTAAAAAAATAGCTTTTTAATTTCTTTAATAAAATGATAATCATTTTTATTTCTGGCAACAGACTGTATATCTGTTGAATCTGATAAACCATCAGTTGCAACAGATATACCATCTGTAGCAAGAAATAGATGATCTATTTTAATTGCTTTTTTATTTTTTTCTAACAACGGATACATCAGTCGCAACAGATGGGAAATTTGATGCATCAGCAACATTGTTGAATATATGTGATGTGTTTTTGTTTTAGACAAAAAGTCACGACTCTTCACATTTTTCTTAACAATCATCATATAAATTAATTAATCCAATATTGTGACTTTTTTTTATTATATAATAAATAATTTTAAAATACAAATTCAAAAATAAAAATGGTGAAAAGTCACGATCAGTTATTAAAATTAAATAACCGTTCTTTTACGATTGTAAATTGTGTTTATCATTTATTTTCTTATTATTTATTTATGAACCATTTTTCATATTAAATAATCAAAAAGTCATGTCTTTTCACCCTCTCAATAACAACAATAACCCTTTTTATTAATAACCGCCTGTGCAACATATGATCGATCTGTCGCATCAGATTAACCTCTATTGACACAAATTGCTTAATCCCTACCACCAACCGTCGACATATTGAGAATAAGGAATAACCAAAATGATAATTAACTACTAAATAAGAATTAAAAATTCAAAGTCGACCACTAAATGAAATATAGATTTTTGAATCCCTTGGATAGATCTGATATATAAAAGGAGGAAAATACATACGCTAAAATAAAAAATATTAACTAATTATTATTACTACTATTATTAGTATTGTCAATCAGACATTTTTCATCCGGCAGCAGCGGGGCCCTCCTCAGCCTTGCTCCGAAGTCAGTCAAATCTCTCTGGAATTCATAAAACTGCCTTTGACTCGATATGAATCTTCTTGTACAAATCTGGATCATCCATATTTGTAAGGAGGGACCTATTTATAAATTATTATATCTCAAAAAGAAAAGAAAAGAAAATTTCTTTAAAATAAATCTAACAGATGAGTAATCTGTTGCAAAATATATTCCTTTTGTTAGATAACTTACAACATATTAATAATCTATTGCAACAGATGTATATATCTATTTGATTTCTCCAACAGATACGTCATATGTTGCAACAGGTTGATCATCTGTCGTAACAGATGTCTCTAATTGTTTAACAATATAAACAGATATGACATCTGTTGCAACTAGCTAGTCATCTGTTTATTCAATTTAAGTCATAGATGGGCAAGGAAGAATAAGGTACGTGCAGATGGATCCACTATCATATGTGTGGAAGTTAAGTATGTATTACTGATAAGGTCACCGGGACAACACACACAAAGTATAATGTTTTTGTAAATGTAGTTTTTAACCGATTAAGAACTTATCACTCAAATAAGATCCTGCATTGTACAGTTAAGTTTGATGGTGCAGACACCCTATTACGAATTACTGACAGTTGTTGCTCGTATTTATGCGTGTTAAGTTTTGAGAAGAGATCAATATTTGGTGTCATTGTAGAGATCCAATAGCGATTCGACTTAACTTTAAGTGTGCATTGGCCTCTGAGAAGGCCTTCGAAGCCTCGCACTGAATCAAACAAGAACGGAAAACCAACAAAAATTCCCCTGACCCAAATTTATATAATTATACGCCAGAAGGAGCCGAAGGAGAATGCCTGCGAGGGAAAGGGGATTTGATGAAAGACTATATCATCTGAGATCTAATTGAAGAGGATACATAGGGTATCAAGGAACTTCTAGCAGATCTGACCGATAAAATTATCTTAAAACATGAGAAATCTGAATCAAGTGCAAATATGAAAGTGCATTCGGTAATGTAAATCCGTCTGTTGTTTCTCTCAAAGAAAAATAATGCAGATGGGCACTTTGCTAGGGAGTTGCAACTAGGTAGCGTGGTCAGGATTGTAACCTAGATAGAAAATAGCAGAAGACCAAGAAAGTCGTCTTAAGGGAATTGAGGGTTGAAATATTGTATAGTAAGTCTAGAAAATTTGTGCCAACAACAACTGCAGTTAAAGTAAGGAAGCTAAGCGAAGGCGGCAATTTTTGAATTTTAAATTGCATCCCATGCCTTTTTATTTGTGGTTTTGATTAGGTCCACTGTTGTTGACCTGATCGGAACCACAAATGAGATTGAAAGGCAAATTGAGTATCATTACTTCCTTAGCAATATGGTTATAATTGATTGTGTCTTCTTGCCTTAGCATGCTTTCAACATTTGTTGGAGAAGATCAGATGCTTGTTGTAGTATGTGAATCCCGATAATTTTCAAGCTTGCCTCCAGCTTGCTGATTCTGCATTCAAGCTGGTTGTTGTCATCTTTGAAATTGGTATAGAGTTCCTGATCTCTTGTGAGCTCGATCAGGAACACTACCTTCAAAGTTGTGGCATTGAAGAAGGCCTTTTGAACACTTTCTTCAGAAGCCTTAAAGGATACATAGAGGGCCGTTGTGTTTGTTTTAGTTTAAAATATCTTGATGCATAGTCAAGATATGGTCCCAATAGTTGAACAACTAACTTTTATAGATTAATTCTCAATGCAGCTTTGTCAACCAACCTTTAAGGGATTTGGTAATTAATAATCAAGGAGTTATGTAATGTTTGCTCTAAACCGACTCTACAAAGCCTATCAAACGTTACATAACTCCAGCCTCATTACCCTATCAAAAAACTTTTCTCAAGTTGGTGAAAAATCAAACGAGCCCAATCTCTCAGCCTTTCTGCTGATCACTCTTCTCCAATTATAGATGTTAAGATATCCTCCATGCAAAAGTCTACACCATCACCAAAAATGCTTGACAGGGCGCAAGTCTTCAGAAGGCATCAACAGTAATCCCTTAATATTATTCCTTTTTATGATATTGAGGGATTACTATTGATGCCTTCTGAAGACTTGCGCCCTGACAAGCATTTCTGGCAACGGTGTAGACTTTTGCATGGAGGATATCTTGACATCTATAATTGGAGAATAGAGATCAACAGAAATGCTGAGAGATTGAGCTTGTTTTATTTTTCCACCAACTTGGGCAAAGTTTTTTTATAGGGTAATGAGCCTGGAGTTACGTAATATTTGATAAGCTTTGTAGAGTCGGTTTAGAGCAAACGTTACGTAACTCCTTGCTTATTAATTTATCAAATCCCTTGAAGGTTGGTTGACCAAGCTGCATTGAGAAACACTCGATAAAAGTGAGTTGTTCAACTGCTGGGACTATATCTTGACTGTGCATAAACACATTTTGACCTAAAACAAACACAACGACCGTCCATGTATCCTTTAAGGCTTCTGAAGAAAGTGTTCTGAAGACCCTTCTTCAATGCCACAACTTTAAAGGTAATGTTCCTGATCGAGCTCACAAGAGATCAGGAACTCTATACCTATTTCAAAGACGACAACGACCAGCTTGAATGCAGAATCAACAAGCTGAAGGCAAGCTTGAAAATTATCGGGATTCACATACCGCAGCAAACATCTGATCTTCTCCAAGGAATTTTGAAAGCATACTAAGGCAAGAAAACACAATCAATTATAACCATATGGCTAAGGAAGTAATGATACTCAATTTCCCTTTCAATCTCGTTTGTGGTTCCGATTAGGTCAACAACAGTGGACCTAATCGGAACCACAAACAAGAAGTCATGGGATGCAATTTAAAATTCAAAAATTGCCCCCTTCGCTTAGCTTCCTTACTTTAACTACAGTTTTTGTTGCCGCAAGTTTTCTAGACTTATGTACAATATTTCAACCCTTGATTCCCTTAAGGCGGCTTTCTTGCTCTTCTGCTATTTTCTATCTAGGTGATAATCCCGACCATACTACCTAGTCATAGCTCCCTAGCAAAGTGTCCATCTGCACTATTTTCTTTGAGAGAAACAACAGACGGATTTTTTATTACCGGATACACTTTCATATTTGCACTTGATACTTATTTTTCATGTTTTAAGATAATTTCATCGGCCAGATTCACTAGAAGTTACTTTCTACCTAATGTATCCTCCTCAATTAGCTCTCAGATTATATAGTCTTTCATTAACCACCCATTTTTCCTCGAAGGCATTCTTCTACCGCACCTTCTGCCGTATAATCATCACCCCGAGCAACCCAAACATATAAATTTAGGCTAGGGCAATAAGTATATTGGTTTTTCATTATTGTTAGATGCAGTGAGAGGCTTCAAAGGCCTTTTAGAAGTTCAATGCACCCTAAAAGTTAGTCCAATCGCTATTGAATCTCTTTACAATGACACCAAAACTAGATCCCTTCACAATGCTTGACAAATAAACATGAGCAACAATCGACATTAAATCTTAATAGGGTATCAGAATTATATTCATGGTCCCATAGCCTTATCAGTTCGGACCTACCAAACTTAACTGTAAAATTACAGATATCTTGTTTGAATGATCTATGACTAATCGGTATAAACATTATTCACAAAATCAGTGTACTCTATGTATGTTTTCGCAATAACATTGTCAGTAATACATACCTCCCACATATGAAGTGGTTCCATCTGCATGCAGCTTATTCCTCCGAACCTATCTTTACTGCAGTCTTTTATGATGGTCGGGCAAAAGTTGATCAACTTTCAGTTTTTTATATCTACAAAAAAAGGAAAAAAAATTGATGTCACAGAAAGAACATTATCCATCTATTGTAACAGATGTAGAATTTGTTGAAATATATCAAACCAGCCTTGTTGGTGGTTTGATTTGTTCCAATAGTTTCTCCATCTATTGCAACATCAACAACATCATAAACTACAAATAAAAAATATCAATAATAAAGAAACAACAACATTTGTTCCAGCAACATCATCAACAACAAAGAAGCAACATCCTTTGTTCCAACACCATCAACAACACCACACCATAAGTTCCAATAACACTAACCCCACCACCAACATCAATAACAGCATCAACAATAAAGAAACAAACAAAATACATACAAAAAAATGATACTGCAAATAAGGCTTTTAAACTTGTCCCAACAGATGACTTTTTTTGTATATTGTAATAAAAATTCTCAGTTTATTTATTCAATACTTAAAAGTTTCTTCAAATTTTTAAATAAATATGATATGGTAAATAGTAATTAAATAAAAAAATAGATGTAAATAACTTGCAAAGAAGAAGACGAGAATGAAAGAGCAATAATGAACCATACCTTAATGTCAAAAAGAGGATCAAAACAATAATTTTAGTCGAGAAAAGATATGGATCGATTTAGATCTGAAAGGATCTTTATGAGAAGAGAAGAGAAAAGAGAGAGAAAAGGTTGTGATAATCCTAAAGAGGAGAGAAAGAAAAAGATGAGAGTTGAATAAAATAAATTTAGGACTGTAGTTGAAGGAGGAGAGATGATATAATTTCTATGGATGTATTGTGTACGTAGACGTGGGGGTTTTCAATATTCATTAATTAATATTCATTTATTTTATTAATAATTTTAGGGGCATGAGGAAGACTAGTGACATTGAAAAGACAAGATAAGACTGCTCAATGAACTCACTTTTGAGTTATCCAAGAAACATTTTTTACTGCCTTTAGTAGTAAGTACTACTTTATCTACTCGGATAGAAGCTTGATTTAAAATTAGAAAAAAAAAAGATTTTCAAATAGATATTCCATCTGTTGCAATAGATATAAATATTTGTTTAGAAATCAGAACAGCTCAGTCATCTGTTATAACAGATATAAATATCTATTTAAAAATCCCAACAACTTAGTCATCTATGACAACAGATGAAAATGTCTATTTGACAATTAATTAAATCAGATATGTCATCTGTTACAACAGATATAAATAGCTATTTGAAAATTTCCAGTAGCTCAGTCATCTGTCACAACAGATGCAAATGTCTATTTGATAATTAAATCAGATATGTCATCTGTTGCAACAGATATGAATATCTGTTTGAAAATTTCCAACAGCTCAGTTGTTTGTTGCAACAGATTTTATTGCAATTAAAGGTAGAAATAGGGATGAATAAATAAGCTCACATGGTCAACTACAAATCCAACTGAGTCTTTGCAATTGTATGGTGTTGGTATTGCATTTATCCTGACCCGAGTCATCGATCGATCACTCTGAGTTGAAATGAGTTCTCATCAACTTAATGTTAAGATAGTGATAGTACCTAAATTGATTTAGGTAGAACTAGGGATGAATGAATGAGCTCACAGGGTCAACTATAAATCCAATTGTGTCTTTGCAATTGCATGTTGTTGGTATTGTGTTCATTCCGATCCGAGTCATCGATCGATCACTCTGAGTTAAAATGAGTTCTCATCAACTCAATGTTAAGATGGTGATAGTACCTAAATTGATTTAGGTGGAACTAGAAATGAATGAGCTCACAGTGTCAACTACAAATCCAATTAAGTCTTTCCAATTGCATGATGTTGGTATTGCGTTCATCCCGACCTGAGTCATCGATTGATCACTCTGAGTTGAAATGAGTTCTCATCAACTCAATGTTAAGATATTGATAGTACCTAAATTAAATTAGGTGGAACTAGGGATGAATGAATGAGCTCACAGGGTCAACTATAAATCCAACCGATTCTTTGCAATTGCATGGTGTTGGTATTACGTTCATCACGATCTGAGTCATCGATCGATCACTTTGAGTTGAAATGAGTTCTCATCAACTCAATGTTAAGATGGTGATAGTGCCTAAATTGATTTAGGTGGAACTAAGGATGAATGAATGAGCTCACAGGGTCAACTACAAATCCAATTGCATCTTTGCAATTGCATGGTGTTGGTATTGTGTTCATCCCGATCCGAGTCATCGATCGATCACTCTGGGTTAAAATGAGTTCTCATCAACTTAATATTTTAAAAACTATATCTTTTAAAATTTTAAAACTAATTAAGATCAAGTCAGACCAAATTAACAATTTCAAAACTTGTCATTCTTTTCCTAAATTACAAATCAACCCATACAAATCATCTATTTGCTTGAAAAACTTTTCATTTCAAATATGAAGTTCTCGCTCTTCTATCTCTCTCTCTCTTAAAAATACAAATAACAACTACTCAATATATTGCTCAACCCTTCAAAATAGGTCGATTTTCTTCCCATTTACGACCACATATAGTTGTTATTTTTGACTTCATTCCCATTTGTATCCGTTGTTTTCTCTGCCTTTGTAGGTAACAGAGTTCGACAAGAGTTCTACATTTATTATTTATTCTAAAAAATAAGGCTTTTTAGTTAATGGTGAAAAAGAAGAGTTTTAGTTGTATTATCTTTGAGAATGGGTTAACAATTTTGAGTTTTGATGCTAAAAAAGTAGAAAGTACCCGAGAAAACCCTAGTTTTTCTCTCAGTGTTTTATTGACTATCATGGTATTATTGAATGGTGTTTGTGGTGTTGTTGGTGGCTATTGTTGGTGGTGTCGGTAGTTGTGTTTTTTGGTAGTGGTGTCAACGGTCTTGGTGTTGGTATTGGTGGCATTCGTGGTGATCTTGGTGGCATTAGTGGTGGCATTGGTTGTGGTAGTGGTGGTCCATCTATTGCAACGGGTGAAAGATCTATTGGGAGATATTAAATAGATCTTCAAACAGATTCCCCATCTGTTCCAACTGATGGGTTATCCGTTGGAGTATTTTTTTTTTGTAATGTGGCGTAGAATAATTTATTGAAATTTGTCCATCTATTGCAACAGGTGGAATATCTGTTGAGAGATATTAAATAGGTCTTCAAACAGATTCCCCATCTGTTTCAACTGATGGGTTATCTGTTGAAGTATTTTTTTTGTAATGTGGCGTAGAATAATTTATTGAAATTTGTCTTAAATTTTTTTTAAAAATTATGCAAACATCAAATGCAATGTATTTTTTGTTTTTCTATTGTTTGTAGTTAAAAGATATCTCTCAAAAGAAAAGAAACTGAAAGTGGATCAACTTTTGACCACCCAACAAAAAATGCTAGAGTACAGATAGATTCAAAGGAACTTCCAAAACAATCTCATTCAAGGCAAAATGAAGCTGAGGAAAGTGATAACTCCTTCTCACCAATGGGGCATGAAATAATATCAAAATCCCAGCATGATTTTGTCAAAACTATTAGTATCGTTGGGTTTTGAGTTGCGATGCGGATGAATAGACCTAACGCAATATTTTGTGATGTTGTACATAAATATCAGTTGGGGAAACCTTTTAACGAACTTAGGAGTATTATGAAGAAGGAAAACATAGATGGATTTTTTAAGAAGAGCTGTTTTGCATACTTTCTTGAGCTGTCTGAGGCCTTTCCTCTCCGTTTCCTAATAATCATGGTATATGGCCTTCTCAAGTCAGGATCAAGTATACGGAGGATGATGAAGGTTTGAAGAAGGGCGGAAAAAAGATGGATGAAGTCTGGATCAACTACTGTGGCATGCCGGTTTGTTTTGGATTGAAAGACTTTGCCATAGTGACGGGCTTGAGATGCGATCGTCCAGAAGAACCTCTCATCAAGGAAACACCCCAAAAAGGGTCCAGCAAATGCAAGGTAAAAAAAGATGGGTTGTTGGGCATTGTTAGACCTAGCTAGAGAGTGGAGGATTTGATAGCGGATCTCGAGAATAAAAACATACCAAAGCACTACAGGGAGAAATTTTGCTTAGTTTGATTTATCCATTCCATTTTATTGGCAAGAGACGTCAGGAATGTCATAGAAGATGATTTGTTAGGGCTTGCTGATGATTTTGAAAAATTCAATGATTATCCCTAGGGTTATGACAGCTACTACTTGATTGTCGAATATTTACTGAAAAAGCTAAAGCCAAAGACGACTACATTATACGTCTTTCCTTGGGCTTTCATGGTAAAGTTGATTACTATTTTTACTCATTCATTAATTTATATTGAATATGACGTTTTTTTTGCTTGTTTCCTATTTACATTTTTTAGGCTTGGGCATGTGAAGTCATTCCACCCCTTCGAAAGTAGTTCAAGGATTATCCGGATAAGGTTTCTCATCCAAGGATCCTTAAGTGGTTGGCTGCAACAAAGAGCAGCAAAAAATATATTAAGGAGGTTGATCTCTTTAACCCTCCAGATGATACAGTACGTCTTCATGCAATTAAAATAATTTGCTTCAATGAAAGATATTGAAACAGATGTTCCATCTATTGTGACAGATGGGTCATCTATTGCAATAGATTAGTTGTCAACTGCAACTGGTGCAACAGATGGCTAATGTTGCGATAGATGATCCATATTTTGCAACAGATTAACCATCTGTTGCTCTGGTTCTCTGAACCCTACTCAACAGATTACCCATCTATGCAAATTATATAACAGATCGGTAATCTGATGCAACATATTATCAATCTGTTTCGTCATACAGATCAGCTATTGCGGCAGCTAGAGCATCTGTTGTATAAGTTGGCTATATTAGCCTCCATGTAACCCGAGCCCCATGTAACCCAACTGACTTTAAATTATTATTTTATGATTTAAATTCCTCCTATCTTTTTTACATTTTGTGCATCCTTGGATCGTGCCTACCACTGATGAGCTGGAAATGACTTCTTTTCTTACTTTGGGTCTTATTGATACAAAAAAAGACCCAATGGTAGAGTTAATAAAGAAGGAATTGGCTGGAGAAATATCCATAAGAAGAGAAGTTAGGCAAGGTCAGCCTAATGTTGAAGCTCTTCACGACCAACCTTAAACTGCAACAGATCCGAGTGCTTCTTTTGAGGGTGTTGCTAGTAGAGTTGTTTGTGATGGTGGCAGCCATCCTGATGCTGCTACTGCTAGTCATGATTATGAGCATATTGGTGCTTAGCAAAAAATAAATACTTTTGAAAACACCCCTTGCACAGGTCTTCCCTCTTACCCCTACAGCGGTCCCTCCAATATTTATAGTGGCCCCTCTCACCACTCCTCACCCTTATATTCTTATTGCAAATGCAAAGTGTGCAAGGACAAAGAGGATAAACTCTTTGAAAAGCTAGAGGCTATTACTAAAGCTATCGAGGATTTGAAATCCAGGAGGGGTGTCATACCATCCAACGGGGTGGGGGAGCCATGCACTCCTATAGTGGCGGTTAGGAGGAAGAGAAGAAAAATTAGATAAACACTCTTCATTCTTAAATCAACAAAATTGTAACTCCTCCCGCTCCAAGAGTTGTTGAAGTTCAGGGGCCACCGAAGAAGGTGGACATATTCGTGGCACTTTGCAAGGAGAAGAAAAAGGAACTGGAAGAATTCAGGAAGGCGAAGGTTCAAAAAGAATACACCATGCATTCATTTACTGCCTAAGAATGCAAGAATATGACAAATATACGTGTGTGGTACAAGGACAATGTAAGTTTACTTTTGCTAACGTAGCCTTCCAATCTACTCCATGAATAAGAGTCTACGCAGAAGATGTGTAATCTGTTGCAATAGCTTGGTATTCTGTTGTAACATAATACACATCTGTTGCATAAATTGCGTTGGCTGGGTAATCTGTGAACTGATTAAGAGAACCCTCTGCATTGGATTCTTTTCACTGTCTTTTTATTCTTTACAATTACTAACCTATTTATAAATTATATTCTTGTACCTGTGACGCCCCGAATCGGGTACCTGGAATGCTACACGGTGCTCATGACCCTGAAGGACCACAAGCTAGCCCATGACTGATATCTGTACCTGTATACTGCATAAAACACTGAATAATGAGGAAACATAAACTGAAAGGCTATAAGGGTCACATAACTAAAGTAAACATAACATCTAAACGGGGTATGAAATACCAAAAAAAACAAAACTAAAAATACTGAAGTCTGAAAAATGATAGTCTAGATCTAGTTTGAAAGCCTCTACTATCTGAATAATCTGAATAAGGAGTTGATGGGACATGTCCAATGCTGAAACTGGAATCTACTGCTGATCAGAAGCTCGTGTCTCTGAACCTATGGCATAAGACACCATAGCGCAAATGTGTAGGTACTTTAAATGTACTGGTATGCATTGAGGTAGGCTGAATGCATGGAGTTTATATGCATGAACAATAATAATAACTGACCAACTATCATGAGCGTGAGAATACATGCGTGGTACATAACAACTAACACTAATACTATGATAACAGGATTACTGAATCTGAATATAACTGATAACATGAGTGACTATATCTGATAGACTTGAATCTGATGAAACTATCTGAGTTCCATACTGTGTCTGAGTTGACTGTATCTGACAGCTCTGAATTCTAAAGAACTATTTGAGTTCTTTTACTGAGACTGATACTGAGACTGTGGGAGGTAGTTATCTAACCGACATGTCCCAAATAATGCATTATAGCTGAATTGGGGTCCAATCTATGCCCTGATTAGAAGGGTGTCCATACCGTGCCACTAGTAAGGACAATATGTGAATGACCCTAATATAACAGGTAACTCTAGTAAGAACGGTGGGAACCCTCATATAGCAGACTAAGCCACCTCATCTTCCCTCATATAGCAGGCTATGATGTCTCAACCTATGTTGGCTACATAGTTTTGGAATGTAAGGATTGCTTCTAAGTATCACACCCTCATATAACAGGTGAGTTACCATCCTTGGGTTCACTTGATGCTAATTTATACTCCCATCTGAATAAAAACTGAATATAATTTACAAAACTAAACATGGACTGAGTTACTGAATTTCGTTGACTGACGGAATATTACTGATATCTGACAACTGATTGAGTTCATGAGATCATGGAGGTTTCCTGAGTCATAAGACTATCTGAAGTCTAAGGATTCATAGCTTGAATAAGAGTATCCTGGAAACATGACATGGCTCTAAGCACACAGCTAATGTTTTAGGTACAAGTACCCCCAGGACTCGATGGAAGGAAACTAACCAAGCAGAATGTACTTGAACATATAACTAACATCATAATTCATAATACATTTATAGAAACATTCCATCAAAACATGTGATAGGCATAACTTGTACATACATGGGGATTTCATGATATCATACTAGTTGGGCATTATTCCTTCATCTAGGCATTTAATCAAACACATGGTAGGCATAGCACATGTAGAAAACATTATACAACAATTAATCAATCATGATTCATATCTAATTTCATCATCTAGGGTTTATTCATAGGTTCACATAAATATACATCTATACAAATCAATTCCATATAAAATTGATCACCCAACATGGATTTGAATTCAACTGATCATTCACAACATAAACAAAACAAACCCAACATGAAATTCATAAAGAAATCCATAAACTTAAACTTAGAAAAGAGATTCTTGGGATTCATGGATGAAAGGAGTCCATGAATGAACACTATGCACACATTGGTTCATGATTTCGTGAAGATTGACGGTAAAACCTTCTTGAATTTGAATCCCCAATAGAAACCCTAGTTTGTTCTTAAGAGAAACTTGAGAGAAAATAGTATATTTTGGGTGAAGAATGACTAAATCACGTGTTATTGGGTTTAAATAGCGATAGAAAATTGACCCTTTTAACTCTGGAAGCATCATTTAATTTCAGTAAAATTTTCCTGAACTGGGCCCCTGGCGCGACATGACGTTATCATGCCGTGTCACTGGAAATTGATAATTGGAAAATTGAGGGATGCTTCAACACAGAGCCATTGCTTTGCCCCTTCTTTTGTGACCTGGAAATTTGATGCAACACAGAGGAAATCGTACTAAGACACTAGAAAAGAATAATTCTGAATTTAGGCCCTGGCTCGACGCGCTATAATTTCGTACCCATACTGCAATTTTCCAAATGCCATTTCCTCTTGTGGCGTGGTGCGCCACTGACTAATATGGCATTGTTTTACGATGGGAACTTAAAATAGTCGTAACTTCTGACTCGATTATCGAATTTAGGTGAATCTTATATTGATGGAAATCTTATTGAATTTCCCACATAACAAAAAGTTAAAATCTTGAAAATCCTCATGGAATAACCATCATTCAATTTAGAAGCTAATACTATACATTCTTAAGATGAAATTAGCTAGAAAAAAGTACGAGGTATTATAATACCATAGTATGTTGATGAAATTCTCTGCCTCATGAGGGGAAGGCAATTAGCGTACCTGGATGCTTATGATACTGCTGATAGGATAATGGACCTCAACTTCTACAATAATTTCAAGGATGAGTACGCTAATCTCCATGAGCTAGCTGATTTTTGTTGCCCGAGATTTGATGAGTTAGTTTCTACGTTCCAATGGGATGAAGAAACGATTAAATATGTTAGAGGGAAGAGGCCATATCCACATGGCAAGAGCTGGACCAAGGTAAAGAGAATCCTTGCAGTCATGAACGTGGATGTCACACATTTTCTCGTTGTTGAGATACTACTATATGAGAGAAAGATTAAGGTTTATGACTGCAACTTACCTATCTTAAGCGAGAAGACATTTTTAACCCACATATAGCCACTCTTAAAGTTGTTGACGCAAAGTAAGCTGATGGATCATTTGCTGGGTAAAGTCTTAATGAAGGAATCATGAGATTTTGAAGGTCGAAATAAGAACATTTAGCTCCCAAAAAATATAACTGGTGCAACGTGCAGGCTGTACTCGCTTGCGTACATCGATTGTTTGATAACCGGCACACAAATGATCGGTGTGTGCGACGCCATTGTGGAAAAGATGCAATGGGTCTGGGCATATGGGTACTAACTAAATGGTTAGAGCCCGTATATAAAGAAGAATATGTATAAAGATAAAGACGAACACGATAAGAAATTTTCATTTCAAGCCAATTCACTTTACATGTAGTGGCAATAATTTTTATGTCTGGCCAAGTTGAATTTTTATAATGCAACAGATTTTATATCTGTCATAAAGATATAGTACCTATTGTGACAGATTGATTATCTGTTGGAATCGATTGATCATCTGTTGTGTTATGCAGATGTTCTCAGTCTGTCTATCGCAACAGATTTACGATCTGTTGCAACATATAATCTATCTGTTACAACTGATTAGAAATATGTTGGAGGAAATCAAAAATGTAGGAAGACCTGTTATACAATTTCCAGCAGATGACCAATGTGTTGCATCTCATGTTGTAATATATGTCTAAATCTGTTTGATAAGATATGTCATCTGTTGCAGCAGATGTATTATCTATTACGATATTTGAATCTAGTACTCCATTTTAATTAACATTTTCAAAACTAAGGATTAAATTATATTCATAGACAACATAAAATAAATCGACGCCTTCGGAAATTACATGAAATAACTCAACAAATAAATAAAATCTAAAAAAAATCATTATGGGTACAAACAATCTACTCTACAAATAAATCAACAAGTTAAACCAAGGAGGATAGGTTATTACATTGACAGACTCAAGCTATAAAGATCTAATCAATATGGACAATTTATTCTTCATCTGGTGCAACGAAATTTGGCTTTGGTCGTCGTGGATCTTTAATGTCACTTGCGTACGGCTTTTGAACTTTCGCTTCTCCATATTTCTATAAAAGTGCAGCATATCGTTTGCTGAGTAATCTAGCATCAAGTCCATTATTTGGTACTTGTAATCCATCGCTCAAATACTCGGCGTAGGCTACAACAAAAGGACCATAATCCCTGCATTATAAAAAAACAGATAATCCATATCTTGCAGTTCATGCAAGCATTGTGAAATTTGTGAAATGAAACTAAATCACGACACTTAAACTTAAATTTGTAGGCAATATTTTAGTCAGCTTTTGTATCTCAGACGATGGTTCAGAATGTCTCCTTCGTGACATCGAGTCATAAACTCGGATGCGCCTCTCTTTTAGAATGACGACAGCCAACACCTAATGGAATTCATCACCATAATTAATTGGGATGTACACTTCATCAGCCAAATGCCAAGGTAAGCCAGTCGAAATGCTAAAACCTTTGATGATGTTGATTAAGAATTCCTCATTTCGAAAAACTTTTGGTTGTTGTTGACAATACCTATTGTAGGCATTATTGATGTAAACTATGTGCAAACAATTGTCTGTCATATATCTATATTGTTCTTGTGTTTGCAACTTGGCCTTCTATCGGAGGTGGTAAAAAATGACATAATGTACTACACATATTATCAAACATTTTGAATTACGTGATGAAAAAATTTATACGTAGATGCAATTAAATAAAATATTAATTAATAGTAATATGTATAGCATTTAAAGCTCATCATTCTAGGAAGTTTGGGGCTGTGACATCAAATAGAACCAATTCTTTGTTCTGGGATATGTAACAACAAAGTCAAACATATCAGAACCAAGACTCGATACATTATTTGGGCTGTGTTAATGTCACGTTCTTACAACAAGAATAGTATAAACCAATATCTCTAAAAATTGATTTATGTACCTGCCGGCATGATGCTTTAATAGCCCATCGGCAATCCATTCTGAATAGTCGTTGATCAACTGTGTTAGTTTTATTGGAGCCTCGTTCGAGATGTTGAACCCTTCAAATGAGTAATTCTTTCGTTCTCCCGAACTGACAAGCTCCGCTTTTTCTTCTTCTTTAAAAGTAGTTGATGGATAATGAACTACGATATTATGCTCTTCAGCAGTGGCTTCTACTGTGACATCCACCTGTAAAGCCAGAATTATCAACGCTAATTACAGATATACAACAGATTGTCCATCTATTACAACAGATGAGCCTTATGTTGTAACAGATGGATCATCTGTTCGGACGAATTTGAATAGGTAAATCAGAGCAGTACAATAATTTTAAACACATGACCTATCTGTTGTAACATAAGACTCATCTGTTGCAACAGATAATGAATCTTATACAATAGGTAAGACAACAGTTGCAACAGATGTATATATCTGTTTGATAATTTTCAACAGATGTATCATTTGTTGGAACAGATGATGTACATTCACCTTCTTCAGCTCATGCTTCTCTCCTATGACCCTTGCACACTGAACATCGGTGCAAGACAAAGATAGAGGCATTGTAATTTTACTTTTTTTTATGCTTGATGATGCCTTGGAAGTATCTTTCCTTCTCCTTTTAGCCGCCTTGATCTCTAGTGGAGTGTATGGATACGAAATCCTCTTTGATGGAATGACACCCTTATTTGATGACATTTCTTTTACAGAAGCAGTTAGTGCATTAATAGCATTAAGCACTTCATCATGTTTTACCTTGTAGTCTTGACATTTACATGCAGAACATTCGCTAGATGTGGCAAAATCTAGAGAAAAATCTGTACAGCCAGTATGATCATAATCATAATGTCTTGTTGTTTCAAAAATGGTAAGATGAGCATCTTATCCCAAACAGCAGCACCACTACCACTACTAGTACGACTACCATCATCAACAGCAACAAGCCCACCCTCTAAAATTATTTTTCTTGTGATGGCTATTGCTCCAAATAATTCCATTTTTATTCCATCAATGACCTTAAGGTCTGGTAAAGTTTGCACAGACTATAAAGTAACAAAAAATGACATCTTCAACTCTCGGTTGGTCAGAACAAGCCACGGATGGACAATCTAAAATAAATTGGTACATATATTAGAATGATGATGAAATTATTTAAAATGATCATTAATTAAAACCAAGACTTGATTAGAATTGGACTTACTGCTTCCTTAGGAGGATTGAAAAGATCAAGAAATTTTGCATTTCTATCGGTTTTGGCCGACAACCATCTTAGGATTCTTGGACAGGAAACTTCTTCCTGGTAGCTCACTTGTTGTCTCAAATAAGGAAAGGCTTCAAATGCCTAAGCCTATAACATAACGCCAATAAATTAAAAGCATTATTGAATAAAAAATGATGAATCATGTTGTGATAAAAGAAATATTTACCATGAAGGCCCATGGAAAACCATATAAGTTGACTCTCTTTGGTGTTAACGGAGTCAACAAATATTGGACAGTTTTTTTGAAGCTTTTATAACCCCAAGGATAGTTGTTAAATGCCTCCAGATCCTTAGAGAGCTTTATTAAACCAACGCTTATGTTGTTATTAATGTCTCTCGCCCAAAGAATATTATATACAAACCAAAGCAAGCACAATGATTGCTTGTGCTTCTTTGAGAGTCCTTTACCTTTCAACGCTTCTATCAAATTTTTATTTTTGAAGCTTAGACCAATAATCGAGACCAGGTCATCATGATCACTCGACTTGCCTTTGCCTTTTTTAGGTGTGTGGGGTGTTTTTTAGGTCAGGGTACGTATAACTTGAGAAGGAGAAGGAAGATAACATTTTAGTCCGATAACTATGGCAAACTCCTTCAACCAAAATAAACAGGCATGCCACAATAAATTATCCATACCTCATCCATCTTGTCTTTGTTTTCATACATAAACCTATGCTTGAGAAGATCGTATACCATTTTTATTTAAAAATGAGCATTGCTGTCCTCCGGAAAATCAAGATATTGCCTAAAGCAGCTTTCCCTGAAATAAGCATCTAATTTTGTTCTCGAAGTATTTTTCTGAAGGCATCGAAAGATTTTCCCATGGTTGACTTATCCACGAAATCACTCGCTAAATCTGTGACACCATCGCACTGTATTCTCACAGGATAACAATTAATGCTGAAGGTTTTGACCAACTCTTCGGTGGAAGGGCTATTAGCATTTGGATCATCTCTTTTGAGACATTCCTCCTCTCCATGTTCATTATCTTCTGCTCCTGATTGAGATAACACTTGTAAAGTAAGCCTATAGAGTGGTGGATGTAGCCGAGCTACTACACTTGTTCCTTTACTTAGACTTGATTCGACTTCTTTTCTTTTGGGAGCCATATTATCTTAAATTAACAGGAACATAAAATAGATTATAATTGATTAATGCATCGTTAAAAAGGGATGACAGTAAATCTAACATGCACAATGGTAAAATAACAGTTCCAACAGACCACACATCTGTTGCACCAGGTATGTAATCTGTTGCAACATATAACCGACCTGTTGTAACGGATGAGTAAATCGTTGGAAATAATAAAAATAGATCTCTAATCTGTTGCACCAGGTATGTTGTCTGTTGCAATATATAATCGACCTGTTACAACAAATAAGTAAATCATTGGAAATAATAAAAACAGATCTCTAATCTATTGCACTAGGTAGTTTATTTGTTACAACATATAACCAACCTGTTGAAACAAATAAGTAATATGTTGGAAAGAGTAAAAACATGTCACATATCTATTGCACTAGGTAGTTTTTCTGTTGCAACATATAACGACCTATTGAAATGGATGAATAATCCATTGGAAATAGTAAAAACATATCACATATCTGTTGCATCAGGTATGTTATCTGTTGCAACATATAACCGATCTGTTACAACGGATAAGTAAATCGTTGGAGACAGTAAAACGGATCACTAAACTGTTGAAACATATCACTCATCTGTTGCAAAATGATTTATCTATTGGATTAATATTATTTAAATTTCTTCCAAACAGAGGAGTCGTCTGTCGCAACAGATGAATAATCTGTTAGATTGTTTATCCCTTGCATCAGATTTTCATAGTTGGATTGGATTTTAATCTGTTGCAAAAAATATTTTCTTCTGCTTCATCAGATGTTTTCATCTATTGCATCATATGTCTTCATCTGTTGTATCAGATGTCTTCATCTGTTGCATCATATATTTTATCTGTTGCAGCGCCATTTTTACTAAGACAAACAACAAATCAACCCAGCAACACCAACACATCATACACACACACACAGACACTAAGAACGTCAATTGTGAATAAAAATTACCAATAAATTCAAATCAACATTACGACAATAAGAAGAAGAAATGTCAGAAATTAGGGTTTTATTCAGTCCATATTTCAATACTAGAAGAGTAGTTGGCTCAAGTTTCTCTGTTTCTTCATAATTTTTTACCTATGAAAAAAGATATGGGATGATGAAGAACTCGAAGTTGTTGTCGCCAGAGAAGTCTTCACGTCAATTGATGGTTGAAAGTCGAAAAGGAACTCCACCAACTATTTTTTGCCAGAGGTTAAAGTCACCCAGGATTGAAGTGAGAATTTTGCAGAACTGTTGGTTGTGAGAGAGTTGAGAGAAGCTGTCGAGAGAGAGAGGAGAAAGACTGGTTGATTTTGATTGAAGATGGGTGTGGGTTGATTTGCATTTTTGAAAAGATTAGAAAGTTTTGAAAATATTAATCAAGTCCACAATTAACTTGATCAAGTTTCCTAATAATTTTTTACCTTTTAAGTTGGTCAATGTCACCAATCCTTTATTCAAGACTTAAAAGAAACCTTTCCTTCAAATTACTCGGGTAACTTATTCATTGATTTTCCTAACTGGACAAATATTGTTGGAAATCAATAGATATTTACAATTTTGTGTCAATTTTACCTTTGCTATTAAATACTATTCATTATTCAATGCATTTCCCATAGATTGAATTTATTATATTCAAAGATATTGTAAAATTATTCATATTATTTATTGTTTTTCTGGACCCCTCGCAAAATGGAAACTTTAGTACACCAGACGACCTGTTTTTTCTTCTTAAGGTGTGTGTTAAGTGAATAATGGATAAGTAAATATGTATGGAGGGAGTACAAGGTATCAAGTTTAGTGTAATTTTTATAATTTGATGCGATAAACTTTTTATTTTATTTTCTTAGAGAAAAAAGAAATGGTCAACTAAATTTTGATAGATATTTTGATAATTCAACTTTTAACAGTCTTTCCGCTATCAGTATATTATAATGTAGATGATAAAGTCTAGGTAGCAAATGTCATTTAATTCGGAGAAATATACCTTGACTAACTTTAATACAGGAAGGAACTAGGTCAATTCGGGAAATAAGTCTAACATTAATTTCCCAGGAATGAACCCGATTAATGTGGGAAAATGAACTTTGACTAGTATTACTTTCCTAAAAATGAACCCGATTAATGTGGGGGAATGAACTTTGACTAACATTAATTTCCACGAAAAGAACGTGATTAATTCAGGAAAATGAATCTTTTACTTTACTATAGTGCAACTCTCATCAAATCGACCTCCTATATATTATAGTTGGGAGCTATGCAGTAAGGTATCTGTTTAGGGTTTTTTCCTTGATTTTTTTATCAAATTTAAGTTTAATTTTTATTAGAAGGAAGTCTATGGTCTTTTGTCTTGAGCCGGGGGTCTATCGGAAACAGCCTCTCTACTCCTTCGGGGGTAGTGGTATGGACTGCGTACACTTTACCCTCCCCAGACCCCACTATGTGGGAATATACTGGGTTTGTTGTTGTATTTTTATTAGAAGAAAAATAAAAGTAATACCATAACTACTTTTAATTTTTCTAAAAGGAAAATATATAACTTTTCCATATTTGGCAAACCTCTTTCTTGGAGGAAAGGTTTTGGAACTCTATAAATAGAAGACTCCTTCTCATACTATAACATAATATTATCCACAATGTAGTCGTTTAAGAATTTTATTTAGGGAAAAAAATTTTCTCAATTAGTTTTTATGTTTTTTATTTCGGTTTTTAATATGTCGGCCTATTGGCCAAATCATATAATAATATTATATTTTTAGTACTGTTTTCATTGTTGTCTGATTTATCCTCTCATAGTTTGCAACAATTAGCTTCCGTATGACGCCCTCTCGATTTAGAATCCAACAAGTGGTATCAGAGCCTATGGTTCAAAGATCCGTTGGTTCAGATTGAAGACAATGCTAAGATTAAAGTTACAATTAATTTGATGATAATGAAGCATTTTTAAGAGTAAAAAGAAGATATTTTTTAAATCAATTTTTAACCCATAATATTTTAAACTTTATTTTTAATCATGGCAAGCAACGGTGATGAAGATTATATGAAGAACAAAAATCATGCATGCGAAGAAGGTGAATCAACTTATGTCAAGAAAATCAAGTCAAAAAGGGGAGATTTCTTAGGGTTTTTCCCCTAATTTTCTTACCAAATTTAAGTTTTAGTTTTATTAGAAGGAAAATAAAAGTAATACCATAATTAATTTAATTTTCCTGAAAGGTAAATATAAAACTTTTTCATATTTGACAAACCTCTTTCTCAGAGGAAAGGTTTTGGAACTCTATAAATAGAAGACCCCCTTCTTAAACTATAACACAATATTATCTACAACGTAGTCGTTTAAGAGTTTTATTTAGGGAAGATTTTCTCTCAATTAGTTTTTATGTTTTTTATTTAGGTTTTTAATATGTCGTCCTATTGGCCAAATCATGTAATAATATTATGTTTTAACTATTATTTTAGTTGTTGTCTGATTTATCTTCTTATAGTTTGCAACAATTAGCTTTCGCATGACGCCCTCTCAATTTTGAACCCAACGGTATCAACTCATTCTGCCTTCTTCTGGCATGTTTGCCCAAATTTTCAAATCTGCTAATCCTACAACTTCTGTCTTTCAATGAAGTACTTTTTAAAAATTACTGTTTACATTTGACTAATCAATTTGAAACACGAGCAAACTTTTGTGCTTGGGCAAGAACCCAAAAGTGCTTCTGAGGTAAATCCTACTTTTTAAACTTCTAAAAAATAGTTCTCATTACCAATCGAAAACCTTTTTTTATTCAATTTTTGTCAAACACCTCAATTCTCTAAAGTAATCATTTTCTCTTTTAGAAAAATATACACTTTTAGTCTCCCAAGCATGAAGAGGAGAGTAGGTTTATTGATAACTTGTTTGCGCAGATCATTTATGACATAAAAATTATTCTAAGCATAATTCTTCTTCATGTGCTTGTGAAGTCTCCAATTAGATTTAAATTAGTATGCAAAAATTGGTATTCTTTGATCTCAGATCCCTACTCTAATCATGCCCATACCACATATAGTATCAAAATAAGTCCAAGTTTTCTTTCTCCTTCTGGCATCTTCATTTCTAATTCCTTTGAAAGTCAAATTAGTTTTGTTTTTTCCCCCAAAATTGGAATAAAACCTTCTATTTTGTTTCCTAGAAAGGACTTCACAATTTAAGAATCATGTCACAGCCTCATACTCTGTTGGTTAAGTAGTGAACTTTGTTGTAATAGCAATCCACAACTAAAAAATTCAAGATTCTTATATCTGCTAAGGTGGATGGTGAATTTTACTGGATTAGTCTATTTATTCTTGCTTTTAACCCTTTGTGATCACCTTATTATAGGATTGTTTATTTCAAGAAAGAATCAAGTGGAAGTAATTACTATTTATAGATATTAATGTGTTTATTTAAAATGGGTACTTGGGAATGTACCAATAGTACTTTTGAAGTGAATTATATGTCCTGATGTGTCTAGGGATCTTCTCGAATGGGGCTATTCATTGGGTTTACAATTGACATTACATTTGAGTTGATATCAATAAGGGGAAGATGAATGCTAATGACATTGTCATTTATTCGTTGGTTCATGCATCGTTATGGCAAATTAGTTATCCTTGACACTGTTTATTCTATTGTAGAAAGTGACCTGAGTTGGATCAGGCAACTTTTAACTGGACTCAGTAAAATATAGCCTTGTTGCTTATCATCTTTTGAATGATATGCTTTGTGATATAATAAAGAAAAAAAGTGCAAAGCAAGGCCGACGATATTATCACACAAAGTGCAAGTTCTGTATAATTGCTATTGTCAAAGGAGACAAGGAACATGCCACTAAATCCTGGCGGCCGTTTTATGGTAGAGTCATTTCATATAATTTGGTACAAAGAGAAGTTAAAATTATTCCTGGCCTAGTATTATCGGATGACATTTCAAGAGATGTTTGATGTAATTGCCTAATTGTTGCAATTACAGGAAACATCTCCTGCAATATTGCAATCAGAGCAAACATCTTCTGAAATATCATCCGAAAAGTCTAGGTCAAGGATAACTTTAATCTCTCTCTGTGCCAACTGATATGAAATAACTATGCTAAAAACGGCTGCCATTATTATAGGGTCCCGTTCCTCATCTCCTCTAACAATAGCAATTATAGAGAACTTGAGTTCTGTTCAATCATATTATCGGCCTTGCTCTGCACCTTCTTTATTTATAATTTCATGAAGCACATCTTTCAAATGATGATAAGCAGCAGTGCCATACTTTTTTTGAGTCCACTTAATAGTTACTGATCCAGCTCACTCAATCATTTTCTTCGGAAAAATAGATAGTACCATCCCATCGCTAAAGGTATCCAATTTTCCATGAATATTCATGAACTCCATAAATAAATGGCAAGGTCGTTGACACCAACTCTCCCTCATTGATATTGAAATGAATGTATTGTTTATTCGAGAAGATCCCCACAGATATATCAAGACACACATTCACTTCAAAATTATCAGTGGTACGTTCCCAACCACTTCCCAAGTATCCATTTCTGATAAATACATAAATACCCAAAAATAGGAATTATTTTCAGTTGTTTTCTTGAAATAAACAATCCTTAAATGAGGTGATCATGAAGGATCAAAAGAAAGAGTAAATGCACTAATCCAATAAAATCCACCATCCCACTTTATCAGATGGAATAATCCTGAATTTTCCAGCCGTGGGATTGCTAACTCAAAGGAGTCCACTACTTAAAGGATAGAGTAACAGGCCATTACATGATTGTAAAGTTTGAAGTCCTTCCCAAGAAATGAAAGAGAAGGTTCTCTTTCTCTTTTGGGTAGAAAATAAAACTGATCTGATTATCAAAAAAATTAAAAATAAAGATGCTTGAAGGGAAAAGAAACCTTGGATTCTTTTTGATACTATGTGTAGTATGAGTATGAATAAAGCTAGGATTTGAGATCTGTCACACCCCTTTTTTAACTCCAAAAGATTTGATTTTGAGTTTCGAAAGGGTTTTTATTATTAAAGCGACAAACAATAAAAATTTATTTTGAAAAAGAATTATTTACATTTTTTGATTCAGAGTCGCCACTTGGCATAATTCGGTGTGCCAAGTCACCTTTGGAAAATCCTTTTCAAAACTGTTTTGACTCTTTAAAACTGGTTTGCGAACAAAGATTCTGGCTAAGAAATTCTGTTGACCGAGGGGAAGGTGTTAGGCACCTCTCGATTCCGTGGTTCGACCACGGTCACTTGGTGGAGTGTATCGGCTAATTTTGATACTATGAATGCATAAACCACACAAAATAAACAATTAAACAAACAAATAAAACAAATCCAAAATTATAGTGTCCAGTCTGATTATTATAACCCGAAATAAAAAGGGTACTGAAAAGTAAACTTATACTAATCCTAAATTACGCCCCAATGCTTTACCCGATGCCCCGGGCTTTCATCGCGAACGTCTTCTGAATACAAGATATCTCGGGACATTTCCTGGAGAATGAATACAAATGATCACGGGGCATTCCCCGACTAAATGAATACATTTCCAAATGCGAGAAAATCAAACTATTTGATAAAATTTCAAACATTCCACGGAATTACCAACATTCAACCAAAGCCACAAATTCTAAACTTTGCCTACCCAACCTACGTTTGCCTACCCCGCTCGACCTATCATGATACTATTATGTTCAACAATATCAATATTTATTCTGAATTAAACAAAACAACAATAAATAAAAATTAATCCAATTCGCCCTTTTATTAGTTTTTCAATTCCATCTTCCCCAATTTCATTGTCAACCACATAATTACTCAATTTTGATATAAAATCAACTAATAAAGCCACGATAATTATAGAAACCCAATCACAATCACAATTATATCATCAACCACCACAAAAATATAAAGAAATAGAGTTAAAAAGTGGACCTTAATTTAACGCTTTATTTAAATTAATTGATCTTTCCGAATAGAACTGCGTCCAAGATCTTGAACCGAACCTCAACACGAATACTCGCCAATCGAACAACCCATCTATCCAACATGATCCTATTCTTTCACCAATTCAAACTAAAATTGCTAAGAGAGAATGATCCATACCAAACTTTATACGAACGGGTTTGTTTTTTATCGTGTTGCGAGGAATTTAACCGGAAAAGGGTCGTTATCCGGTGGATTTGGGGATTCGGATCTGTGGTGGCTGAGAGAGGGACAAAATCCAGCAAAAAATTCACCGAAAACACCCAAGACTAACTGATTTTGACTCCTTTATTTCCCTGATTTCCGATCGCTCTTTGTTTTTCCCTTTTCCGTTTCTGTTTTAGATGCCAGTCATTGTGTGTGCGCGCACCGTTGTATGTATTTTACGGTGAAGTTTTTTTCCCAATGAAGTCCCCAGGTAGGTCAGTGCGTGCAGATGGGTAGGTATATTCGGTCAAGGAAATATGGTGGTGCGTGTGTATATGTATTCTGTTGTTTTTAGAAAAAGGAAAGAAAAATAGAAATTTTGTCTAGTGTGTTAATGGCAAAGAAAAAATGGAGGATCTCTGGTCCCTTCTTCTTCTTCCTTTATCAGTTTTGTGTGTATGTATGTATGGTGATGGTATCAATTTATTGGGGGTGGTCTCCTCCTGAAGATGCTCTCCTCTTTCTTTCTATTGTGGTCTATGTGTATATTAGGATGGGGTAGTGGGATAGGGGTGCACGTGAGTAGGGGTGGGGTGGTGAGGTGTCTGCTTTTAATTGGAGAGGTTGTGAAGATAGGATTAAAATAAGGTAAAAATTATTAAGGGTTGTTATTTTTGTCAGTTTATGGAGGGATAATTACATGGTTGATGGTACACGATAGGAAAAGGTAATAATGTGAAAAATAATCTTTCGGAGGGACAAAATTAGGTGTCTACATCATGCCCCCTTTGAATGTAAACACGAAGTGTTTTCAGATAAAGAAGTAGACAACAAGACAGAATTTTGTCCCGACCATTATTCAAAGAAAGAAACAGAAAGAATAAAAACAATCGAGTTCTGACTTAAGCCATCCTACCCACCCAAGTTATGGAGGAATCAAGTGACGGTGTCTCAAAGGATTGGAAGGAAATGGACTATACCGAGTTGGAGAGTCGAGTGAGGTTCCATCAAGGTTCTATTCCGCAGCTCTATCATTACATCAAAATGAAAATTATAAGTTAAAACATAAATGAAATTACAAAATCCTATCTATACAGCTTCTGTTGGACTCCTGACTTAAGTTACATCACCCTATTCTTCAGACGGGCTCCTGACTTGCAATTTCATCATTTGTTGCTTTGTCTTTAATTACTTCACCTTATTGCTTAACTTTTCATTTATTCGGCCTGTGCTTTGGGCGGGCTCCTGACTTGCCATTTCATTATTTTGTTCTTCAGGCGGGCTCCTGTCTTGCAATTTCATCATCCTGTTCTTCAGGTGGGCTCCTGACTTGCAATTTCGTCACCCTGTTCTTCAGGTGGGATCCTAACTTGCTATTTCATCAATCTGTTAACTTTCAATTTCTTTACCTTGTTGCTTGACTTTCAACTTCTTCACCATGCTGCTTGACTTTTCATTTATTCGCCCTGCTCTTCAGGCGGGCTCCTAAAATCTCATCAAAACTAAAAAGAAAATTATCCTAAACAAAGATTATTATAAATAGATTTCATATGCCAGGAAAGTGAAGTTCCAACACAAGAATTAAATTTTGCCCTAGTTTATCATCAAAGGACTTTTGTGAAAGTCACATAATTATAGGACTCAAGGAGAATGACTCGACTATAAGGTGTTCCTAATAGGAATCAAAGGAATTGACTCGACTAAAAGGTATTTCTTCTAGGGGTCAAGGAAAATGACTTGACTAAAATGTACGTCTTCTAGGGGCCAAACGGAATGACTCGATTAAAAAGTACATCTTATAGGAATCAAAGGGAATAACTCGACTAAAAGATACATCTTATAGGAATCAAAGAAGATGACTCGACTAAAAGGTATGTCTTATAGGAATCAAAGGGAATAACTCGAATAAAAGGTACGACTTTTAGAGGTTAAAGGAAATGACTCGACTAAAAGGTACATCTTATAGGAATAAGTGGAATGACTCGACTAAAAGGTACGTTTTCTAGGAATCAAAGGAGATGACTCGACAAAAAGGTACGTCTTATAGGGGTCAAAGGAAGATGACTTGACTAAAAGGTACGTATTCTAGGGGTCAAAGGGAAGATGACTCAACTAAAAGGTACGTCTTCTAGTGGTCAAGGGGAATGAATCGACTAAAAATTATATCTTATAGGAATTAAGGGGAATGACTCAACTAAAAGGTACGTCTTATAGGAATCAAGGGAGATGACTCGACTAAAAGGTATGTCTTATAGGAATCAAGGGAGATGACTTGACTAAAAGGTACGTCTTATAAGAATCAAAGGGGATGACTCGACTAAACGGTACGTCTTATAGGAATCAAGGGAGATGACTCGACTAAAAAGTACGTCTTATAGGGGTCAAAGAAAGATGACTCAAATAAAAGGTACGTCTTATAGGAATCATGGGGGATGACTTGACCAAAGGTACATCTTATAAGAATCAAAGAAATTGACTCGACTAAAAGGTACGTTTTCTAGGAATCAAAAAGGAATGACTCGACTAAAAGGTACGTCTCTTAGGAATCAAAGGGGATGACTCGACTAAAAGGTACGTCTTATAGGAATCATGGGGGATGACTCGACTAAAAGGTACGTCTTATAGGAATCAAAGGAATTAACTCAACTAAAAGGTACGTCTTCTAGGAATAAAAAAAATAAATCCACTAAAAGGTACATCTTGTAGGAATCAAAGGGAGATGACTCGACTAAAAGGTACGTCTTTTAGGAGTGAAGGTTCAATTTAAGAAGTGTATCACCCAGAAAATGAAAACTGAAATCCCTAGACAAGAAAGTGTGTCTCCGAGGGATATAAGATGATGAATTTTACCAGGATTTCATTACCAAACCTGTGCAGCAACATTGCTTCCTGCATTTGTAAAAGTGAGAAATTATAGGCCTTTATGTTTAGGCTTTGAAATGCTTGATTTGAAGGTAACATGTGTTCCTGTTTAATGCAAAAAAAGGTTGTGAGTTTAAAAACATGGTGGCTGGTTTGTGGCTTTGGCTTTCGTGGCAAACGCTCTTGCCGTCATCACATTTAATCTTGCTTCCAACCATTATCCTATGTCATTGACTTACTACTTCATTGACCAAACTCAGATTATTAAGAGTGATTAAGACAAACACAGCATCTCTGCTTTGCTATGCTTCTCAGATAGACCTTTGAACCTTGGTATTTCCATGAGTTCCCTGACTTCTCTGTTGACAAAAATTTCTGCATGCCCTTTTTTGGCTCATAATCATGTCTCTTTTATGTGCTAGTTTTTCTCTTGATTTGTGCAATTAAAGAAGCTGGTAGCCAGTTTTGAAATCTTTTCTCACTTGTTTTGACACGAACTTGACTCAAAGACAAGAAATGAAAAAAAAGAATGACAATTTTTGTTTGGATAACTGACTCAAGAAAGATAAAATAAATATAAAGAAAAGACAATGAATGTCCCCTTTTGAAACAAAGAAATGAAAAATTCATCTAAAAATGACAGTCAACACTAATGATTATGCCATGCATTTTGGATTAAGCAGCTTGATCTTTTCATCCAAAATTTCTACCCATTGTTGTTGAGTTAATGGCCTTGAAACTGAGTTGCTTCCTTAGGTCAATTGTATTTAAGACCCCATTCGGCTAGTGGCGCCTTGAAGGGTTTTCACTAACAAGCTTCTCTCATTTTCTTTTCCTCAGCTCACCATTGCCTTATGGTGTCTCTAAGGGCTTTCCACTAATGAGACTCTCTTATCTTCATTTCCCTTGACTCACATTCGTCTTACGGTGCCCGTGAGAGTTTTCACCGATAAGACTCTCTCATTTTTATCTCTCTCAACTTACCATCATCTTACGGTGCTCGTGAGGGTTTTTACCAATAAGAATCTCTCATTTTTATTTCTCTCCTGATTTTTTATGCTGAGGAAGATAAGTAGCTCCCAGATGCATCATCATATCTCTTCCATGCTTAGCCTTAACATCCTCAAAAATTGATGTGAAGGTCTTTCTTTGGTTGTAACCTGGCTTTTGGATAGGGTTAGAAAGAAAGAATGGCATGGGGACCAAACAAAACTTGAAGTGGAGTGGGACTTACAACTTTTGAAATTGACTCAAATAATGAGGATTAACTCATACCCCAGTTTCTTTTGACTGGGTAATTCTAAATTATTTATTTGGTTGGACCGAGCCCAGAGTAGGGCAGCCTACGTATCTCACCCCCGAGAGAGAAGAATCAGGTCACGCATAATTCTGGCAGCTCGTTCTTTGCTTGATTTTGATTCTTTTCTCTCTTTTTTTTCTTTTATTGACTCTTTTCGTTTTGGGATTTTTCTGACTATATTTTTATTGATACTCTTCTCATTTCTTTCCTTTTGACACTTTTTTTTTGAAACTTTTCTGACTTTATTCTTTTGCTCGACACTTTTATTTTGAGCTTTGTTGACTCTATATTGATTTCAAAAGAGGTGTATGAAAGAAAATAAAACTAAGACTCAAATAGGATAAACAAAGGATGACATAATGTTTGGATAACAGAATGAAATGCCTTCGTCATATCAATCTTTGAAAATGCAAGTACATAACATGCAATTTGAAAGTTGGAAATAAAGATCACGTGCGACATATTTTACAACATTAAATTTGACTGAGTCTTTTCGTCACTACTTCTTCTGCTCTTTTCTAGCATACAACTCTACTTTTGTTGTACATTTCTTACATTGAATGACTCATGATTTTGTGGAGCTGATTTTATTTCTGTTCCTCTTGATATAGGATCCTACATCCACTGTTTGACCTAATTGAGGCATGCCTTACAATTGATGACCAAGTTATTCTGGTGATTCTCAAAACAATTGCCTTAATTTTGAAAGAAGGTTTCAACATGGTCACCAAATGTCTTAACACGCTACCTATTTCTCACATGCTTTTTCTAACTTTAGGCCTCTGATTCAAAGTTTATGCTCAAATTGGATTTTAAGATCTAGCAAAGAATTCCGCTAGCATGTCATATCACTAAAGCCAACATAAAATGTACTATGTAAATAAAACAAACAAATAACATATATGTAAACACAAAGGAAAAAGGGACACTCTATTTAGTTGAAATAAAAGATAGAAAAGGTTTGACCATAAATGACAAAAGGGATAAATCAAGATAGATCTCGAACTACCACCCTGAAATAATTGGGATAACAGAAAAGAAAACAAAACAAATTATCATACCTCTTCCTAGTAGGGAGAGGGGTGACTTCTCAATTGCTCAGCCTGACATATTAGCCACTGATTTGCATATTAGCATGACTAGAGCTTCCACCACTGTCATACACATTTCCTTCAACAAATAAGTTCTGGATCCCCATGCTTAACTCATTGCCTCCCACATATTGTGCATTACCGCGTGCTGGTGAAAAACTCAGTGGGATGGTCGAGGGGCCAATGTTTTGCACCACAATCAACTTATCTTGAATCATCCTTTCTATTTCTCTTTTCAAAGTACGACAATCTTCAGTACTATGACCCTGAAAATTAGAATGATATGCACACCATACATTAGGATCAAAATTTCTTGAATGTGGGTCAGGTATATACCCAAGGAGAGAAGTAATCATGCCCCTATGTCTCAATCTCTGGAATAAACTGGCATAGGACTCCCTAATAGGAGTGAAATTATCCTTTTCCTTTATCCTCTTTGCGAACTTTGGCCTTGGATGAAAATTGAATTTAGAGGTTCCTTGGTAAATTTATGGGGGTCGAGGACGATGTTGAGGGACAGGTGCATGCCATTGTGGATAAGAAGACGGATGGGTACACAATTATGCATTGTTCAAAGGACATTGAGGAAGTGGAATGGAATTCCTTGGATTTTGAAAAGAGGAACCTTATTACAGATGAATAAGTAGATTTGATATGTAAGCTCGGGATTGAGGCTGACAGTATTGGTGAGTTGGACCTCTCAAACTCTGCTTTGGCCCAGGCACGACAACAGATGTGTTTTCCTTCTTCTTTCTTTCAGTTTCCTTTGAATGATTGCAATATCGTCCCAAATGTTTCACAGAATCATTCTGTCCACCAAGCTTCTTAAATTTTGATGTCTCAAAGCTTGGAGAAAGGTTAACACTTGAAAACATTCATAAGTCCTTATATGAGACACTTTTGTAACCCCCAAGTCCTTGCAAGTTCTTCATAGCCAGTTCTAAACTTCTCAATTTTCTGGTCATTTCCTCTTGTTCTTCTGTCATAACAGGCTTCTCAGTGTTAGGAGGAAATTCAGGCGGGTGAGTGTCACCATAAAGACCAGTCAACTTGAATGTAGGCTCGAAAGTATAACGCTGATCACCAGTAATATTCAATACAGGATCTCTTGTAGAGTAGGGAGGAACAACTTGTGGATGAACATCAAAAATAGGAGCTTCGGGTGGGGGTGGCACCATAAAAGCATGAGCAGCAGGTGGAGCCGAGTATGTGGTAGTCTTGGATTGGGGAGTGAGAAAATGAACATTGGAAGTGGTTGGATATTGTTGCCCCGGAGTCGATCCTGATGCATGTTGTGGCATATCAACAAAAATGGGAAATTGTGCATATGACATGGGAGGCAAGCTAGAAAGATATTCCAGATTATCAGTGGGAACTCGCGGAGAAGGCAACCCATTAGCCCAAGCTCGATGCATTTCTATCACTTGCTGCCTTAATTTCTGAATCTCTGCATTATCTCCTAAATTCTTATTTCCCGAACTCCCTATCTAATTAGTGACAACAAACTCGGTATCCTTGTTGGCCATAACCTTCTCTGTGACTTGGTGCAATATGGAGGACCAGCCAAAATGCCACAAACCAACCACCTCAAACTAACTGAACAAGAGATAGCAAATGCGTTAGAGTTCAACACTTTCTCAAAATCTCTCCTTTTTTTTAAAGATCACCGAACCCAAGGGCGTCTACGTATCTCACTCCCGAGAGAGGAGAATCAGGTGTGCGTAGTTCGTGAAGTCTTTCCAAAATAGCCAAATTAAACTCTTTTTCTTTTTTTTTTTCTGAAACTTTAAGAAGAAAAGAAAATAACAATTTGTCAAAAGAATTGACGAAAATCTTTTTGATTTTTTCAACTTTAACATCCCTATACAAAATGAAATCTATGATTACCAAAGAAAATCTTTTTGGGTTTTCAATTTTGCATTTCATACGAAAATGAAACTTGAACCTATTAAAGGAAAATCTTTTTGTAGTTTTCTTTATTTATGCATATGACACCTACTTTAAATAAAGAGTGAAGAAAAATATTTTTAGATTTTTAAAATAAAATCTCCGAACCAACAATAGGCTGCCTACGTATCTCACTCCCAAGAGAGGAGAATCAGGGGTGTGTAGTTCGTCCAGATAGGACAATTAAGGATTAAATGACAAACTAAACCCTGAATTGAGAGACACAACTAAAGACAGACGAATAAAATCTTTTTGGATTTTTAATTAGAAACTAACACCAACAACTATGAAAGAAAAAAAAATCTTTTTGATATTTTCGTTATATGAAAATGTACAAAGCTCCTATTGAAAGGAAAAAATATTTTTGGAGTTTTCGAATTGTGAATACTTACTAAAGAAATCAAAGGAAAATCTTTTTAACGTTTTTGATTTTTTGGGAAATGAGTGCAAAAAGTAAAAAAAAATATTTTTTTTTAATTTTTAAATTGTGAAAAACAAAAGTCATAAAGAACCCTAAAAACTACCAAATCTTTTTTTTTAACTCTTTTTTTTCTTCCTTTTTTAAACAATTTCCTTCCTACACACGTTGTTTCTAACTCATGCTTTTGCCCAAATCAGTCTGTCAAATGACCTTGTTACCCTCACAGATGCAACATTTAGCACGTAGGGATGCTTTAGAGGTGAGTATCCTACAAAGGATCAAGTGGGCCCCGCTAGGTCTTCAATATGTGCACATAAGCATGACCTAAAGGCTAACCTACATTGGGGTTCACTAACAAGGTTGTTTGGGGGAGCGTATGGTCGATAGTGGTTGTTTTGCTTTCCACCTACTCCATAACACCGACGGCTCCTCTCCTAAAATAAGGGTGACTCAACTAGAGGCCGTGTACAACAAGTGTACGACGGACTTGTTGCAGAAAGAATGACTCGGGTTATCCACATGATGCCAAATATAAATCGGTAACACATAAGATAAAAACTGTAAACAAAGAGCACGTAGGCACTCAATAGTGATAATACAATAACACAAAACAACACAAACAAAATGTCTGTACACCTATAGTGCCAAACTAAACCGATACAACTCCAAAATAAGCTCGAATTCTGAAAAATCCCCAGTAGAGTCGCCAGAGCTGTATCACCCCTTTTTTAACTCCAAAAGATTTGATTTTGAGTTTCGAAAGGGTTTTTATTATTAAAGTGACAAAAAATGAAAATTTGTTTCAAAAAAGAATTATTACTATTTTTTGATACAGAGTCGCCACTTGGCATAATCCGGTGTGCCAAGTCACCTTTGAAAAATCCTTTTCAAAAACTGTTTTGACTCTTTAAAATTGGTTTACGAACAGAGATTCCAGCTAAGGAATTCTGTTGACCGAGAAAAAGGTGTTAGGTACCCCTCGATCCCGTGGTTTGACCACGGTCACTTGGTGGAGTGTATCGGCTAATTTTGACACTATGAATGCATAAACCACACAAAATCACACAAAATAAACAATTAAACAAACAAATAAAATAAATCCAAAATTATAGTGTCTAGTCCAATTATTACAACCCGAAATAAAAAAGGTACTGAAAAGTAAACTTATACTAATCCTAAATTACGCCCCAATGCTTTACCCGATTCCCCAAGCTTTCATCGCGAACGTATTCTGAATACAAGATATCTCGAGACATTCCCCAGTGAATGAATACAAATGACCACGGGGCATTCCCCGACTAAATGAATACATTTCCAAATGCGAGAAAATCAAACTATTCGACAAAATTTCCAACATTTCACGAAATTACCAACATTCAACCAAAGCCACAAATTCTAAACTTTGCCTACCCAACCTACGTTTGCCTACCCCTCTTGACCTATCATGATACTATTATGTTCAACGATATCAATATTTATTCTGAATTAAACAAAACAACAATAAGTCAAAATTAATCCAATTTGCCCTTTTATCAGTTTTTCAATTAGGTCTTTCCCAATCTCATTGTCAACCACATAATTACTCAATTTCGATATAAAATCAACTAATCAAGCCACGATAATTATAGAAACCCAATCACAATCACAATTATATCATCAACCACCACAAAAATATAAAGAAATAGAGTTAAAAATTGGACCTTAATTTGACGCTTTATTTCAATTAATTGATCTTTCCGAATAGAACTGCGTTCAAGATCTCGAACCAAGCCTCAACACGAATACTCTCCAATCGAACAACCCAGCTATCCAACCCGATCCTATTCTTTCACCAATTCAAACTAAAATTGCTAAGAGAGAATGACCCGCACCAAACTTTATACGAATGGGTTTGTTTTCGATCGTGTTGCGAGGAATTTGACCGGAAAAGGGTCGCTCTCAGGTGGATTTTGGGGATTCGGATCTGTGGTGGCTGAGAGAGGGACAAAATCCGGCGAAAAATTCACCGAAAACACCCAAGACTAGCCGATTTTGACTCCCTTCTTTCCTCGATTTCCGATCACTCTTTTTTTTTCTTTTCCATTTCTGTTTTAGATGCCATTCGTGTGTGTGCGCCGTTGTATGCATTTTTCGGTGAAGTGCGTTTTCCAGTGAAGTCCCCAGTTGGGTCGATGCGTGCAGGTGGGTAGGTATATTCGGTCAAGGAGATATAGTGGTGCGTGTGTATATGTATTCGGTTGTTTTTAGAAAAAGGAAAGAAAAATGAAATTCTGTCTAGTGTGTTAATTGCAAAGGAAAAATGGAGGATCTCTGGTCCCTTCTTCTTCCTTTATCAGTTTTGTGTGTATGTATGTTGGTGGTGGGCCCCTCCTGAAGATGCTCTCCTCTTTCTTTCCATTGTGGTCTATTTGTATATTAGGATGGGGTAGTGGAGTAGGGGTGGGGTGGTGAGGTGTCCGCTTTTAATTGGAGAGGTTGTTGGGATAAGATTAAAATAAGGTAAAAATTGTTAAGGGTTGTTATTTTTGTCATTTTATGGAGGGATAATTACATGGTTGAGGGTACACGATAGGAAAAGGTAATAATGTGAAAAATAATCTTTCAGAGGGATAAAATTAGGTGTCTACAAGATCAAAGAAAACCAATTCATTCATGCTAAATTCAATTTGGGTAGAGACTTCATACACAAATGAAGAAGAATTATGCTTAGAATATTTTCGGTGTTGTAAAATGAAGAAATGTGGCAGACAAGTAATCAGATGAACCTATTCTCCTCTTTATGGTTAGGAGGCGAAAAGTATTTGTACTTTCTGAAAACAAAAATGATTACTTTAGATAATTAAAGTGTTTGACAAAAATTTAAGAAAGGAGGGAGTTTTGGATTGGTGGCAAAAGCTGTTTTTCAGAAGCTAAAAATGTAGAATTTACCTCAGAAGCACTTTTAGGTCCTTGGTCAAGCACGAAATTCTGGTTGCTTTTCAATATGATTAGATAAATAGAGTTATTCTCCAATAGAATTTTCTTTTTAAAAAGGTTGCTGAATAAGCAGATTGAAGATTTGATTGAACATGCTAGAAGGCAGAATGAGTTGATACCTTAGAATATGACTCTTAACTATAATATATTGGAGTTCAATTTGATAAGAGCTTCACTTTAGTAAAAAAAATCATTCCTTTGAATTAATCGATCAGGCTTATTCCCCAGCATTAACCAGGTTCATTCCCTAGAAAACTAATGTTATTAAATGTTCATTCCCTTAAATAATTAACCAAGTACGCTCTCCGAAATTAAAGTTAGTCAAGCTACATTCCCCCGAATTAAAAACCTTTACCACCCATACTTTGTTATTTACATATATATACAGGTTGAGATTTCTCTTGTCAGATGGAGAAATTCCTCTCTTCTTCTTCTTCTTTCTGTGTAACCGGTTTGTGCGAACTCTAAACTTTTAAATGGTTATTTCTTTTAACAAAATGTTTACTGTTTTAATTCTAGTTCAGTATCAATATTGTGTAGTATTTCATCTAACAGCGTGAAAGCGATGGTCCTACATACAATAATACTGATCAAGTGGTTTTTCTTTTGAACAAAACTCTTTCTGGTTTATCAAAGTTTGAGCCTTTGGATAAGAATAATTTTAAATGTTGGTCTCAAAAACATTTAATTTAATAGTGAACAATTAGAAGTTGGTTATATTTTGTCCAAAGAATATTCCATTGATGATTCTACACTACGACTGATGTTCCTTTTAAATGTTCAAATTGATAATTTGTTTATTGTTTTAGTTCTATTTAGTATCAATATTGTAGTATTTCATCAGATAATTTGAAAGCCATTTCCTAAGGACAATATTGATCAAATGGTTGTTTCTTTGAACAACACTCTTCCCGATTTATCAAAGCTTGAGCCTTTGGCTGTGAATAATTTTAAATGTTGGTCTCACAAACTTCTTATTTTATTTGAATAATTAAAAATTGATTATGTTTTGCTGGATGAACCTCATGTTGACGGTTCTAACACTATGGCTGAAGTTCCTAACACTACTGCTGGTTCTAGCGTTATTGTAATTGTTCATGATGATGCAAAAGAAATCCCAAAAAAGATGATAAAACTGTTGGGATATTTTACTGAACCATATATCTAATCCTTTATTTGGTTTATTTGTTACACTCTCAAGGCTGTAAATATGGAAATGGCATATAACATGAAACTAGTAACTTAATAATAGTGTAGTACTACCACTGATATCTATTTGATGAGTCTGAAACTATTCCATCTTAACCTGAATAACCTACGATTGCTAATTAACAATATTATTATTACTAGTGGTATTCTCTGAACTACTACTTGCCAATTCATATTAGATTTGCTGCTTATAGTCCTATGGAATTAATCTATTAAGAAGACATGGAATTTACAGTATTTAATTGAACACGACAACTAGGTATATCTTTATCATTGCTGCAAATCCCTTCCCTAGTTCCAGGGTATTAGATCATGTCCTCTTTAATCCCTCTAATCTTCGAACAATCTTTCCCAAGCGTGTCTTCGATGGACCATGGAACCCTAACTGTTGGCCAAATAATCAAGTAGCTAGTCAAGCACAAAATTAAAGAAACAACCAAAATCGACAATTCAAACTAAGATAGAAATAATTTTCACATGTCAATATTCATGGCTTACCACAACCCTAGAACGTGAAGTTTAGTTCTCCATAGACATAGAAGAAAAATAACAATCATCCAAAGAAACAAAAAACGAGTATTATGGAGAAGAAATAGTAAAATCCAATAATTTCGGTCTTCATGGCAGCTTCTAACTCCTCTGAGGCCAAAGTTCCATTGAAAAAGGTGTTTAGAGACTATTTATAAGAATAGGAAAAGTTACAGACAAAATAACCAAGCCCAAATTGAGTTAGAAAAATTTGGACTTTAGACGGACATCAAGCGCACAACACTTTTTGTTATGATTTGTACTGAATTTCCTAGTTTACCTTAATTTTAGCATAATTATATTTTACTTCAAAGTGGTTTTCTTAGTTGAATGGTCTCCTTGTCGAAAAGGATCGCTTCTATAATTGGTTAATCCGTTCTTGAAAGAGAAGTGTTGGACTTCTATGTATAGACGATCTTTCTTTCTCAAACCCAATAAAATAACATCCACAACACACTCGTTTAAAGAGCTTTGTTTATAGAGATTTTTTTTCTCGATAGTTCTTGTGCTTTTTAATATTAGGTTCTATAGTAGGCCAATTGGCCAAATCATCTAATAATATTATGTTTTTTAATTAGTTTTGAGTAATCTGATTTATCATCACAATAGTTTGTATCAATAAACTTCTACATGTTACCCTATCAATTCCGAATCTAATCAAACCCATTAAAATAAAATTCGGCCCACACCCTACCCAATTAATGGCCCAACTTTTATTTTTATGCGTCTGATTTTTGTTTTAACGATGTAGGCCGAGTTTTATTTTAATTGGTCCAATGTTTAATTTTGTTTTTAAGTAATACTGGTTGATTTTAATTCGTGACATAAACTTTTAATAAGAGATCATGTGGGAAAAATGATTGCAAAACCAGCTTTAAAAATGATGGTACGAATGTATCTTTTCAATAACATCAGTGTAAATAAATCAAATCTTTAATGAAAATGTCATAAATAAGTCAAACTTTTAACAAATGAAACAAATTGGTCATTTCTAATAGTTCGATAATATATTTGACTCTTTTGCTTTTTGAAAAACTAATAAATGTACGGGAATCCCAAGGCTTCCTAGTTTAAAGCGGGAAATAAAATAAGAAATTCAGCTTAGTGTCCTCAAAGTGTTTTTTCTTGAAATTTTATCCCCTAAATATTCGGTCTTGAATTTTTATCACCAAAAAGTGTATCATGAATAAACAACGAAAGTTAGAACTTACGTTTGATAGGTAACAACACTAAGTTCTAACTTTAGCCTATAAAGCATAACTTCTAATCAATTGAGCAGGTCTTTTATCTTAAAATATCTTAAAGACTTAAACATCATTTGCCTTATGCACAAAAGGTAGAATATTTGTCTTATGGACAACATATCAAAGTTCTAACTTTTGCTATAAGGCCAACCTTCTTATCGATTTTGCATGTCCATTGCATTGAAATTTCATGAACGCCTATCTCATGAACAAACGATAGAACGTCTACTTAATGAACAAGATTAAGTAAGCAAGGTTAAAATATCAAGACCACCCCTTATGAAGACCATTTTTTACAAAACCTTTCTTATGGGAAACCAAATATCAAGACCGACCTATTTTAGGGACATTTTTGAACGTAACCCTAAACAAAATGAACCACATGCCTCTTAATGGATTGTTTGGAAATAACGTTTTGAGCTCAATTCACATAATTGTTTACTCTTCAAACAAACAACAACACAAATTACTTGTTAACTTGAAACCTGAAACCAAATCACCTTCTAGCATTGTCCAAAGTAAAATAGATTGCATTCTAATAAATTAAAAGCCCAACACAACATGCAGTATCTTCCATAGTTTTTCAATCAAGCAACCACAACAACATCAAGCTCATCCCTCACAAGAAAAACTTCGCTTAGGACTCTCTCCGATCGGAATGATGCTTCTAAAAATCTCAGAGCCTGTCAATCAATTAAGAGAATCACCATTAATCCAATGCCATTGTTTTAGAAGGCTCAACTTCCGCACAATAACAAAATGCAACTTTTTTACCCCATTAGACTATGAGACTTGCGACAGCAGCTGACTCATAATCGCAAGTCTAATTTGGTATTCATAAAATAGAGGAAATGGCCACCTATAACAAGTTGTACTGGCAGTATAAACTATCTTATCAGTTGGCGAACTATTTGTGCACGCATATGCAAAGTAAAGGCTCACCTCATTAACACCAAACTCAACTGTCTTCACTTCAAGCTTTGTAGTTGATTCTGCATTATTGCATATATTGAGCCTCGACATAACAGATATCAGAGACAGAGGCGTTATTGACAAATCATCAGTTACCATGTACTCTACTAGACCTTTAACGTAACCCCCAATATCCCTATCCAAAAGTTTGTTTGGAGTATCTGCACAGATAACGAAAAGCAAAATAATGTTCATCAATGATGTATTGTGATATCAAAAACCGAGAAACTACAAAATCTGAATTAGTGGATTCAATACTTGGGGTGCATTGCATAAAGCAAGAAAATAAATAAGAAATTACCATGAAATAACTGCAATGCTTCGAACCAAGAGTTTGATACAGTTGCCATGAGGAGTTCATCCTTTGTTTGATTGGACTGTATGTAGGATTCATTCAGATTTTTAAAACTTCGGTATACATTTCCAATACAGCCAACTCCATTGGTTTTAGTTTGGTTGATAACAGTTGCAATTGGAAGTTGAAGTAATCTGATCAGGAAACAAAACAAGTCCTTTCCTACTTCAGCAAAGATAACTCTATCGGCTTTTGTGTCGATTATAAGTGTCACATTGCATTTTTCTCCTGCAAAAAACAATATAATAAGAGAAAAAAAAAATTGGTAGCTGTATTTGGAATGGCTAAATATAAAAGGAAATGTTTGTTTAGATTTTTTAGATTTTCTTTTACATGTCATTTGAAATCACTTGGATTATAGAAAAGCCAAGTATGAGTAATTAGAACCAGTCATTGTTTGAGGGGTAACTATTTTAAAAAAGCCAAGTACAGTGAAGTAATTAGTTCAAGGGAAATTTGAATAAAAACGTCAAATCTTGGAGGGTCTTTTGTTGGAGTCCCACATCGGTGGGTTAAAGGATCCTTGGTCTCCTTATATCCTCCTCCTCATGAGCTAGCTTTTGAGGTTGAATTAGGTCCAAGTTCATTTCTCTATCATCTTTAGGTATTTTGCCTTCTAATACTCCTATATAAGAGGTTCTATTGCATTGGAAGATAAGAATAGGAGAGGAGCAAGATTAACACTAAGAATTAAGCCCTGCAAACCGAGTAGGATGAAGCCTTTGAATATGTGAAAAATCACTAAAATTCAACAACTGCCAAGTTCTGAATTCATAATTTTAAGGTAGAATGAGGCGGCAATCAGAAACGAATTCATCAAGTTTATATTCTAAATCGTCGGTGGTGAATTTGTACTCTGTTAACCTATGAAAGTTTTATTTCAATTCAATTTATTGACCAACTTACAAGACCACTAGCCATTAACTCTATCGATGACTTTTAAGGATGCAAAAAATGTGAAAGGTACAACACCATTACGAACATCAATTGTCAACAAAGAGCAAAAGATGACCAACCATTTTTTGTTTTTCTCCATCCTGTCTGCCGAAGGAAAAGGTCCGTTAGAACTGTTTTGGACTTCAAAGAAACCTGCAAGAACTCTTGTTCCTGGATTTTATTGAAGAAAACAAAAAGATTAAACAGTAATCACACTCACATTGAAGATTGAAGTTGAATACCAAATGTTATTAAATGGTTTAAGCCAAGGGACATATTGAAGATTGCCGTACCAAATCACTGATCTGAAAATCAATCGCCTTGTATTGAAGTTGATCAACTTGTGCCTTACATCTTTTTAGCACAGAAATCACACTAGCTGCAGAAGACGGTGCAATGAACAGATTATCAGTGACTATCCATGCCATGATTTCCTGGACATTCCCAAGTTCATTGAGTTGCATATAATTAGAACCCGCGCTGTTCAATATTGGGATTATGTTGCCTAGAGAACCAAACACAGACTTAGTACTAGGCTGCCCAATGCAATATCCGATTGGTAATGTGAGTATATTAAATATGAAGTCAATGAAGTCTTTTCCAGCTTCAGCAAACACAACTTTATGAGCTTTGCCATCAACCAGTAGCTTCAAGCAAATTTTTGTTCTTTCCATGACTTCTCCAATATATAAATTAACAACCTATGAGCAAAAGGAATTCCATCAGTTCACTTCAAAAAATGCAAGTTAATTATAGCATCCATGTAATCAAATCTCATTTAATCCCCTTTTCTTAAAGAAGAAAATAACAATTAAGATTATAGTTTACTACAACACATAAAGATATAGACAGGAAAGAAAGAAAGAAAACCTTTAGGTGTCTTGGACACTTGCTGGCAAATCTCTAATCTCTTTGCGCGCTAGATTAGAACTGCGATTAGTACTCACAAATTATGATATAGGAAAATGTAAAATAGTTCAAATTAATGAAGAGCAAATGAAAGGTCCATAGTTTTTAGGGAAAATGCAAACCTTTGGTCTTTCATCTTCTTTTTCCTTTTTCAGTTAACATATATACTCTCCCGTCTCAAAATAGTTGACAAACTAATTTAGAGTACATGTGTTGCACCTAGTATTACTTTACAAAAATATTTAATTTAAAACGTAAAAAAATTAATTAACAATTTAGAATGATGTTTTATGATATTTAAAAATTATAAACTATTTTAGTTATCATGTTAAAACAGTTTGTCCGTCTTTCATACAAATCGAGCTTGTTTGAGTTGACTCTGAATCTAACATTATATATAAAACGTCGACATATTCATGAACCTAGATCAAAGCACAATAGTTGAGAATTTTATATCGGGATAAGTGGAATAGAATACCTAGTTGACTATCATTATAAATAATTTTAAGATACAAGTACACAAACTCAACTTTACATGAATCTGGATATTTTGAAAATAACCTCTTTATCTCCATGAGGTAGGGATAAAATCTACGTCCATTTTGCTCTCTCCTTTTCTCTACGATAATTTCAATAGTATGAAGTTTTTAAAAAACATTATCTCAACCTCATGCACAAAACTATCAAAAGATAATAATGAGATACATATTTGTCAGCTAATTGGAGCATCTCTCTTTTCTGTTCAATCTCTTCTTGAAATTTTACGGATTTCCTTTTCATCTTTGTCTTCACTTTTAAGGACCCGTTTGGCCATAGATAGTATTCACTATATTCCGTAATACATTTTCACTTTATTTTGAAAACTTGTTTGGCCATCAATAAAGTTGTATTTGGGAATTTGGTTTTTAGTTTCACTTTTTGCATTTTTTTTATTTAAAAAATAATTTTTTTATTTCATAAAATAATTCCATTTTCATAAAATTTTAAAAAATTATTTTCACTTCTTATATTTTTTAAAATACATTTAAATTATAAATATCAACTCAAAAATACTATGGCCAAACACAATTTTAATTCTATTTTCAACTTTAAAAATTCTAAATAAAGTGAACTTTTTTTTTATTTTTATGACCAAACTCCTACTAAATTTCTCTACATGAATAAAGAATGTGACTTTTTACTGGAGCAAGATATTTCATAATTTGTCCTTATTTTTATACGTTTATAATATTAAAGGATAATTAGCAAATGTATTTAAATTTACACCATTGCGTCATTATACTCATAAGTTGCCTCTTTTGAAAGTTTTAATCTGACGACATAATAATATGTGCTGTGATTTTCACTTCATTTTTTAAAAATCAATTTGAAATGTTTATAATGTTACACTTCCCACTCTTTTATTATAACATACATATGCATGAATAAACATTACTAAAAATTTAGTGTATTTAAATAAACTATAAAGCATTGAAGTTCTATAAATGTAATGAAAATTATTGAACATCAAGTGATTAACATCAACAACAAATGTAATTAAATCTAAGATTAAATTATATACAACAATAATATAATAAATAAAAGATAAATAATTATAGCTACTTTCAAACTTAAAACACTGCTAAAAAGATGTGAGAAAAAAGCATGAAGTAGATCAACAGTATGTAACTTAAAGACATCTATCTGTGAAGAGCTATGTCAAGTATGTTATCTTTTTCTAAAATAATAACTTACTAAAAAATTATGATGAATAGTAGAAACAAATGATGTAACTCAAAGATATCTATTTATGAAGAGCTTTGTCGAGTTTTGTTATTTTTTATTCTAAAATAATAATTTATTAAAAATTTATGATGAAAAATCTAGAAAAATGACTTCTTTATGAAATTACTTTGAATTTTTCTTTTTCTACATGGACTCGTATGACAAATTAAATTTGACAATTATTGTCCAAAGCACGTTAGGGTACTTTCGTTTGAATTCTATGCGACCACTATCCTTTCGATTGCATATTGCGGTGATTATCATCCTAAAATAATTATATCCTATATCAATTTTTATGAAAACTTTTATTTTTGGTTACAATCTATCATGATCCGATTTACAAGTCATGATGACACCTATCAATTTCCACCAGTAGATAAGCCAAAATCATAACCCAGGGCTAGCACAATGAGTTAATTTGGTGAGAAAGGCTCAACATAGGCGAAATTTAAAGAACAACAATTGCTAACACGAGGGTTCTAGATAGAATAAGAAATCATATAGCTATCAATCCCAAAATCTGGTAAAGGTGGTACAAGAGCAACTAATAGTATTAATACAACTCCAAGTCTAGAATAGTTAATACATCTGTCTCGGATACTAAAGACTGAATATAAAAGATGGAAGGAAATTGGGTGACTCGAACTTCAAGAGCTCACCCTATCTTCAGAAATCAATCAGTACAAGAAACACGATTAACGATGGCAACTAATACTCGAATCTGCACTAAAAAGGTACAAAAGTGTAGTATGAGCACCAAAACAATGGTTACTCAGTAGGCATCATTGACCACTGAGCTAAATCATGATATAAGAATGATAAAGTGCATGATAATCATAACTAAGCCAAGGTACAAAATCAAACCTGAATCATCTCCATCATCACTATATATAATAAGTAAGCAATTCGAAATAATAGTATAACATAAAGCATCAACACATGCCAATATCGCCGAACATAACAAGCATGGAATATTTAAAATAACAATATAAAATAAGGTATCAATGCATGCCAATATCGTCTAGCATAAGGAATAAATTATTTGAAATCACAAAGCAATACAAGTGCAATCATAAGCAAACATAAGTAAAAAATTGACACCCATACACTGTTGTCTTCGGGTACTCAATTTGTAAGTTTGTATAAACACTTCAACACAAGTTCAAGACTATATCTGTAAGACCCTGTAAAATCCTAGCTCATTTCAGCTTACTATTGCATGCTAATGGGGTCCAAGACTTAGAAAAATTCACTAAGTGTTAACACTTAGACATTTTCAAAACCTCTTAAACTTCGATGATTTTAATTCTGACCTTCTTGGCCTTAGAACATCAATTTTTAAGTTGATTCATGATTGGGGTGGTCGATAGCATGACTCGGGTAAGTTTCAAATTTTTCGGATGAGGTTTGAGGCTTGTTTGAATGTTCAAACCAACGAGTCAGCGCAATATGACCGCAGCGCACCTTTTATCACGTTGGTGGGGTGCAACATAGTGTGTCGCCCAATGCGTCAACTGATTAATATGATGCATCACTTATCGTGTCACTGGCTACGATCAGCTTAATTAATTTCTGGTCTAGGAGGGTATTTCAGTCTTTTTTCCTCACTTTATCTCAGCCATAACACGGGATTAGGGTCTCAAAAGAGCATTATTTGCATTTTATTTCATATTTTATCTCAATTTAAAACATTTTCTCTCAAGAAAAAACCCTAGTCCCTTCAACATTCAAGATCAATCTTCAAAAAATTCACCAAGACTCACGAATTCTTCAACCAAGGTATGTTAGATATTCATCCATGGGTCCTTTTCTCCCATGGAGTCCAAGAATCCGTTTTCAAGTTTAAAGTCATGATATTTACATGTTAGCATGAATTATATCCATGAAATTTCATGAATTTCAATTTTATACTATGTTTACATGTGTTTTCGTTAGAATTAGCCCTTGACATGTTTGAAGGATAAAAGTTGCATGTTAAATCCTTAACCCATGATTTTAATATTGAAGTTATGTTACTATCACATGTTTTAAACTATTTTCATACTTTAACTTATGACCCTTAAGTGTTTAGTGAAATGCCTAAGCAATGATTTTTGGAATAATACTTACTTATTATGGTTTCAAATGTTCTCATGTGTTCTGATATTGATATCGAGTCCTGTGGGTTATGAACACCCAAAAACTTAGTTGTTTACATTGTTTCAGTAACTGTAGAACGAACTATATATAAACTATAAGCATTATCCTTCAATCAGTTAGTATGGTCAGTTGTTGGTTCAATCATGATTAGATCAACTCAAGAAGTAGTGTCTTTAGTTGGGAGTAACACTTAGTACCGAGTGAACTTAGGGATGGCATCTCCCCCATCAGTTAGGCATGAGGCATTAGTAGCAGTCCCTAGGTTCCACACCTACGACGCCACCGTAAAATCTGAGGGGTCCCCCATCAGTTAGGCATGCCACCCGCGTCCTTTGGGACATCAGATAGTGGATCCACACAACTAGCGTTAGTACCCGTGGCACGGTACTGACACTCTTCCAACTGGGGTTACAGGTTGGACCCTGATAATATATTAGGGCATGTCGATTATAGCTAGCTCCCATAGTTTCAGTTTAGTCTTCAGTATAATTTAGTTCAAGTTTGTATTAACCATGGCATACAGTTATCAGTTATTCAATTACCAGATTTCAGTTTACGAACTATTTCAGTATCATGTTTATATGCTTGGTTATGCATCCTCAAATTTTATAGTTTTCATGCATACCATGCATCAGTTATCTCATGCTAGTCATTTATTCAGTTATTATTCATGTACATAAGCCCATGCATATCAGCCTAACCTCATCTAGCATACCAGTGTATTTCAAGTACTAACTACATACTCGTTTCTTGCGCGATGATGTCTCATATCATAGGTTTAGATGCTCAGGTTCTCAACCGCACTTAGATATTCCAGCACATCAACAGTGGTAGCAATGGTGAGTCCTCATACTTCAAGGACCGATCATGATTATTTCAGTTAGACATTTAAAGTTAGTGGGGGCCTGTCCCATCAACTCTTATTTAGCCAGTTTTAGAGACTTTCGGATACTTTCAGATAGTCAGTCAGTTTGTCATTAGTTTTATCAGTTTTCAAACAAGTTATTTTTAGACTTATACTTCAGTAATATTTTATTACTTAAAATCTTATGGACAATTCAGTTATTTCCGCATGTGTGTATCTTTTGTTATCAGTTTTATTTAGTGCTCATAGCAGGTACTGGCTCATGGATTAGCTTATGGTCTCGTGTAGCCGTAAGCACCATGTGGCATCCAGGGTGTACTCCTGGGGTGTTGCAAACTTGGTATCAGAGCCTAAGGTCTTAAAGTGTCCTAGAATTTCTAAAAGCCACATCGAGTAGAGTCTTGTGAATGGATGTGAAACACGCCACACTTATGGGCAACGAGCTTCAAGATGTTTTAGGAAAAGTTCCCCTTCTTTCAGTATTCATATCATGCAAATGAGAATGAGATCAATTTAAACTCTCTTTCTAATTCAATCTTCTTTTCATTTACAAAACATGCCTCCCAGAAAGAATAATAGAAGGAGAAAGAGAAATCAGCCTGCACCTCTGCTTATTTAGGAAGATCCCTTAAACAAGCATTTCTCTCATGTTGAATTCAAAGTTGCATTCACTACTTTATCTCACTCAGTGGCAGCTCAGAATAACAAGCAGGTTGCTGCCCCAGCCGTTCCAGTGGCTAATACCATCGCAGCTTGGATTCGAGACTTTACTCGAATGAACCCTACTCTGTTTTTAGGATTCAAGTTTGATGAGGATTCGCAGGAGTTCCTTAACATAGTTCATAAGGTAACAGATATTATGTGTGTGACTTTTAATGAGAGTGTAGAATTGGCTGCTTACCAATTACAGGATGTAGCTCGCACCTGGTATAAGCAGTGAAAGGGGGATACAGGTGCAGATACAGGGCCTATTGAATGGGAGAAGTTTGCTACCGCCTTTTTAGATAGATTATTTCCCTTATAATTGAGGAAAGCTAAGGTTCTAGATTTTATTAATTTGAAATAGGGTAGTATGAGAATGAAAGAGTACTTTCTTAAGTTTATTTAGCTGGCAAGGTATGCTCCTCATGTGGTGGCTGATAACAGGTCTAGGATGATCAAGTTTGTGTCTGGTGTATCTGATAGTGTGTTCAAAGAGTACAGGACCGCAATGTTGATTAAGGATATGAACTTTTCTAGGCTTATGGTCCATGCTCAGCAGATTGAGGAGGAGAAGGTTAAGGAGAAAGAAAGAGAGAACAAGAGGGCTAGGACAGGTAGTTTTAATTTTATCCAGCTGAGGTCAGAAGGTGCTAATCATCCCCAGTTACATCAGAAATCTTCAGCTCCAGCTCCGTCTTCAGCTAGCGCTCCAGTGACAATGTTGAAAAATGATAATCAGGATAGGGCGCCAGGCTCTAAGACTCAGGATAGTATGAACAGTGGCCGGACTAATCTCCTTTGCCAGAAGTGTGGTAGAAATCATCAAGGGATATGCAGGGCTGGCAGTGATGTGTGTTTTAGATATGGTAAGCCAGACCACAAGTTGAAGAAATGTTCGATAGGTATGTGGAAAGGTAGAAATAATCGCCAGCAGGGTCAGACTAACTCTTCAGCTACACCAGCAGGACGCCCAACTCAGCAAGGCACCACTTCCAGTTCTATCAATGGCAAGCCCCAGAATAGATTATATGTACTCCAGTCCTTTCCTAATCAGGAAAGTTCTCCTGATGTTTTTATGGGTATGTTACAGCTCTTTCATTTACATGTTTATGCTTTGTTAGACCTCGAAGCTTCTTTTTCTTTTGTAACCTCCTATATAGCTTTGAATTTTGATGTCAGTCCTGAGACCTTAAAAGAACCTTTCTCAGTGTCCACTCTAGTAGGTGTCTCCATTCTAGCCAGGCAGGTATAAAGGAACTGTACGATCACAATATCCCATAAAGTCACTTGAGTAGATCTTGTAGAATTAGAGATGATGGATTTTGACGTCATTCAGCATCGATTGGATCCATTCATGCTATACTTCATGTGATTGTAGAAATAGAGTTATTCATTTTTAGTTTTGGAATGAACCAATCCTTGAATGGAGGGGTAGTACTTCAGCGCTTAGGGGTTATTTCGTACCTTGGAGTAAGAAAAATAATATCCAAGGGGTGTGTTTACCATTTTGTCTAAGTCAAAGATTCTATTTAAGAGACTCTCAGTCTCAAGTCAGTTTCAGTGGTGAGGGAATTTCTAAATATGTTCCCAAAAGATCTTCCCAAAATTCCTCCCAAAAGGGAAATTAACTTTAGAATAGACCTTCACCCAAATACCCAGCTCATCTTCATTCCACCCTACAGAATGGCTCTAGCTGATCTTAGAGAGTTGAAAGAGTAGTTGAAAGATCTCTTAGATAAAGGATTCATCAGACCCAGTGTTTCCACATAGGGCACTTCAGTCCTTTTCATTTGAAAGAAAGATGGTTCTTTCAGAATGTACATCGATTACCGTCAGTTGAACAAAGTCACAATCAAGAATAAAAACCCACTCCCCAGGATTGATGACTTGTTCGACCAACTTTAGGGTGACAGTTACTTTTCTAAGATAGACCTTAGACCCGGCTATCACCAGCTCAGAGTCAGAGAATGTGACATTCCATAAATGGCTTTTAGAACTCGGTATGGTCACTTTAAATTTCTAGTTATGTCCTTTGGTCTAACAAATGCCCCAGCAACTTGTATGGACTTGATGAATCGGGTGTTCAAGTAGTACTTGGACATGTTCGTCATAGTCTTCATAGATGATACCCTTGTCTATTCTCATAATGAAAATGATCATGCAAACCCACCTCAGAATAGTATTACAGACTGTTAGAACCCATTAGTTGTTCGCTAAATTTAGTAAGTGCAAATTTTGGCTAAGATTAGTAGCTTTTCTTGGCCATATTATTTCCGATGATGCCATTAGAGTTGACCCTCAAAAGATCAAAGCAGTAAGAAATTAGCCCAGGCCTATTTCTCCATCAAATATCAGGAGTTTCTTAGATTTGGATGGATATTACAGATGGTTTGTTAAAGGGTTTTCATCTATTACATCCCCCATGTCCAGATTGACTCAGAAAAAGTTAGGTTCAGTGGTCAGATTGTTATGAGAAAAGTTTTCAGGAGTTGAAGACTCGACTCACCTCAGCCCTAGTTTTGACCTTGCCAGTTGGTTTAGATGGGTTTGTTATTTACTGTGATGCTTTCAGAGTTGGTCGTGATTATATTTTGATGTAGAGAGGTAGGGTCAAAGCCTATGCCTCTAGACAGCTTAAGCTCCATGAAAAAATTATCCTACCCATAATCTTAAGTTAGCAGCAGTTGTCTTTGCCTTGAAAATTTAGAGGCATTATCTGTATGGGGTGCATGTTGATGTGTTCACAAATCAAAAAATCTTGCAGTATGTATTTTTACAGAAAGAGTTAAATCTCCGTCAGAGAAGGTGATTAGAATTATTGAAGGACTATTATATATGTGTTTTATATCATCTGGACAAGGTCAATGTAGTGGAAGATGCCCTTAGTAGATTGTTAAGGGTAGTGTGGCTCATGTTGAGAATGATAAGAAGAAGCTTGTTCAGGAGGTTTATCAGTTGGCTAGGTTAGGCATTCGTTTGGTTGACTCAGTTGAGAGTAGTGTTTATTTTCAGAATAGTTCAAAATCCTCTTTGGTTGCTGAAGTGAAAGAAAAGCAAGATAGGGATCCCAGTTCAGTGAAGTTGAATGAGTCACTCAGAGATCAGAAAATAGAGATTTTCTCCCAAGGAGGAGATGGTGTGTTGCATTGCCAGGGTAGACTGTGTGCATCATGTGTAGATGATTTGAAGCAGTGGATTCTCGCAGAAGCTCATGGTGCACGTTACTTTATTCATCCAGGAGCCACTAAGATGTACCATGATTTGTAAAAAATCTACTGGTGGAGTAGAATAAAGAGAGATATTGCAGAGTTTGTAGCTAAATATACTAATTGTTAGTAGGTTAAGGTTGAGCACCAAAGTCCTAGTAGTATGATGCAGGAGTTTAGCATTCCCATTTGGAAGTTGGAAGAGGTGAACATGGACTTTGTGATAGGGTTACCCCATACGCGTCGTCAGCACAACTTGATTTGGGTTATAGTAGACAAGATGAACAAATCAGCTTATTTCTTGCTAGTCCATACTTCTTATTCAGCCGAGGACTATGCCAAGTTTTATCTTAAAGAGTTGGTTAGATTTCATAGAGTCCCTTTGTCTATCATTTCAGATAGGGGTACTCAGTTTACCTCTTACTTTTGAAAGGTGTTTCAAAAGGGTCTTGGTACCCAATTCATCTCAATACAGCTTTTCACCCTCAGAAGGATGGTAAGGCTGAGAGCACCATTCTACCCTTAGAGGACATATTGAGAGCATGTGTTATCGACTTTAAGGGTAGTTGGGATGATTACTTGTCTTTGATTAAGTTTGCCTACAATAATAGTTATCACTCCAGTATTCAGATGGCTCCATTTGAGGATCTCTATGAGAGAAGATGTAAATCTCCTATTAGTTGGTTTGATGTAGGTAAGACTGCAAATCTCCTATTAGTTGGTTTGATGTAGGTAAGACTGCATTAATAGGGCCAGATTCAGTGTTTGATGCCTTGGAGAAAGTTCAGTTGATTAGAGAGAGGCTGAAGATAGCCTAAAGCCGACAAAAATCATACTCAGATATAAGAAGAAGAGATCTTGAGTTTGAGGTTGGCAACTTAGTCTATTTGAGGATCTCTCCCATAAAGAGAGTAAAGAGGTTTGGAAAGAAGGGGAAACTTGGTGTCAATAGTTTCCCTTGAGTGACGGAAGATTTGTGTGAAAATCTTTGGTCAATCATGTTGACATAACTAATTTTTTCTCGGGCAAAACAAAATGTTTGGAAGATTATGGTCAGACTCCGATTTCTGAGTTGCCTACATATCTAGGGTTTCACGAGAAATCAGGCCATTTATAGTTCGAATCATAGCAAAATTTGGTAAACACCAAAATTTGCCCTAGTGTAGGATTATGGTGACACTGGGTTTCTTCGAGGATTATAACAAAATTTCAGCACGAATGAAATGGATACGAGTGCACTTGTATCTAAAATGGTTATTTGGGAATTAAGAGGCATTGAACAGCAATATCTGCTGAGGATTTTGGGAGAATAGAAATTATGGACTTTGAAAAATAGCCCTAAAGTCGGATTTAGACAGCATTGGGCGATGACACAAAGGGAAAAATGAGATGGCTGAGCCAAGTTGAGTTGAGTTTCTTTGCCAAAATCCTTGACGTAGCTAGGGATGCTTGACATTCCGCTAGCTTGCCCCAATTTTTTGCTAAGAGGAAAGTTCCATGTTGTACCGCATGGTCCTGCAAAATAGGTAAAAAAGGTAAAAAAAAATACATATTTATTCAAAATTTATAAATTGAATTATGATGTAAAGAGTGGAGTCAGATATTCAAACTAATGTTGGCGTCTTCATCATGATGAGTGTTTTATAGGTATTGATTGGCGATGCATCTTGTACTGTAGAGGTTTCTGATTGACAGAACGATTGCTAAAAATGTAAAATGCTCTATTTGGCGAGAAGTTTGTTGGAGAAGAAAAAGTTGTGTTATGTGCCCTGTCGTTGGGGTCGGGTTACCATGTCCTGTTGTTCGGGGCGGACTTGCCTTGTCCTATTATTCAGGGTGGACTTGCCCTGTCCTATTGTTCGAGGCAGACTTTTTCTGTCCTATTGTTCGAAATGGGCAAACTTACCCTATTCTATTATTCGGGGTAGACTACCCTGTCCTATTGTTCGAGGCGGACTTGCCCTGTCCTATTATTCAGGGTGGACATCTCTTATATTTATTATGTTAAAGTTTCATAGACAATTGGTTAGTACTTGATGGTTGAAGATTAACAGGAAAATCCCTTTAATGTGACTCTGCAAAAAGTCAAGAATTTCTTTTTTAGAGCTAGAAAGTATTAGCGAATGAATTGACAAAACCTAGCCTCCTGACTTGTGATAGCAACGCGATGTTGATTTTCTGATCAAATGTTATAAGATGCTAGATACGTTCTTCCTTGAGTACTATCGAGACCTACAAGATTGGAGAAGATTCCTCAGATTCTTGAAATAATTATAGATAAATTGATGATACCTAAGTGTTTATATCATGATGATGAAGCATCGCTTGGGCTTTCAAGATGGTTGAACTTTTGTTGTAGCGTTGTTGTTTCTGCGCACAAAGAAAGTTTCTTAGTTTGCAGAGTGGGTGTTGATTTTGTGTTGATCGAGAACTTAGCCTAGTAGCTATCTCATCCTTCAACCCTCCGACGAATGAAAATCTATTTGGTAGATTCGAGATACAGAGTAGTGGTGCTTCCTGATTCCAAATAACGTACTCATACTGATATGTCTTTTGGTGAAGGACTTTCTTTGTCTTACTCTTTGCTTTTGGACTTCCATCAAAGCGATGCGATTTTTGTGGCTTGAGATGATAATCGAAATTTGAAAGGATAGAGAGAATATTTTGTTGATATGATCGAGCTTGTCTCAAGCTACCTACGTATCCTAGTATAGGAATGTAACGCCCCGAAAAATGGGTCCCGGAGCGTCACACGGTGCTTGAGGCTATGAGTAGCCCCAAGCTAACCCTTTGAGCCATTTTCATTCAGTTCAAAACAAATCAACGGGGTTTCCATAAATAACCCTCAAATATCAACAGAGTAATCATCATCCAAGAATAAAAAAAATTTAGAAAGATAACAAAATACGACTTATTAGTCAACTCCCAACATTTATACTAGTCTGACAAGCCTCTAAGAAAATCAATAAAACCAGCGAGCCATTGAGACATTCCCCAACTGACTCATACTCAGTTATCAAATGTAAATAATTCTGTGAAACCAACATCAG